>NC_058369.1:34129841-34439398 GCF_018350175.1 Felis catus | reverse complement strand
ATTGCACTGTATATTAACTAACTAGAATTTAAATAAAAATTTGAAAAGAAAAAAAAGTGTGTTGTTTAATTTTCAGATATTTGGGATTTTTTTTCAAATATCTTCCTTGTATTGATTTTTAGTTTAATTCCATTGTTTTCTGAGGACATATTTGTATAAATTCTATTGTTTTAAATTGGTGAAGGTGTGCTTTATGCCTCAGGATTTGGTTTATCTTGGTGAATGTTCCATATGAGTTTGAGAAGGATATACATTCTGCTGTTGTTGGAGGGATTATTCTATGAACATCAATTAGATCAAGTTGATTGATGGTGCTGTTCAAATGACTACATACTCATGATTTTCTGCTTGCTTGATCTATCACTTACTGACAGAGGAATGTTGAAGTATCCAGCTATAATGGTGGATTTGTCTGTTTTCCCTCCTAGTTTTCTTAGTGTTTGCCTCATATATTTTGATGCTCTCCTCACAGATGCATATTCATTTAAGGTTGCCATGCATTTTGGAGAATTGTTCCTTTTATGATTATGTAATGCCCCTCTTTGTCCCTCATAATCATTTTTTCTTCGAAGTCTGCCTTGCTGAAATTAATTTTTCTACTCCAGCTTTTTTCTGATTATTATTAGTTTGGTACATCTTTCACCATCCCCTTTCTTTTAACTTGAGTCTTTATACATTAAGTGCATTTCTTATAGGCAACATGTAGTTGGAATGTGTTTTTATCTCCACTGTGAAAATCTCTGTTGCTACTTGGTGTTTAAAGGTCATTCACACTTAAAGTAATTAGCTATATGGTTGGATTAATAGCTACCATGTCTCTAATTGTTCTGTTCTAATTGTTCTGTTCTGTATTAGTTCTTTATTTCCCTCCCCTCGCCCATTTTTCTGATTTTAATTGAGCATTTTATGTGGTTCTATTTTGTATCCTCTCTTAAAATATCAAATGTACTTCCTTTAAGAAATTTTAGTGGTTGCCTTAAATTTACAATATGTGTTTTTAATTATATAAGTCCACTTTCAAATAACACTTCACGTGTAGTACAGGTATGTAATAACAGAACATTGCCAATCCCTTCCTCCCATATCTTGTCATTCATTTCCCTTTTCTGTATGCTACAAACACCCAGTAAATTGTTGCTATTAGCTTAAACAGACAGTTAGATTAAGCAATGAGAAAAATAAAATATTTTACTTTGCCTTAATTTATTCCTTCTCCAATGCTATTCTTTTCTTTGTATAGTTCCAGATTTTGACCTGTATCATTTTCCTTCTACCTGAAAAATCTACTGGTGAATTCCCTCAGTTTTTGTTTGTTGATAAAGTCTTTATTTCTCCTTCGCTTTTGAAGGATAATTTCCATGAATATAGAATTTTAGATTGGTTTTTTTTTTTTTGTATTACTCTGCTCCAGCTGCCATACCATTGAGTGGGCAGCTTAAATAATAGAAATGTATTTTTTCACATTTCTGAAGACTAGAAGTCTAAGATAAGGTTCTAGCCAATATGGTTTCTAGTGAGGGTTCTCTTTCTGTTTTGCAGATGGCCATCTTCTCTCTGTGTCTTCACATGACCTTTCCTTGGTGTATACACATGAGGGGAGGGGAGGAATGGAGGGAGGGCATTCTGATGTCTCTTCTTATAGGACATTAAACCTACTAGATCAGGGTTCCATGTTTATGACCTCATTTAACCATAATTGCTTCCTTAGAGAACCCAACTCCAAATATATCTACACTAAGGGTTAAGGTTTCAACATACAAATTTTGGGGGAACACATTCAACCCATAGCAAATACTTTAGTTCACTCCATCCAACTAGAGGGGAGCTGAGGGAAGTGGTTTTACCACAACTGAGATAACTAAGGTAACACTCTGGCAAAATCTTCCCCACCCCTCCCCCCAGCCCCAGTAGACCTTTGTTATGTAGAAGGCTCTGGGCAGATTTCACAATAATTATTCTTCCTCTACCTCTTCTGAAGTCACAGGGATATTCTTAGATCTTCAGTGTGAGAATCTGGTAGATTCCTAGATGTATAAGCCAAAAAAGTGTTGCATCTCCGAAAGATTGTGTCACCCAGGAGTTTCAGTCTCAAACTAGTCCACACTCAGTCTCCAGCAGTCCTTCAAAGCTTTCATTTAAATGGTCTCACCAGTTTACAGCTCTAGCTGCTTCCGCCCCCAGATAGGTGTATATCGACTGTGTCCCTCTCAATGGTCCTGTTTCTCCATATTTGGGAGTGAGTTTGCCTCACAACTTCAGTACTCTGTTGGGTCCAACAAAAGTCATTGATTTCCAGTTTGTCCATAGTTTTCCTGTTTTAATAATGAGAGTGTTGACTCCCAAGTTCTTTACATATATAAGCTGAAAACAGAAGGCATGGCATAAATTTAAATGAAATCCCCATAGTTCTTACAGAGCTGGGACAAGTTTCATAGCATAGAAGAGACTCCTCAGGTCCCCATCTCTTCTGCAACCTCTCTCCAGTTTGAAATAAACAACTGGAGCTGAAACAACTGTCTTGTCCATCCTTTTGGGCTCCTGTTCACAGTTAGCTCTTTGGGAAAAGGACTCTTACCTTTCTACTATGAAGGTTGTAACCCTGAGGTTACAGAGATGGTTGTTTGTGTGGGTCCTCAGCAAACAGTTTCTGTGACTCGTTTTCTATTCCCTGTATTTCTCCAAACAGAAGATTGAGTGAATTTATGTTGATATGATGCTCTGAGACTCTCCTGTTGTTTAACAAGGCAGTTAGCCCCAAGCAGTGTTCTCTTTCTCTCCAAATGGTTTCTGGGAAAACCTTGGCTTTGACTCTGACAGTGATAGACACCTAATTCAAAAACAGTTCTGGATTTTTCTTGTGCTTGGCGGCTGTTTTTATAGGGCAGAAATACATTTTGAGGCTTGCCTCTCATTAGCTTGTTCTTCACATATTCAAAACTTACAAGGTCATTACCACAGAAGGTACAATCACATACAGTCACCTCATCTATAAAAGCAGTCTCCACGGAACACAGGCATGTGGGGCTTGATGTGTGTATTAGCTGAGGAGGGGCATTTGTTACTTGCAAAAAGCCACAGGGATCACATAACAGAGCACAGACATAAAACTCAGACTCTCTGTGCTCTATATAAAATGGAAAGAAAGCCACAAGAGAAAAAATAGGATCCATCACTTATGCTGCACACTAAGTTGTCTGGGTGGTTTATGATCATTCATTAGTTATTCTTAACAGCACACTTGTGAGAAAAAGGATTGGGTTCTTTCAGGGGAAGAAGTATAAACTTTGAATCAGGCATTGTAGCCTTTTGTACCTTTTCCGTTCCACCCTGCAAAAATCCCTGTATAGGTATAATGCATAGATTATGGGAGAATTCAGATTCAAAGAAAGGTAGGCATTTTCTACTGACAACTTGGAATTCTCCCTCAGAGGAAGAAAGCAAACGCGTCTGACGATGGCCCATTTGACTTGAGGATGGCTTTGTTCAGGTGTCAATAGTTATGCTTCTGGATTTTGTCTCTGACATTTCTTTTCAGAGCCATATTGCTCCTAGCTTGTTTACAGTTGTTCCCAGTGGTATAAATTCTCTCTGTAGACAATTGTTTAAAACAATTGTGAATGAGTAGAAGAGTCAAGAAATGGACACTTATTTGGCTCATGAGAATACTGTAGAACATCACGATCATTCATCTGAAGTTTTTGCCTAAGCTGCTTTAGAAAATTGCTTCGACTCTCTATTTCAGTTTTCCTGGTAAAACATCATCCTAATACCTCTGAACCAGAGACTTGTGCTGTATGAGTGTCTGTGAGAGATGCAAAGTGTGCTCTGAACACCGACCTCATAAGGAGCCATTTCGGGGAACTATGGCTGCCTATTTCCAAATTAGGGCAGATCCAAAGAATCAGTAAGTAACACCTTCTTTGAAGAGGGCCAGGGGCAGAGCAAACTCTACAAGCTCTGGATTGAATCAAGGGCTTTATGAGTAATATGGAATTTTTTTTAGGAGAGCAGAGGCCTGCCCATTTGAGGAACCACCCTTCCCCCAGTTTGGTGTATGTTATGACTCAAAAGCGAAATTAGCTCCTGTTAACTGTGGGCCTTTGAAATTTTCTCTTAACACCTCAGCCAGTCAGCTCATGCCCCCTGAGCAGGACACACAGCCATGGGAAGGGGAGGCTTTGGCTTTTGAGGAGCAGTGTAGTTGTTCATTCAAAGCACCAAGTCGTTTCCTAGTTGTGCCAATTATTTCTTATGGGTGGCAGAGTTATTTATTGCTTCTAAGTCTCTGTTTCCTGGGGTTTTTTTAAAGTTTTTATTTAAATTCCAGTTAGTTACCATTCAGTATAATATTAGTTTCAAGTGTACAATATAGTGATTCAACAATTCTGTGCAACACTCAGTGCTCATCACAACAAATGCACTCCTTAATCCCCATCACTTATTTCCCCCTCTTCTCCCATCCACCTCCCCTCTGGTATCCATCAGTTTGTTCTCTATAGTTCAGAGTCTGTTTCTTTGTTTGCCTCTCTCTTTGGTCCTTTTTGATCGTTTGTTTTGTTTCTTAAATTCCACATATGAGTGAAATCATAAGGTATTTGTCTTTCTCTGACTGACTTATTTCGTTTAACATAATACTCTCTAGCTTCATCCATGTTGTTCCAAATAGCAAGATTTCATTCTTTTTGATGGCTGAGTAATATTCCATTCCAAGATGGACACTTGGGCAGCTTTCATGTCTTGGGTATTGTAGATAATGGTGCTGTACACATCAGGGCAGGTATCCCTTTGAATTAGTATTTTTGTATTCTTTCGGTAAAACCTGATAGTGCAATTGCTGAATCATAGGGTAGTTCTATTTTTACCTTTTTGAGGAACTTCCATACTGTTTTCCAGAGTGGCTGCACCAGTTTGCATTCCTACCAATAGTGTAAGAGGGTTACCCTTTCTCCACATCCTCACCAACACCTGTTGTTTCTTTTGTTGTTAATTTTACTCATTCTGACAGGTGTAAGGTGATATCTCACTGTAGTTTTGATTTGTATTTCCTTGATGATGAGTGAAGCAGAGCATCTTTTCATGTGTCTGTTGGCCACTTGGATGTCTTCTTTGGAAAAATGTCTATTCGTGTTTTCCGTCTAGTTTTTAAAAATTTTTTTTTCAACGTTTATTTATTTTTGGGACAGAGAGAGACAGAGCATGAACAGGGGAGGGGCAGAGAGAGAGGGAGACACAGAATCGGAAACAGGCTCCAGGCTCTGAGCCATCAGCCCAGAGCCCGACGCGGGGCTCGAACTCCCAGACCGCGAGATCGTGACCTGGCTGAAGTCGGACGCTTAACCGACTGCGCCACCCAGGCGCCCCTCCGTCTAGTTTTTAATTGGACGATTTGTTTTTTGAGTATTGACATCAGCCAAAGAAACCTTTTACTAGATATCTCTCCTGAGGCAATGGAAACAAAAACAAAAGTAAACTATTGGGACTCCATAAAAATAAAAAGCTTCCACACAGCCAAGGAAACAATCAGTAAAACTGAAAGGTGACCTACAGCATGGGAGAAGATGTTTGCAAATGGTATGTCTGATAAAAAGTCAGTACCCAAAATATGCAAAGAACTGATAAAACTCCTGGCTTTCTTTAATTGGAGTCATAAGAGTCCAATAATAGTAATGATATCATGAAGAGTTGTAAGATTTAAATGAGATGGGGAAGCAGTGTTCTTCCTGGTGAAGCATAAGAGCTCAGTAAATATTTACTGCATGGTTTTATCAGTTTTGCAGAATTGCAGTTGCCATCTTACTTAGATGAGCTGCCTTGTGAAAATATTGAGTGCCTTTTGCTAGTTTGGGGTACCTCGTTCAAATCCACGACAAAATTGAGAAGTTGGCATTTTGATTACCTTTCCTCCCTCCTCGACTGAAGATGTTTCTCTTTTACCGTCTGTTCTCTTGAAAAGGAGAGCAACACTGATTAAGTTGTCCATGCCTTATCGTCAATTGCTTTAAGTAAAAATCCTCCCAAGCGTATTTGAGTTTGGAAAGAAAAAGCTGATGTTAGAAAAGCCCTCCTCCAGTGTCTCTCCCTACCCTCCACCCACACACTGTCCAGGAAACAAATTTGAAGGTGAATTTTTGTTCAAGTCCCACAGGCTCATTAATTTCTATAACCTTGAACTAAGTTTAAATAAAACCACATTCCTACAAAAGTTACCCTTTATCAACACTATGCCTATATTAATAGATATATATATGTCAACACTATGCCTATATTAAAATATATATATTATTATTTATATATTTATATATATTATATAATATATATAAATATATATTTATATATATTTATATATATTTTAATATAGGCATAGAGGTGATATATATATATATACATATATATATGTGTATGTATATATATATATATATATATATAAAGCATAGGGGTGCCTGAGTGGCTCAGTTTGTTAAGCATCAGACTCTTGCATTTCATGGGTTCAGACCCTGCGAAGGGCTCTGTGATGACAGTGTGGAACCTGCTTGGGATTCTCTCTCTCCCTCTCTCTGCCTCCCCTGTGTGCGCACGCTCTCTCTCTCTCTCAAAATAAGTAAATAAACTAAACTAATAATGATAATAAGCGTAGCTTTGGAATTCAGTCTTTTTATGGAAATTGATCTATCTCTGCACTTGTGTCGTCTTTGACTTTGTCAACCTTGAAAATAAAGTAGCCAGGTTTTGAACAAAATTAGTTTATTTGAGAATAGCAGAAGAATTGCAATTCATGATATGCAAATTATGGAAAAGCATAGGCAAATCCAGGGAAGGAAGGAGAAGAACATTATTTTAGAGAGGCAAGAAGGCAAATTGGAAGGGGCTATTTGAAACAAAAGTCCATTGGAGAAGAGCAAGGTTTTGGGTTCCTAACAACTTCTCCTTGGCTGAGTTGCGGTGATTCCCATTGGCTGGATTATTGCTGGACGAGAAGAAAATCTTCCTTCCACCTGCTAGATTATGTAAACTAAGCTTCCATGAGTGCTATGTGGGAGCGTGCCCCCTTCAGGATTTCCTGACTCCCTTTTGAATGAGAGTTTTCCTTTCTTCATTTTTACAACCTTTAAAGTCTTAAGTGTTAGAGCTGCTCAAAAGCAATTACCATGCCAACCCTATCTGAAAAAGCAAAAATTATGGAAGTAAAATTATACAACAATTGAATTAACCTTGGATGACAAAACAAGGACTATACTGGAAGATGCAGGTGCTCTATTGAGACTTTGAAAATATAGTTTTGCCATAAGAGACTCTTAAATACAAAGAACAAACTGAGGTTGATGGGGAAGTGGGGAGAGTGGACAATGGGTGATGGGCATTGAGGGCGGCACTTGCTGGGATGAGTACTGGGTGTTGTATGTGAGCAATGAATCATGGGAATTTACCCCCCCAAATGAAGAGCACACTGTACATACTGTATGTTAGCCGATTTGACAATAAATTATATTTAAAAAGAAAAAGAAAAGAAAATATCGCTTTGATGATTTGAAAAGAAAAGAATGCTTTGCAAGTTGTTCCTAATTAGACATTTGTCCAATTTAATTTATAGCTGAAGGATTTTAAATGGCTCTAAAATGTCTTCAAATTGGGGAAAGTTTCTGTTTTGTTGCTAAGATACATACATCTTCACAAAGCCATGTGCTAAATAAACGTGGGCCTCTCTGGAAGGAGTCAGCAGTGGTTGTTGAAATTTAAAATATATTTCCGGACACTTCTCAATGTGAGGGTATCTAAAATTTTAGACTAAGGGTAAACATTTTCTGACACAGCTTCCCATATAAGTATATTGCTTGCCGTATTGACATCATCCACCCTGAATTATAAACTAGTTCATTCAAATCATTTATGTCTCCACTAAGTTAAGATCCTTACAACAAGAAATTTAAAGTTCTGTTGAGCTGTTGCCCCAATTCACTGCTCTTTTGGTCATCGAAGACTCACTGACAGACTCCCGCCTTGGCTCTTAATTGTCAGTGGGATCAAATTCCAGCTTTACTGATGAGTAAAATACCACCCCCCTCAGACACTTAAGGCAACATCTCCTTTGGAGTCTAAAAACGATGACAAACTCAAACTCTTTTCCTTAAAATGTAAGAGAGTCTACTAGATTAAACACAATGCAATATGGCTCAAAACCAGGACTCACCTGTTCTTCTGGTCCCTCCTTCACTGTTCTCTGACTCATTTGTCCACAGGATGCCTCAGGATTTAGGGTATCTGTGTTTGGAAACATGTTTGAGGCAAAGATCTATCATTTAGATTGCCTGAGTTTTTATTATGATTCATCTACACAAGACAGTTTGGAAGTCGTTTGTTTAGTGGCATCAGAACATGGCAAAACCCATTATTGGTTACCCGTTGTTGGTTACTGGTTACTGGTTCATATGATAGGTGACCAAGAGTGACAAATATGTAGAAAAGGTAAGTGTAGCCATCTATTCCTTTCCCACGTGGTGTGCTGAAACACGAACTCTGAATGCCTGATTGCAGTCATGCTGAGAAAGTGATTATTTTTTCTTCTTCATACAGCCTCAGGTGGCCTCGTCCATTTGCCCCATGTGCTATATTAAATATGATCATTCCTGATGTATCCCATGATATGAAAAAGGTTAGGGAGGATTGCTCTCAATCAGTGGTTCTCAACATTAAGTTACGTCAAAATCACTTGGAGAGGTTGAGAAAACAGATTTCTGCTCTTCCCCCAGAGTTTCAGATTCAGCAACTTTCATCTGTAATAAGTGTCCAGGTGGTGCTGTTCCTGCTGGCCTAGTAATGTGCTTTGAGGACCACTCCTCCAGATATTCTTAGAAACAAAACAACAACAACAACAACAAATCCAGCGGAATGAAAGAAATATGAATGTCAAAGAATCTCAGGCATGTCTTGCCTTATCTTGGCTTGCTACCTGGATATGAAATGGGAGGTTGCTCTCAAATGATTATTTTTTTCAAATATCCAATTCTGTGAATCTTGTGTGGTTTGTGATATCTCTGACTCCTATATTTCTCCACCAATTTTTTCTTATCACATATTTTGGAAATCTGTTTAAGGACACTGATCAGGATTCATTCTGACTTGATTCCATATTATACCGGTCATCATTTTTCAAAATTGAATCAATTTAAATTTAAATCTGCAGTCTTAGGTAGGCTGACCCATCATCCCAGTTTTTCCAGGACTACACGAAACAGGACTTTCATTGCTACAGTTAGGAAAGTCCTGGGCAAGTCACCATGGGTTGGCCACATTACTTAGCAATCTGGCCAAATTTTGGTCAGCTACAAACATAATGATGATATACCTTTGTCATCTAAATCACTTAAGTAAGACCCATATCAGGAATGCACCATATTTTCTTTATTCTCTAGACACAACAGTCCTTTTTTCTAACATAGCTTACCTTTATATTGTCTTCATATTTAAAAAATAAAACTTATTATCTATTGCCTTTACCAGATTATTGGAATCATTCAAGAAGGAAAATGGTTTTTATGCTGCAGACCTTTTGTATATCTGGTGGGAAGGAGAAGATCTTTGACTTTATATAATTTTCTAAAAGACAGATTTGAAACACTAAATTAACCCCGACCTGTAACCAAAATTGGCTCTTAAACCTCACATGTTTAGGAGTAAACAAAACCATTTATTTCTGAAGGCTTTCCATCCCACCTCTCTTCTGGGAGATTAGTTCCATGAACTTTTCTAAAATAGTATGATTTGCCAGAAGCAGGGAAAGTGTAACAAATTAATTATAGATGTATGTTAAATTACTTTCATTACCATCTCTGGTTTAGGGATAGACTCTCGTGACTGGAATGACTGATCACAGAGTCTTTCGATCCATCCCCATAGCAAGAGCGACTTTTGCTCTGTTTGTAATGCTGTTCTCAGATAAGGGAGGTGGTCACGCTCTGGTGTGCAGAGCTGTTTGCAGATTCCTGAGGAGGGAATATGACTGGTTCAGTATGTGGTATTCAAGTGTAGAGGTAGATGGAACCTTGTCACGGGTTCCACGCGCTTCGGGTTTCAGAGGTCACGTAAATACCAAGATTTTTGCCAACTTCACACAGTCCCTCAGTTTTCAGTCTTCACTGCTCATTTTGAAGTGTCATTGTGTGGAAGGCCTTGGGATTTCTCACATGTCCTCACAAGCTGCTCTCCAGCTCTTCTGCCAGGCCCTCCTGGTAGCTGCTGCTATAGCTGTCAGTGGGTCTGGGCCTCAGGAAGTTGTGTCACTTCCCAACCAAAGAAACCTGAGCTCTTTACAGGGAAACTAAAGCTAGAATGCATGGGAGACATGGAATCTTACCTTAGCCACTGTGTGGGACCTCAAGCAACTTAATATACTTAACTCTTAGTTTTCAAAGGCCGAAGAAACAAATGGACAATGGCCAGATGATACCCGCAAATGGAACTCCAATCCACGATCTGTAGCAACCAGTCCAGGGGACCAAACCATCATTTCTATAGCAATCAGCCCAAAAGGGTCTGTACTTAATCAATAACTGACAGCTTCTTTAATATTTGTGCCTGCTTCCAACTTAGAATCAGAAAGAGAAAGCCAAATATGTCCCCCCAAGCCAATCCCGTAGGATGCCCTGCTTTTACTCAGCCCTTCTACAGCTTCCCTATACCAACAGCCTCCAACCAAGGCATACCTGAATCCTTCCCTTTTTCCACTTTAAAGCTTTCCACCTCACTGCCTGCCTTCCAGTCTCTGCTAAATGCAAGTGACAGCAGCTGACTCCTTTGTATAAATAAATACGCTTTGCTTTTTCTCATTTGGGTGGGTTTTTATTGTTTCCAGATTTTTCTTCTATAAAAGAGATATCTGGAAGAAAAAAAAAAAGAGCTGGAAGGGGTCTGGGGATCATTAGAAGAGCACCTGTAACACTCAGAGAGCCAGACAGACAGGTTACTTGCCATCTTTTAAGAAACCTGGAGGTAGGCATATCTGTGCCCCATTCCCAGCTACTTACTTAATCTGTTTTACAAACAGCTGGTCTTATGTCAGCTTAGATAGGAGAGTTTCAAAGCTAAAACAAGATTTTCTTTTTTTCTTTTTTGTAATTTAAATTCAAGTTAGTTAATATACACTGCAGTCTTGGTTCCAGGAGTAGAACCCAGTGATTCATGTCTCACATACAATACCCAGCGCTCATCCCAAAAAGTGCCCTCCTCCATGCCCATCACCCGTTCAACTCATCATACCACCCACTTCGCCTTCATCAACCCCCACTCCGTTCTCTGTATATAAGAGTCCCTTATGGTTTGCCTACCTCCCTCTGTGTTTTTATCTTACTTTTCCTCCCCTTCCCCTACATTCACCTGTTGTGCTTCTTAAATTCTACATATGAGTGAAATCATATGATATTTGTCTTTCTCTGACTTATTTTGCTTAGCATAATACACTGTAGTTCCATCCACATTGTTGCAAATGGCAAAATTTCATTCTTTTTCATTGCCAAGTAGTATTCTATTGTACGTATAATAAGACTTTAGCACTGGAGACGGGGTGCCTGGGTGGCTCAGTCGGTTAAGCATTCGACTTTGATTCAGGTTATGATCTCATGGTTCAGGAGTTTGAGCCCTGCATCAGGCTCTGTGCTGATAGCTCAGAGCCTGGAGCCTGCTTCAGATATGTGTCTCCCTTTCTCTCTGCCCCTTCCCTGCTCATGTACTGTCTCTCTCTCTCTCTCTCAAAAATAAAAATTAAAAAAAATTTAAAACTGGAGACAGATTCAACACCAAAAAAGAAAAAAAAACCACAAAAGAACAAACAAACAAACCCAAACAACCACATAATCCAGTTTAAAAATGGGTACAGGGGGTGCCTAGGTGGCACAGTTGGTTAAGCATTCTACTCTTGATTTTGGCTTAGGTCATGATCTCATCATATCAAGCCCCACATCAGGCTCCATGCTGTCTCTCCTTCTCTCTCTACCCCCCTCCACACTCTCTCAAAATATATGTGCTGCCAAAGCGAGCACTCAAAATAAATAGATGCTCTTAAAAAATGGGTACAGGACCTGCCTAGATATATTCCGAAGAAGACATACAGATGGCCAACAGATACATGACAGTATGCTCAACACCACATTAATCATCAGAGAAATGCAAATGGGAACCTCAATGAGATATCACCTTACACCTGTCACAATGGCTAAATATCAAAAAGACAAGAAATAACAATTGGTGAGGATGTGGAGAAAAGGGAATCCTCATGAACTGTTCAAAATGTAAATTGGCACAGCCACTGTGGAAAACAGTATAGAAGTTCTTCAAAAAATTAAAAATAGAATCACAATATGATCCAGTAATTCCACTATTGGTTATTTACCCAAGGAAAATGCAAACACTAATTCAAAAAGATATATGTACCCCTGTGTTTATTGCTGCATTATTTACAGTAGCCAAGATAGAGAAGGAACTTGAGTGCCATAAATAGATGAATGAATAAGAAAGATGTGGTGTGTGTGTGTGTGTGTGTGTGTGTGTGTGTGTGTGTAATGGAATATTACTGGGCCATAAACACAGGATGAGAACTTGCCATTTACAACAACATGGAGGCACCTAGAGAGTATTATGCTGAGCGAAATAAATTAGAATGAGAAAGAAAAATACCATACTATTTCACTCATGTGCAATCTAAAAGACAAAACAAAACAAATTAATAGACAAACAAAAAGCAGAATCAGACCTATAAATGCAGAGAACAAACTGATGGTTACCAAAGTGGAGGGGTAGAAGGGATGCGCCAAATGGGTGACGGGGAGAGGGAGATACAGGCATCCAGTTATGGAATGAAGAAGTTACATCAATCAAGGGCAGAGCCTAGGGAATATGGTCAATGATATTGTAATAGTGTTGTATGGTGACAGGTGTTAGCCACACTTGTGGTGAGCACAGCATAGCATATAGAGAAGTTGAAACCATTGTAATATTGTGTGTGTCAACTATTTAAACATCATACAAAAAAATAAAACTGGAAATAAATTATTTGCATCGCTATAGAGCAAAGTCTACAAAGTAACCTTTGCCCCTCCAGATTTATAAAATAGCCAAGTGAGTAGAAAATTAAGGCCAGGACATCACAGAAGGAACATCCAGTGATCCTTTTGCTCATTTTTGAGTTTAAGATATTTTTTCTGACAAAACCCTAGTCCAGGGGAGAAAGCCTGTGGTTTGGAGAGGTTGTGTAACTGGCTCAAAGTCGCAGGGATCGTTGGTGCTAAGACTCAAGTCAGAACTAGTGACCCTGGGCCCTGAAGTCTCTGTGAAAGAAAAATGGCCAGAATCTTACTTCTTCTGCCTCACCACATCTTGTTTTACCCAGAGGGTATAGTTGATGCCTGTCTCCTGCAGACGGCCCACAGAGAGAGCATCTTCTTCTCTCTGCCTGTAGGCATGTGTGGCCCGCTCTGGAGGATGGCTGGAAATAACTGCAAGTTCGTGTCCCTGGGATGACCCTCAAGAAATGACAGAGAAGTGTTGATGGATGAGTAGGATTCATACTGAGCAGGGCGCCTGGGTGGCTCAGTTGGTTAGGTGTCTGACTTCGACTCAGGTTGTGATCTCTCAGCTCATGAGTCCAAGCCCCACATTAGGCTCTCCAGTCTCTGTGTGGAGCCTGCTTCAGATCCTCTCTGTCCCTCTCTCTCTGTCCCTCCCCTGGTCACTCTTTCTATCTCAAAAATAAATTAAAAAAAAAATTCTTTTAATGATTCATACTGAGCTTCCCTGTCCTTAAGTGGGACATTTCTGAGAGAGATTCCACAGTCTCTCGGAGAGTCACTCACAAGAATGGGCTCTGGTTGCCCTTGGAAGTACCTTGCTCATAAACACCTGCTTCATTGGCATCCATCCCTCCCCTGCCTTACTACCCAGTCCCTCACCATATATCCTGGGATTACCCCCCAAATCAGTTACTTGCAGCCAAATCCTTGGCTCAGGGTCTTCTTTAGGAGGAACCTAAACCAAGACAAGAGAGGGAGCCTGGTTTTAGAAATAATTCAGCATTGCGGATCTACTTATCAAAACATCCATGGTCTGTAATGGTTGGAATGAAAGGCAAACATCATAATCAGATAAGAAAATGACAGATGTTGCAGGGAATACAATTTGTCAGGAAAGATTCTTTTTAATAAATCATTTGTCATAAATTACATAGCTTTCCTTATGAGGGTTTGGGAGCCAGAATGACAAGTCTCTGTGTATATGTGAGTGTGTGCTCAAATCCTTTAATCCTGCATAAATATTCAAAATAGATTAGAGAAATTTAATTAACCTCTGATGACTGCACATTTCACTCACATTTTAAAAGCAAATGCTTTAGAATTTTAAATACGAAAGATGACAAAATCACAGTGTCAAAGACAACATAAAATGTCTTGTGGACACCTTCATACACAAGGCTTCAGAAATAGAGATAAATAGCCCTGAGATCATGAAGAAAGGTATTTAACTACTGAAATGAAAGAATTAGACCAACAGAAATATATCTTCAAGTAAAATACTGATAATGGTGAGTGATACTGGATTAGTACCAGCTAAGAATCAGGCAGTTCTCCATATGTGTCTTGTGAGAATTGGTCATCTCATGGGGGCAGACTCACTTAACTTCCTGATGTCTAATATGAAGTCCTTCACCCAATATCAGTGATCAAATAGTGAAACAAATTAGGAAATATATGTTCATTTGTATGGTTGTATATGTATGCAAGTTGTGTGTATAATTACAAAATATACCCACTTTAGAAAGCACATAAAAATTTAGAAGAAGACTAGTGACCCCATGAATAAACTTTCAGAAATAGTTGTTA
Source organism: Felis catus (assembly GCF_018350175.1). Taxonomy (NCBI): domain Eukaryota; kingdom Metazoa; phylum Chordata; class Mammalia; order Carnivora; family Felidae; genus Felis; species Felis catus. Next base: position 34,424,537 of record NC_058369.1, on the reverse strand, counting down.
TTAATCTTTCAGCATCTATAACACATATTTATTATATTTTTAAATAAAATACATTTATATATGTAAATGTACATACAGAACAGAATTTGGCTCATACTATATTAACTATTTGATATCCTGAACTTTTCACTTACTATACAATGAGTATTTTTCCATGTCGTAAGATACTTATTGAAATAGCCTGGCTATTTCCTAGTCTGCGTAGCTCAGTCGGTTAAACATCTAGGTCTTGATTTCGGCTCAAGTCACGATCTCATGGTTCATGGGTTTGAGTCCCATGTTGGGCTCTGTGCTGACAGCATGGAGCTTGCTTGGGATTCCCTCTCTCCCTCTCTCTGTTTGCCCCTCCCCTGCTTACACACACATTCTGTCTCTCTCTCTGAAAAATAAATAAATAAACATTTTTTAAAAAGCCTATAGTTGATGTCCTAATACCTCCCTGTATTTATATCCCATAATTTATTTTTTGAAGGTTAATCAGGGTTCACAGGTTTATTCTAGTTTGTACAGAAAAAATCCCAACCACCTTAAGTAAGGAGGAAAATATAACATGATTTGTCCTTTGTCGTAATGCACGGGGGTCCCTGAAGATAGATGGTGCCAGGTTACACTCGCTGAATGTGTAGAGAATGTCCTTTGCTCCTACCATTAGACATTTATGTTGTTTGCAGATATTTGCCATTGTAAATAATGATGCGATTAACATATTTATTTATTTAACTCTTAATTCGTTTCTTGTGATCAGTTACTGTAAGTGGAATTTTCTGAGACATGATTATGACCATCTTAAAACTCTTGATACACATTACTAAATTGTTCATCTATATAACTTATGTATTCTTGTTAGCAGGGTGTAACAAGTATTATTTAATCACACTTTAACTTTGCATATTAACATTTTAAATTTTTTTTCACTTTGAAACATGAAAAAAGTCTCTCAGTTTTTAAATTTAGATATATTTGCTTATTACTGAATATTTTGTAATGTCATTTACCCATTTTCCTTTATAGTTTTAAGGGTTTTATATATTCTCACAATATTAATCCTTTGTCTTCATTTAACAAGTATTTATTGAGCATCTACTTTATACTAATCTTTATACCAGGCACAGGAGACAGGATTTTGAACAAAGTAGTAGTGTCTTCTTTTCTCATAAAGCTTACAGTGTGTGGGAGGCAAACAGTTGAACAGATGGATTTAGAGGAGGAGTACAAGGTGTTATGGAAACTTAAAAGATTAGCACTGTGCAGAAGAGTAAATATAGCAGGCATGATATTGGTTATCCTTAAAAATCCTGCTAACCAGGTTGGTCCTTGGATTTCATGAGAGTGCCAACCATTCTCTGACAAGAATGGCTTATTGTATTTGAACTACTTGTACACATAACATGATGTATGCTTAACACCTGCTTTCTTTCTGGGAGTCTGGAACCTTAGTACATGCCAGACAGAGGTTGCCTACATGAGCAGCCCCCAGGAAAAACCCTGAGCATTTAGTCAATAATGAGCTTCCCTGGTAGATCACAGTTCACATGGGTTGTCAAAACTTGTTGGTGGAAGAGTTAAGCATGTTCCGTGTAACTCCACTAAGAGAAGACCCTTGGGCCTGGTTTCCTCTAGACTTTACCCCAGGAACCTTTTACCTCTGTTGATTTTGATTTCTGTCTTTTGGCTGTAATAAATCATAGAACCTGGGAGTCCTCTTGGAAACCACAGATATGGCCACCTAACCACAGTCTCCTGTGGGGGGTATATGAGGATGTATGAGAAAATAGAAGCATCTGAATGGGAAAATTCATGTGGACCAAACACTGCTCTAGCCCTTCCTTAAAGGGCTTAAAACAAAGCTTAAAAGCAAGACCTTAAATGATCACACCAAGTCAAGCAACTTAACCAAGTCTCAAAACAAAGCTGACTTATAGGAGGAAAAAAAAAAAAAAAGACTCCACACCCAACTAGCCAAAAGTCCCAATGTGTGGTATTCAGTCAAAACTTACCAAGCTTGCAAAAAAGCAAGAGAATGTAACCCATAATAATGAGAAACTCATCTATAAATGACACAATGGTGCACTAACTAGACAAAGACATGAGAGCAGTTATTCCAACCAGTCCATATACTCCAGAAGGCAGAGGAAAGATTGAATATATTAAGTATAGACATAAAAAAAGACCCAAACCAAACTATTAAGGATGAAAACTATGATGTCGGAGATGCAAAATGCACAGGATAGAAAATAATTGCAGATTCAGCATGGCAGAGGAAAAGATTAGTGAACCTGATGACATAGCAATAGAAACAATGCAAAATAAATTAGAGAGATAAACAGCTCTAGAAACCGAAAGAGGTATCCGTGAACTTTGGGAAACTTCATGCAACCAAATATATGTGTAAATGGAGTCCCAAAGAGGAGAGGATAGAAAGGATAAGAGAGAAGAAAAACATTTAAAATTTTATTTTTATTTTTTTAATTGAAGTATAGTTGAAATATATTAGTTTCAGGTACAGAACATAGTGATTCAACAACGATGTACATTATGAATGTTCACCACAGTAAAGATAATTATCATCTATCACCATACAACATTATTATATTTTTGACTGTATTTCCTATGCTTTACTTATCATGTCTGTGACTTATTCAGTCATCTATTTCATTCAACTCCCCCCTCCCTCCTACTCCACCATGTTTCCTCTACCCATTTGAAAACTCGAAAATGTGCAAAGTGGCACAAAAGAGAAGTATGGAGGGGACAGCTACCCATGAGTCAGCCTTTGACCAGTAAAAGATGAGACTAACAGGAACGATTAGAAATTTCTCTTTTAACTCCTCTTTCTATTGGACTACTCTGGAATACCTATATTCTGTACATCCTTTCAAGAGGTAGCCCACTTGGGCAAGTGACTGACTGTATCTGTTTCCACCTCGTGAAGAAGTGGACAGCTGAGTGATGCACCACCCTGTATCTTCTTTCCTTGACCCACATTTCCTTTCCCTCACTCCCACTGCCCTGGGATTGCATGTCCCTGTAAAGCATTAGCATGTAAGTATCACCTCAAGCTTTAGTTTTCAGAGCATCCCAAGTAAGAGTGCAATTCAGGAAAAGAAAATATCACATAGGATAAATGAGAGAGGCAATTGGAGGCCTAACAAGAGTAGAGAATGTTGATGTGCCATGGAAATGGGCATGGAATAAGAATATAAATAAGATTGTTGGAGAAAATGCACCAGCTGTCTGAGGTCAGTGATTGCAAACCCAAATTTGCCCCAGTCTGCGCGGCTCTATCCATCAAACACTTCTCAGTAATGAGGGTGTATGGGCAGTCCACTCTGGGACTCATCCAAATGTGGGTAGAGTTTTGGTAAGTCAGGTGTATGGGAAGGCCAAGGGTCAAGAGAGTTAAGGATATTTACAAGACAGTCATTGAAGAGAGACACATTCTAAGCTAGGCTTGAATAGTGGGAAAAAATGAAGAAGGAGGCTGGGAGAGGAGCCCGAAAGAATTGCAGGTCTCAGTATTGAACAGAGAATTGAATTCTTAATAAGAATGGGGAGACCCAGCAAGGGTTGTTGTCTGAACATAGAATGTCTGCACTGACAGCATCAGAAGTGGGAAAATGGCACCAACGTGTGCAAGAGTGTGGTTATAAAAGGGTGGCTGAAGGGTCAAAACAGTCCCTCCAAAAGTCACAAGAGATGTAAAGCAATACTAGTAAAGCAAAAACTAGGAAAGTAGAACCAATCTTTAGAATATTTTCTTGAATCTTATCTCTTTTCATAGTCTTTGACTGTATTTTTTTGACTCATTATTGACTGCTTTTCTTGATGAATTTTCCTTCACTATATCATAGATGTTCACCTGATTCAGAAAAAAAAATTTAAGTAAATAGAAGGTGAAATGTGTGGGACAAGGGGTGAAAGAAAGAACTCCCTAGTTGGCAGGGATGGGAGGGGTAGGAAAACACGATTATAGTGCACGACTCATGCACCTTGCCTCGGTCTGACCTCCCTCATATGTAACATGAAAATAATACTCCTTACCTCATGAAGTTGTTTTGAGGATTAAATTAGGCAAATGAAATTAAGTATGTAATGCCTGACATAAGTAAAGAACTCCTAGAATCCCCTATTTGACACGGGCTTAAACCAAATTCTATTATGAAGGGCTATTACTAAAGTACAAAAAAGAGTAATTTTTTTTAAATAAAAGAATCACAGAAACTGTGTTTTCTGGGGGACTATCATAAAAGGTGTCAGGTATAGCTGTCAGATATTTCTTAGATTATTTTATGTGGTAACCTTCTCCTGCAAGTAACAGCAACCAGTTTGAACTTCATACTTTTCAGAGTCTGGTGAGGTGGGTAATGGATTCCTGGAGATTTTCTGCCTCAACATTCCTGGATGGATACCTGTTTCCAGAATCCAAAATAACAGCAACAGACAGCACCCGCTAAAATGTAAAGGGTGTTATTAAAAGGTTGTAAGTTAAAGCTTTTGTTTCTTATGCAGATAGAATAAATGATCTAAATACCCCAGACTGAGCTCTGCCAAACAGAACAAGCAGGCGGCAGATGCCTGAGCAGAGGAAATGACTTATATTCAACTCTACTCTTGACCTTTACTTCCACTTAGTTGGAAGGATTTCTCCGCCTCAAAATACAACCTACTTCTTACTACCTACCTCCAAGGCTTTGTAGGTGCCCAAGTGAAATAAGCCATGTACAATTTGAATTTTATAAGTACTCCACAAAAAGGAGATATCATTCACCAGGGGCAACCTGGCCAGCTGGCTTATGTTTTTCAGTTACATTTGGGCAGGAGCCATCTCCCGACTTTTTTTCTATTCATTCCCTAAAACAGTCTAGTTTACCAGATGGTTTTCTTTACAATGTAAAGCCCATTGTTTGCTGTTAACTGGAGTCATTGTTTTTCCCCCAAGTAAAGAGAAAAATACATATTGAATACAAAATGGAGCTTCTTTCATAAGGTAGAAAGTTTGTTTAATATAAAATGAGTGTCTAACCTGGCACATTCAATTGCATACTGAAGACCCAGGGATTTACTTGAAAACAAGCCAAGTGCATTTAAAATTCTTATTACCCAGCAATGGGCAGTTCTGGGTTACATGCATATTAATCAACAGGGACTGCTGGGAACCCAGATGTGCAGGTGTTTTTTCTACATAAATGCGCGTGTAAAAATGATTTGCATATTCAATTTCTCATGGCAACGCATTGGATCAGCCTGTAGTTGGGTGATTTCCTGAAAATCTCAACTGAGAGTTTTCATTTATTTAGATCCATAGGGGGAAAAAAATAGAAACAGGAAAACAGCCTCAAAAATATAAAGAAATTCCTGGTCTCTTTGGAACACACTGTGAGCCATGCTAATTATACAAAAAGTCTCTCTCACCCAGGATAATAAAAATAATCATGACGATACAAATAAAAATTAAAGAAAGACTAAACAGACGAGTAAGTTTTATAAACTGTGGGTAAAATATGAGCATGAAACTCAAGGTAAAAATGGTGGCAAGTCATTTTTGGTGTAAACAGTTATAGAAAGTCCCATTGAACATGGATGGACCATGAAATTACATACAGGATTCTCACCGAACACCATTTACCATCAAATGCACCTGACACTCTAAAGCTGCAAGAGCGACTAAATAACCTGAAAAATGATAGCTGATGGATTCATAATTCACTCTCTAGTTGCTGTGGGGCTCTGGGAAGCATTCTTCATACTCTGTTGCAGTGTGTGTGTGTGTGTGTGTGTGTGTGTGTGTGTGTGTGTGTGTTTAATGACTAATGAGATCATTGATTTTTCTCAAAAGAAAAAGAAAAAAAACTTATACTTATCCTGATGAGCACTGAGCCATGTATAGAATTGTTGAATCACTATATTGTATGCCTGAAACTAATATAACACTGTATGTTAACTATACCTAATACAATTTTTTTAATGTTTATTTATTTTTGAGAGAGACAGAGACCGAGTGTGAGCGGGGGAGGGGCAGAGAGAAAGGGAGACAGAATCCGGAACAGGCTCCAGGCTCTGAGGTGTCAGCACAGAGCCCGACCCGGGGCTCGAACTCACGAGCCTTGAGATCATGACCTGAGCCAAAGTCGGACGCCTAACTGACTGAGCCACCCAGGTGCCCTATACCTAACACAAATTTTAAAGATGGAAAAACGACTAAATTGTGGGAAAGAGTCAGACTCTTGTCAATCAAAGCATCTGTTCCACAGTTTGATCTTGATAAATCCTAGAATTTTGGCTATGAAGGGTTGCATTTAGGTTTTGAAGATATAAATATCCTACGGAGATATGCTGTTGAGCATATCACGTGAAATCAAAGAAATAAGGCCTCCTGCCCTTTTCAAATAGTGTTTTATCTCATTCTCCAGCCAGAATCTCACCAAGAATTGAGAAGAAGCCAGCCCCCAAGAGTGCATACTATATGACATTCTGGGCAAAACAAAACTAGGGTCAGCAAAGAGGTCAGGAGTTGTCAGGAACTGGAGAGGAAAGGAGCATACGAGAAGCACGGGGAACTTTGGGGAGTGGTAGAAATGTTCCATATTATGATTACTACTGACAGTCATATGAGGGTAGACAAATAATTCCTCAATAAACATAAATTTAAAAATCCCCATAAGCACTTTTGCCGTGGATAATCAGAATGATTCAATGTGGAAAAAAGCCTTGGACTCCTTGCGATTTCTTCCCCCATCGGATGTGTGTTCACTCAGTGGCCATAACATAATCACATCCACAATTGTAATTGTACTTATCAGTGCTGACTTGAGATCAAGAGGCACATTGTCGAACTCCAGCTCTTCTGTGAATGAAGCCATGTACAGGTTGGCATTCTTTCCCTCCCCGAGCTGTACCCTTCAGAGTTCTTACATTGCCCTGTTCCATCAGCACTGACCACAGGGTACCTTTTCCAAGTCTACATCTGGCAAGCGCTATGAGCATTGGCTAAATGACCAATCTCTTCTCTCTTGTATGGCATGGGTGGCAGGTGGAATGCAGAATAAGAAATCATTGAGCACTCCCTTGTTATATACACACTAGGTGGGTGTGCACAGAGGAGATTTCTATTTTGCATCTTGGTGGTTTCATCCGACTTACCACACATACATGTGTCACCATGGCTTTTCCACGTGTGCGTTACTGGAATCGTCCAATTATGCAACACTGTGATAAAGGAATCTGCCAAGAGTTGGTTTTTTCTTCCCACCCAGATATGATATGTCATTAATGTGGTGTTTACAAGCTTTCTGGACGGAGTACGGCACTTACATTTTTGGCAGTAGAAAGCAACAAACAGGAAGGCATATCCTCGAATTTTCTTAACATACAGCATGGTGAAGACTAAGAGAAGATATTTAGATTATCTTTTTAACTCATATATTCCTACTGCATGAGTAATATTCTTATACCAAAGATTCATTTGTCCCTATGTAATCAGGTTCAAACCCTACATTCATCCCAGAGTACTACTCATTACATTCACAGGGTTATTCTGAAATAGCATTTATGTTGTTATTGCACTGACACTTTTATGCATCAATGAGCCACTTCGGAGCCAATGGACCATTTTTATAAATTGCAATTATAGAATAGTATAATTGCAACAAAGAAAAATGGGAAATTAACAAACGTACATGGTTAAGAAGTGTATGATGTGTAAACACATTAGAGACATTATCTGCACCCTGTTAACTAAAGGTTAACTGGGATGAGCTCGTCAGCCTTGTCCAGCCCAGACCCCATAGCATGCGCTGTGGTGTTTAATCACAGTTCTGTAGCATTCATACCTTATAGTTCAGAATCAATACCTGTATTTAAACAAAACACATTCTTGCCTCTTCTTTTTATTATGTGTGCTATTATTTATAGCTCCAAAATAAGTCAACTGCCAACAGAGCCCTAGGTAAATCACCTGGACCCCTGTGAACCACACTTTGACAGCTTTTACCCCAGAGAACTTATATCCTTCTCCCTTTGCAGCTAAGGAAACTGGATCCAGTCAATTAGTCAAGTTCCTTCCCCAAGGTCACATAGCTAATGAATCGCAGCTGGCAAGAGACCCAGCCTCCGCATCTCCTGCCTGCTCCTCCCTTTGCACCACATGCCCCCAGCCCCTTGATTGATTACTGGCAGTCTGCCTCGATTGGGGGTTCTCAGACCTCCGTGATCATCAGCATCATTTGGAAGACCTGTTATAGTACAGAGTAGTGGGCCTCACCCCAGAATTTCTGATTCGGTAGTTCTGGGGTAGGGATGAGGATGTGCATTTCTATCAAGTGCCCTTAGTGATGTTGATGGGACTGGTGCAGGGGCCACACTTGGAGAGCCACTGATGTCTTGCTTTTCTCTGGCAGTCCTCTAAAATAGTGCTTCCCAAATTTTGATGTGCAGCCCAATCACTTTAGGGACCTTGCTACAATAGAGATTCTGTGTTTCTAATGAATCCCTAGATAATGCCAGGGCTACTGGTCCTTGAACCTGCTCTGCTTTGAGAAAACTCAAAAACGTGCTCGGCCACCAGGAGGAAAAACTAGAAACGTGCATGGTAGACCAGAAAAACACAGAATGCTTCAAATGTAGGATCACTTCCAAGCGGATACACTTGGATGCACCCAGGAAGCGATCCCCATCCATTTCAGGAGACAGGGTGTGTCACTCATTCCCATTTCTTTTATGTCATCATAGCCACCACTTCCCACGGGTCTCTAAGGTTGACTGGTTTGGTCTCTGTCTTACTCTTTCTCCTTACCTTTGAGCAGGATGGCACTTTCAGATGTCTCCCAGAGGGATGGAACCCAAATGCTTGTGAGAAAGGAGAGTATGTAGGGCACGCTAAGCTACTTGTATTTTGACCTGGTACTAAGCTGCCGGTCCTAATGACCAAGGATTACACCTGCTCTGTTATACTGCATTTTAAACTCAAGGATCCATAACCAAATAATCACACAGCAGGTGTATGGGGCTTCATACCTTCAGGGTCTAACACATCCTAAGGATCAAAAGGAGTTCATGTAACGCATACCCGGTGATTCAATAACACAGCCCCTTCCTCCTCTCTCATATGCTTTACCGATTGCAATTTTGACATTGGTTTCAAAGCACCCCTGACTGTCCATCCTACAACAGTGAGACCTCTGCCTTTTGCAGATTAAACTTAAGTGAACAGCTTATGCCTTGGCATGCTCCTTATTATTCATTTCTTAACTTTTTCAGGAATACTACACGTCATTCATCCAGGAATGCTTTGTGTCATTTTATCAGTAACACTTACTATGTGTCATTCTTAAAGAAATATTTACTGCCCTATACTTGACACTGGGGATTCACTGGAATATGATCCAGATCATTCTCCTGGCTCTGTAGAGATTTACATTAGGCTAGAGGGCATGCGGAAGGAGGTAAGGGGCGCAGGCTTGCAAACTAACAGTAGCAATCCATTTCCTAATGTGCCATTTTGTGGCAAGGACAGGGAGAACCTAACACAGTCTGGGTTAGGAAAAGCTTTTTTTTTTTTTTTTAATTTTTTTTTCGACATTTATTTATTTTTTTGGGAGAGAGAGAGACACAGAGCATGAACGGGGGAGGGGCAGAGAGAGAGGGAGACACAGAATCGGAAACAGGCTCCAGGCTCTGAGCCATCAGCCCAGAGCCCGACGCGGGGCTCGAACTCCCGGACCGCGAGATCGTGACCTGAGCTGAAGTCGGTCGCTTAACCGACTGCGCCACCCAGGCGCCCCAGGAAAAGCTTTAAGAAGTGACCTCCAAGCTGCTCTATCCTGAGGGTGACAGGGAGCTATTAAGGGGTTTTAACCAGTATAAACATCCTGATCTGATTTGCATTTTAAAAAGATCACTCTGCTGTTTGGAAAGACTGGAGAAAGAGGGACAGGGAAATCTGGAAGAAAGAAATACAGAAAGGAGAGAATGGTGGCCTCTACTAGCGTGGGGGTAGAAAGAAAGACATATTCAAGCCACGGAAGATTTGAAACAATGAGACTTGAGAACTGATTGGGTTGGGCTGGTAAAGGAGAGAGAACGCAAGGATAATGCTCAAGAATAAGAGATTCCATTTGTTGGAGGCTGCGTAACCATTCAGGAAAGAGGGCACCTACTTTTACAAATGAGGAAGTTATGGTTCCAGAAGGTTAACTATGTGCCCAAAGTCCAAAGAATTAATGAGTGAATGCTAGAACCCAAGTCATCCTGACACTAAAGCCGTGATCCTGATCAGTGGTGTTAATTTTGGTTTCAATTAATCATCAGCTTCCTCTGGCTCCGAAGGCACGTTGCCTGAATGTGAATCCAATTTTCAGCACGTGCCAGTGGTGTGACCCCAGGCAAGTTATTTAATCCCATTAATCTACGTGTTTCTTGTGGAGAAAAATGAAGATAAAAATAGTTGCACCTTCCTGTATTTGTTTAACGCAATGCCTTAAACATGTAAACGCCCAGGAAAGGTGCGTTACTGTCACCATTTTCTTAGCAGCTACTCTTCCTGGTATTCCCAGGGTGGCCATATTTAGTGCAGGTATGAGGGTGTAAGGACCCAACTCCTTCACACCGCACAGAGGCATGAGCAATGTGGCAAGCACCGTCGGCTCTCAATCTGTTTGCCACTTTCTCACCTGTCCCTCTTCCCCTCCCAGATCTCTAAAGGAGGAGTCCTCCATGACCCACTTTTTGGATTTACTCTTTTCTGTCGACATCCTCTCCCTATGTAATCACATCCATTTTCCTGACCTTAAATGCCATCTATATTCTAATGTTGCTCACCTTTCTATCTCCAGTCCTCTGCCTTATATAGCCCTATATATTCAACTGCCCCTTGACATCTCCACATGGATGCCCAGGGGTCCAAAACTGAGCTCCTGACTTTCTTCCCAAAGCCACCTCCTCCTGTAGCCTACCTCTTTTTAGTTACTGGAAATTCCTGTCTTCCATTTGCCTAGGCTAAAACACGGTTGTTATATTTGACTTCTTTTTCTTGCACCCCACAGCTAGTCTGTAGCAAATCCTATTGGCCATGGCTTCAAAATATATCCAGTCATCCCACTTGCCACCACCTCTGCTGAGCTGGCTTCGTCACTCCCTGGATTAGTGTCGTAGTCTCCTCATTCATCTCCCCTGCTCCTCTCCTCTCCAGCTATGGAATATGTGTAACAAGGCAGCCGTTGTAATCCTTTATAGCTCATGTCCTCCTCTGCTCCGAACCCACGAAGGGTGTCCCATGATCCATGATCCAAACGCCCTCCATGATCTGCACTCCTCTTTTTTACCTAATTGCATACTGCTGTTCCTTTCACTAACTGCTTCAGCCCCACGGCTGTCACTGTTGGTCACAGAACTTATCAGGATGGTCTCATTCCAGGGTCTTTGCCCGTGAAGTGCCCTGGGCCAGAAAAGCTCTACCCTCCGTCACATAGCTAGTTGCCTCACTTCTCAGCCCTTACCCTGCTGATCTCCTTTGGGAAGCCTTTTCTGGTCACTGTGTGATATTTGAGCCAAGCCCAATGTTCCTTATCCCGTACCTCTGCATACCTCTGTTTTATCTTTAGCTTTATTGTGATTTGAACTTACTGAACACACACACACACACACACACACACACACACGTCTTTTTTATTATTTCTTTTCCCCACTGGAAGTAAGTGACATGAGTGAATTTATCGTTTTGTTCACCGCGGTGCCCTCAGTACCTGGAGGAGTGCCTTACACAATAGTCGCTTAATAAGTATTTGTTGAATGACTGAATCCTTTGAAATTTTCTGCTCTTTCTGAATTCACTCCTATTTTATATTAGACGCCCATTTAAATTATCCGGCACCTCAATACATCTCAGTTTATACCTTCAAGTGAACAAGAGGTCCCCCATCAGTAAGTAACTGGCTTGTTTTCTGTCCTGGGCACACTCTATGCGCCGCTGACTTTATGCCAACCCAAGTTGTTGACCATCCACATTTTTGCTAAATTCTGCTCCTCTGTAGTTCTTCCTGGGGCTTCTCGTGAATCAAAACTAGCTTTGGATACAGGTTCCTCCAAGCTGTCTCCACCTATTCCTCATGAAAACTTTATAGAAATTTATGCTTTGTACATACAGAAACAGTTCCTACCTTTCCTTGCAAAGCAAGCTCCTTACATAATGGAGCTCACTGTATTTATTGAAATCAGTTACTACTGATGTCTTAAAACATAATATTATTATAACAATTCTTAACTCCCTTCGAAATGACAAATGGAAACACAAAATGCAAAATGTTACGAATAAACTAAACCTTTCTTAAAAACTGATCACATAAAGTTTGAAAAGCAGTGATGATTACCTTTATAAGACGTACAATTAACTAGAACCTTTTGTATTTCTAGCCACAAATACGCCTCCTATTCAACCACCCATCTAAAAGTAACAAAATTGTTTCCGAACAGTTTATGTTCTAAAGAACAACTTTAAATTATTTTTTGGTAGGAAAGTTGTAGTGTTCACATTTCATAGAGTCGATCGGATGTTTGTCGAACTCCCCACGGGTTTTTTTTTTTTTTTATTCGCATTGCTAGTATCGATTAGATAGAAAACAGCATGTATGATCGGAAAGTGCCCATGTATTTCATATGATAAATATTTCTAAAATACCAATCAAAGGTACCATACCACATTATAACTTAGAATGAACAACAGTGACCACCTAAAATTGTTGACCACATAGAAGGGTAGAAAACTTAAAATAGTGTCAGTATCAGCAAAGACTCAAGGATTTCCTACTAACTGGAAATGGCCAGAATCTAAAATCTTACTTCATAGTGAATGTTTTAGAATGCCGGGCTTATGCGTTGGGTTCTATCCCACTGGAATAATATGGTTCCAATTCTGGTGTGTTAGCACTGCCTATTGGCGCACATACAGATCCAATGAACTGTTATATTAGCTGCATGTAATTTCAGTATTAATCTCAACACGGGGTGTTTTGAGTATATTGTACATGTATCATACTTCTTAAATCAGTATAGTTGTAGTAACATCATATTTGTAATGTGTACTTTGATACCCCAAAATAGGAAGCTATGAAATGTTGATAAAATACCAAATCCATGTGATTTCCTTCTATCCTTGTGTTTCTAGTACTTGTAAAATGTCATCATTTTCAGGTATATATAATACCTTATTTTTTAATCTTAATATTTTCAACGTTAACATATTTTTAGGAATCACTGATAGTAAAGTCATATTTAACTATGAAATAACTGTGGATAGAAGACAATATTTTAAAGCGTTATAAAGATTTCTCTATGTTTCAGAGTGTTCAGAAACTAATTAATGTCCATTTTATGCTAACATCATTCTGTCCTTAAAATTAGGTAATTGAGACACATTTAATTTCCTTTTAGATTAGAGCTTTTGCTTTTATGATTTTCTCAACTATTCAAATTTGCACTTTTGATTTATGCTTTTTGTCTTCTTGCACTCTTTCATTATTCATTTTTATTTCTCTCTTTTCTCTCCTTTTGAATTATTATGTTATAGGCCACCGTAAAATAGAAGAAAATTCCAGAATAGAACTCAGCTATTACATGCTAGATATAACTCTATATGCTAACTATGTTAGGACAAGTACATAGCTATAAGACGCATAATTATCTGTAATTATGCTTGTAAATTAGAAAATAAAGTATAAGCTTAGAAGGTAGAAAAAAATGTTACTGCCAGAGAAAACAAGAAGTGTTTTTCTAAAAGACTTCTTTTGGTTCTCCTTCATATATTATGATTGCATGTTCTCTCCAATGGGAGATCATTAGCATATCACATGAAAAAGATATGAGAAATTAATGCCTTCCTTTAGTGGGTTATATTTTAACATATGCATTTTGAATTACAAAATTCATTGATAGAATCTCTAGTCTACAAATTAACATTTAACTTTAAAAAGATATGTGGAAGTAACTTTAAAGAATTTCTAAGATAGAAAGTTTTGATATATCCTGGAAATATGCATCCTATATGTTATTATGCAAGAAAAGCCTATTCCCCAAATATTCACATATCTCTGAATTGAAACAGCTTTTCAGTTCACACAGTTGAAAAATAGACATTTTAGAAATATGATTTTAAAGTGCTCATGTCAAACAGCATTCTTTATGCCTTCCGTGGCAAATTTAGTTAGGCACCAACTTTCAAACTTATAATTCCATGGCCACCTAGTTTATGAATCACCCCAGGTTATTTCAGGAGATGGTTTGGAGGAAAGACCATATTTTAAGATTAGATGACCTTAGCAACCAATATTCCTCCTCATAGACACCTTTCTGATTCAGATTCTATACGTGTGCTGGGCGGTCCTCTAACACTCACTTGGTTTTCAACCCAAAGACCTTTTTTTCACTTTTGGCATGCAAATAACTTTGATGGTGACAGATGTTAACTAGACTTAATTGTGGATCATTTTCAATGTCTAAAAATATTAAATCACTATGATGTACACCTGAAACTAATAGGATATCGTATGTCAGTATACCTTTTTAAAAAAATCTGCATTAGTGAATCCCCCTAGCTGACAGAAATCAGCCTTTTATCATATGGGCAGTGGAGCTTCCCCTTCTAAACTGATGGCCGAGCTTCCAGATATACGGCATGGCGAGTCCAAATCTTGAAGTGTAGAGAACGACCCTCACAGTAGTCAAAGAAGTGTCGTGGACACAGCCTGGCCTCAGAAACCAGAATTACTGTGTTCGAATCCCAATCATGTCGCTTTCTAACAACATGGCCATGGGCAAATTACTGAAATTCTTCCTGCTCTAGTTTCTATGTGTTTGAAATGGGGATAGGATGGAATCTACTCCTGAAATCATTATTGCACTATATGCTAACTAACTTGGATGTAAATTAGAGTACATTAAAAACAATACAAAAATAATAAAATGGGGATAGTGATAATAGTTACATAGGGCTACAGAGATTGAATGAGTTAATTCATATAGAGCACTGATAACAGCGGATACTCGATAAATGGTAGCCATTGCTGTTATTATCATTGAGACCTTTGGTTTTCAGTCTAAAACTGCCTCACGTCATTATTAAGCTATCCAAGATGTTTTAGGCCACAAGAGTCTGACTGGGAAGTCCTCTGAGCTGCCATAGATAACATGCAAGTATTTCTGTTTACCAGAGGAGAGAATGCAAATGTATCTGCTTCATTGACAGACTTTTGGAAGCAATGTTTTTCTTTTAACATAAAGGGAACAAAATCCTAAGGGTTTTCCATTCTGCCTGTTAGCTTCAAATATTCCTGCTTTATCTGGTGAATAAACGTAAGCACTGTAGGAGGGCCTGGGTGGCTCAGTCCGTTAAGCATCCGACTTCAGCTCAGGTCATGCTCTCACAGTTCGGGAGTTCAAGCCCTGCATCGGGCTCCGTGCTGACAGCTCGGAGCCTGGAGCCTGCTTTGGATTCTGTGTCTCCCTCTCTCTCTGCCCCTAACTCACTTGTGCTCTGTCTCTCTAGAAAACAAATAAACATTCAAAAAATTGTTTTTAATATAAGCACTATATCCTTGAGAGGAAAACCCTGAACTTCATCCTTACTATAACTTGAGGCCTCGCTTGAGCTGGATTCTGCCTCTTTCCCATCTTTATCACATGACATTTACGTCACTTACTGCCTGTCCCCTACCCCCAATTTCTCATTATGCATCATGACCTTTCTTTCAGGTCATGAAACACTCAAGTTCTCTCTAGCCTCAGGACTTTTGTTCATGCTGTCCCCCTGCCTAACTGACATACTTCTCTTTAGTCACCCAGGCCTGTCATTTATTGGGATCCCACATCAGAGAGGTCTCCCATGACTGCACTATTTACAGCAAGTGCTTCTAACTCTTATCCTTTTTTAATGTCTCAGCCTCTTTGGGATCCTGTCTATCGTTATCTCATGTTGCATCCCCCTGATTTCTGTTGACTTTAGAGAGGATGGAGTAGGGAGAAGAGTTGGGTCTTCTACCGTGTTCCATGAGGACCATGTCTGTCTTTTCAGTGTTATATTGTAAATGTCTAGCACCTAGTTGGGATTAAGTAAATGTTTACTGGTCATGGATGAATGACCAAATAAATCCCTTCATACAAATTGTTTCACTGTTTCTAAATAGGAAATTTTTCTGACTTGCTTAACAAATAAATAACAGTTTAAGTCTGTATGTTCATGATTCATATGTTCTTACATCTTATAGTTTCTTCCTAAGAATTTTTTTATCCAATTAACTTCCTCTGCAAACATTTTTTTAATATAAAGAGAGTAGAGAAAAACTTTGGCTCATCCATGTGAAAATAATGACATTCTAAATTGTGATGGTTCGGATTTAGTTGTTCTATAGAATTAATTTAGACAATTTGATCACCTCCCTTTGCTCTGAGCTTATAAGTAGGAAGTGTCTTATGTAATAATGCCTAATCTAATATAAAGCCTCCGCAATCTCCAAACTTTATGGCAAGACTGGTTATCTTAAATCACAGGAAATACTACAATAATGTTCTTTCCATTAAAACATTGTTAAAGTGTTATTACTGTATTTAATACAGCTAATTCCCTTATGTCCAGGCTAGTCTTAAAAATATATTTGTTTACTCATGGTATATAAATGAGCATCAGACCTAAAGTCAAAACCTTATCTTAATGGCTTGCTATTTTAAGGAAAAAATATATAGAATGATTGAATGTTTTAAAAATAAGAAAAAAGAAAAAGCACTCACTTTGCCCTCCCCATAACTCATGGGACCTTGCAATAATTTCCATTTTTAAAAGTAACATAGTATTTTCACTTTGAATACTTTTTGAAGGAAAACTGTATCCACCTGCAAGTGATAACAGGGGAATATTTTCTTTCTTTCTTTCTTTCTTTCTTTCTTTCTTTCTTTCTTTCTTTCTTTCTTTTTTTTTATCTGACAAGCTAATCAATTTCTTCCTTGGGAGTTTCTGGTTAACTGATGTAGCATATATTCTTTTATATCCTGGCAGAACCTCTTTGATTTATTCTTCATTTGTAGCTACATTTAAGAAAAGAGACATGAGGGGCACCTGGGTGGCTCAGTTGGTTGAGTGTCCGACTTCAGCTCAGGTCATGATCTTATGGCTTGTGAATTCGAGCCCCACATCGGGCTCTGTGCTGACAGCTCGGAGCCTGGATCCTGCTTTGGATCTGTGTCTCCCTCTCTCTGCCCCTACCCCACTCGCATTCTGTCTCTGTCTCTCTCAAAAAGTAAATAAACATTTAAAAAAAATTTTTTTAAAGGGAAATTGGACATCAGGTAGTGATAGCAAAACATTCCCAGCAAGACTATTCCCAACAGTGCTTGTATATCAGGTACTTCTCACCATGACTGGAAGAGTTTCAAACGGTAGTGAATCAGTCACACCCAGACATATGCCATTAACACAGTCCAGGAGAAGCACTTCTGGAATGGTGGACTAAGGACCTCCAAAAATCCACTCTTGTGCATAACAGTGAGAACACTGGCAAAAAGTCATGAAAATCAATGTTGGCAGAACTGTGGATATTAACCAAAAACTTGCAACAATCCTTGGGTTATTTGTGCATTTATGCAAGAAAAACAGGAGAATCTCCGTAAGAACTACAAGCTCCGTGGCTTTTCTTCTTCCCCATTCCCATCTTTAAAAAAATTTTTTTTCAACGTTTATTTATTTTTGGGACAGAGAGAGACAGAGCATGAACGGGGAAGGGGCAGAGAGAGAGGGAGACACAGAATCGGAAACAGGCTCCAGGCTCCGAGCCATCAGCCCAGAGCCCGACGCGGGGCTCGAACTCCCGGACCGCGAGATCGTGACCTGGCTGAAGTCGGACGCTTAACCGACTGCGCCACCCAGGCGCCCCCCCCATTCCCATCTTTATATCCCCAGCTCTACTGCACCTAGGAAAACAACAGCTTTATTCACTATAGTAGCTATGAAAACCAGCAGCCTGGCAGCCACTGGACAAGGCAGAACAGGTTTCGAGTCCCCGAAAAGCACCATCCCCAGAGAATTGCCATTAATCGGCCGATTTGAAAACTTCCTGGAAAAGTTCTGTTTACAGGGCTTGTCTTTATTTGACCTGATTCAGAGCTCACTCTGTGGAAACAGCCCCAACACTAGGGCATTCCCCCCACCCCCATACACACACAAAATCAGCAGCATTCGTTTCACATCACTCTTGCCTATGACAGTGACACCAGTTGAGGCTAACAAGAGCCTGATAAAAACACTTAAAGGGAGAAACTGGAGAATTAGATGTCAATGGGGAACTTTGAAAATCTCATGCAAACTCCTGGAAAGCTAGAACACAGCATGGGCAGGGTGGTGTGTATGCTCAGGAGAGACGTAAGAAGGCTTTTTTCTCTCACCTTTGGCTGACCGTGAGACAGGTCACGAATATTAAGGCAAAGTTTTAAAATGCCAGCCTGGGCATTGAAGGTGTGCCCCAACACAGAGCCCTGTGGCAAAGGCAGGAAGGTTTACTGGTTCGAGGAAATCTCCATCCAATCATTGCGTACCTTCTAAGCTAACCAAGCACAGACTTAAGTGACTTCACATGACAAAGAATAGATACTTTACATAATTTGACCAGGAAGGTCACAAAACAAGCAGATAGCAACAACAACCACAATGACAACAAAAATCCTAAAAGTAGAGAAAACATTCCAAATCCAGAGGTTTCACATTGTATTATTTAGCAAGCCTTTTTAATTGAAAGTCAGACATGACTTATTAGATAAAAGGAAATGGGGTAAATAAGCCTTTAGCGTGTGACTGTATGTTAACCTGATCACGAGTTAGGCTAGTATACTGGTTGTAGGTTTCAGAGGCTAAAATTTCCTCCAGAGACTTCTGAACGACAGACAGGTGGATACTG
Organism: Felis catus; assembly: GCF_018350175.1. Lineage (NCBI taxonomy): Eukaryota > Metazoa > Chordata > Mammalia > Carnivora > Felidae > Felis > Felis catus. Next base: position 34,405,611 of record NC_058369.1, on the reverse strand, counting down.
AGAATCACAACCATAGCAGAGACTCACAAGCAGAAGACTCCATGAGCAGAAACTCAGATGAAAACAGCTGTTGGGATAGGAGAACCTGAACTGTAATTGATGAATTTCTAGAGGTTCATTGTGGACAAGTCTCAGGGTTAAAAACTCCAGGGGATCCAGTGTGGGGATACACATTTCTTTTTTTTTTTTTAATATAATTTATTGTCCAATTGGTTTCCATACAACACCCAGTGCTCATCCCAACAGGTGCCCTCCTCAATGCCCATCACCCACCCTCCCCTCCCTCCCACCCCCCATCAACCCTCAGTTTGTTCTCAGTATTCAAGAGTCTCTTATGGTTTGCCTCCTTCCCTCTCTGTAACTTTTTTCCCCCTTCCCGTCCCCCATGGTCTTCTGTTAAGTTTCTCAGGATCCATATATGAGTGAAAACATATGGAATCTTTCTCTACTGATTTATTTCACTTAGCATAATACTCTCCAGTCCCATCCATGTTGCTACAAATGGCCAGATTTCATTCTTTCTCATTGCCAAGTAGTATTCCATTGTATATATAAACCACATCTTCTTTATCCATTCATCAGTTGATGGACATTTAGGCTCTTTCCATAATTTACCTCCAGGATCCCTTTCAGGTTCTCACAGTGATCTCTAAGAAGAAGAGAGCCGTTTTGAAATAGATCACAGCATTCTGTTCTTCTTAATAAGTCTTGACCTTGAGAGCAACCGTTTGACCATAGTCTAACCAATTAAGCTTTAATCAAAGCCTAACTAACCTAGGGGAAGGGAAATACCCAACTCTACCCCCCCTCTAGCCATCCTGTCCCACTTGAGGGGGCAAAAAACTAAGAAGCACTTGCAAGGTTCCCAAGGAGAAGCAACAGCTCGCTCAAAGCCTGAGACCTAATCACAGGACTAGAGAACACTTCCTCTCCCCAACACATTACCACCACAGTACGAAAGACCTATTTACTCAGTTTCTTTTACTCAGTACATTATGTCAGGCTTTCAATAGAAAATTACAAGGCATACTAAAGGCGAAAAAATAGTTTGAAGAGCTACAGCAAGCGTCAGAACCAGACTTAGATATGGCAGTGATGCTGGACTTATCAGACCATGAATCTAAAACAACTATGATGAATAGGCTGAGGGCTCTAATGGAAAAAATAAACAATATGCAAGAACAAATGGGTAATGTCAGCAGAGAGATGGCAAATCTAAAAAGAGTAAAAAAGAAATGCTCGCCTAACGGGTTCATTGGTTTAATGGGTTCATTAGATATGTCAATAAAATCTTTCAGAACTGCAAAGCAAAGAGAAAAGACTGAAAACCTGGAACAAAATATCCAAGAACTATGGGATAGCTACAAAATATGTAACAGAAGAAAGAGTGAAAAGGACAGAAGAAATATTTGAACTGATAATGACAGAATTTCCCCACTTACCCATATATTCACAAAACTCAGAGAACACAATGATCATTGCCAAGGAAGGAAGGAGGAAGGAAGGGAGGGAGAAAACACTACACCTAAGCATTAAAGAGAAGGAAAAAAAGTCTTGAAAAAAGCCCAAGTAAATAAAACACTTTCCCCATGGAGTTGCAAAACAAGGATTAATTGACTTCTCCTCCTCAGAAACCATGCATGTAACAAGAGAGTGGAGTGAAATATTTAAAGTGTTGGGGGCCTGAGGGAATAAAGAAGTTTTTCTTAAGAAATATTTTTTTTAATTTTTTTTTTCAACGTTTATTTATTTTTGGGACAGAGAGAGACAGAGCATGAACGGGGGAGGGGCAGAGAGAGAGGGAGACACAGAATCGGAAACAGGCTCCAGGCTCTGAGCCATCATCAGCCCAGAGCCCGACGCGGGGCTCGAAGTCACGGACCGCGAGATCGTGACCTGGCTGAAGTCGGACGCTTAACCGACTGCGCCACCCAGGCGCCCCCTTAAGAAATATTTTAAGTGTTGAGAAAAAAGCCACCAACCTGAACTTTGTATCCTGTGAAATTATCATTCAAAAGTGAAAAAGAAATAAAGATGTTCTCAGACAAACGAAACTTGAGGGAGTTTCTTGCCAATAAACCTGCCTTACAAGAAATGTTAAAAGAGGTTCTGCAGAGAAGAAACAGAGTCACATCAGTAACTCAGATCTACATAAAGAAAGAAATAGCATTAGAGAAGAAATAAGTGAAGGTGAAATTAAAGATTTTGTTGTTACTATTCTTAATTTGTCTAACAAATGACAGTTTGCCCAAAATAACAATAGCTACGATGTACTAGATGGTTATAGCTTACGTATAAGTGAGACGCGGGACAGCAATGATACAAGAGGCGGGAGGAAGGAATTAGAAATACATTGTTATTATAAGATAATTGGACTACCCATGAAGTACTACAGTGTTATTTGAAAGTGCACTTGGAAGACAAAAATAGAAACAAGGAGCAAGGACAACAAATAGACAATAGTAACCAATATGGTAGATATTAATCAAGTTATACCAGTAATCATTTTAGGTGTCAGTGGTCTAACTGTATCAATTTAAAGTTAGACCATTAAGTCTAACTTAATCCCCAGCTCTACTGCACCTAGGAAACTGCACCTAAGGTGCAGTTTTGATTTACTGAGTAAATCAAAAAACAAGAGTAAATCAAAAACAAGACACAGCTGCATGGTATCTACAAGTAATCTTCTTGAAATATAAAGATACATAGATTAAAAGTAAAGGGATAGAGAAAGATATGTCGTGCTAACACAAATCAAAAGAAAGGTGAAGTCGTTCTGTTCATTTCAGACAGAGAAGACTTCAAAGCTAAGAAAGTTATTGGGATAAAAAGGGGCTTTACATAATGATGAAGTGGTCAATTCTCCAGGAAGACATAATAATCCTTAATGTGTATGTGCCTAATGACAGAGAATCAAGATTTGAGGCAACAGCTGTTAAAACTGCAAAGCAAAATGGATAAATTCAGTTGTTAGTTGAAGAATTCAGCACCCCTCTATCAGAAATGGAGAGAGCCAGTAGGCAGAAAATCCGTAAGGACATAGTTGAATTCAACAGCACCATCAATGAACTGGATATAATGAACATCTATGGACAAGTTCATCCACCAACAGGAGATCATAGATTCTTCTCAAGCTCACTTTGAAAATTCACCAACAAAGACCACATTCTGAGCTATAAAACACATCCTAACAAATTTAAAAGAAGAGAAATCGTGCAGTATATGCTCTTGAACCCACCATGATGTCTAAAATAAAAAGGATGAGCTATAACAAGTGTTGGCAAGAATGTGGAGGTTTTGGAACCCTTATACATGGCTGGTGGGAATGTGAAATGGTGCAGTCACTTTGCAAAACAGTCTGGCATTTCCTCAAAATGTTAAACATAGAGTTACCATATGACCTAGTAATTTGACTCTTCAGTTTATACCCCAGATAACTGAAAACATATGTCCACACAAAAACTTGTTCATGAATATTCACAGCCGCATTATTCAGAATAGGCAAAAAGTGGAAACAATGCAAATGTCCTCCACCTGGTGAGTGAATAAACAAAATATGATACATGCAAACAAAATGTCACAGATCCATACAATAGAATATTATTTGGCAACAAAAAGGAATGACATACTGATACGGCTACAAAATGCATGAACCTTGAAAACATTATGCTAAGTGAAAGAAAACCGTCACATACATATTGTATGATTCTATTTATATGAAATGTCTTGAACAGACAAATCTATAAAGACAGAAAAATAAGTTAGTAGTTACCAAAGGCTGGAGGAAGGGGGAAAGGAGAGAGACTGCTATTGGGCATGATTTTTTTTTTTTTTTTTACAGCAGTGGGGAGATGAAAATGTTCTGGAATTAAGTTGTACAACTCTGTGGATATACTAAAAGTCACTGAATTTGACACTTCAAAGGGGAATTGGGGAGCGGGGGGGGGGGGGACAGGAATTCTATCTCTATAAAACAATTCTAACGAAAACATGGAGTGCCTGGGTGGCTCCGTCGGTTGAGCGTCCAACTCTTGATTTTGGCTCAGGTCATGATCTCACAGTTCATGGGTTCAAGCCCCGCATTGGACTCCGCTCTGACAGCACGGAGCCTGCTTAGGATTCTCTCTCTCCCTCTCTCTGCCCCTCCCCTGATCATGCTCTCTCTCTCCCTCTCTCTCTCTCTCTCTCTCAATAAATAAACAAAGAAGCAAACTGAAAATAATTAAAATGCACACACACACAATACACTACTGAATGAGTATGGGTTCTGAAAAACTTATGCTAATCTACATGATCTCAATGTACAGAATTACTGTACTGTTGTCAAATAGAATGAAAGGCTGGCCTCTTTAGATTTTGCCAGTATTCAAGTCTAAGGAATGAAAACCATATCCTCCAAGGTACTCGTGCTCTGAGAAGTGGCTATAGATGGTTCACTGCTATGGCCTAACTGAACTATCAGAAGTAGCTTTGGAAGGTGTTATGAACTGAATTGTGTTGCCCCAGAACTCATAGGTTGAAGCCCAGACTCCTAGCACCTCAGATACTGTGTTTGGAGACAGGGCCTTTAAAGAGGTAATTAAGTGAAAAGAGGTCATTCGGATGGGTCCTAACCCATTATGACTGGAGTCCTTAATGGTGAGGAGATAGGACACAGACACACATGAGGAAGGAGCACATGAAGACACAGGAAAAGACAATCTATGGGCCAAGGAGAGAGGTTCAGAGAAGAAGCAACCAACCAACATCTTGATCTTGGACTTCCAGCCTCCAGAATTAAGAAAAAATTAATGTCTATCCTTTAAGCCACGCAGTCTATAGTATTTGTTATGGCGGCCCTCGCAAACTCATTCAGAAAGGAAAGAGTTAGAATACTGTCTCTGCAACTCCCACCAAGAGAATTAGCAAAGTTCCATGCTTTAAAATGTAACGTCTAAGATATTATCAGTATTCACGAAACCGTGTGTTTTTTTCAGCTAGTGCGGTTTGGTGTCATCTACTCCATTGCCCGTGGCTTCAACCTTGCTTTCTTTGCCTTTAGGCTAACGGGCCCGTAAAGAATCCCTGGTAGCCAGAAAGTAAGGAGAATTCCACCTAAGAGGATAAACTCCCCCTGCAGCACTAGCTGTAGCATCAATTAGTTCCAGGGGAGCAGAAAGGCTAGAGTCACTAGACTTGCTGTCATTGCAATGCCATTAGCAGATGACTTTCTTTCTTAAGGGTTTTGAAGCCATTCTCAGTGAAAGCTATCTCCGAGGCCACTTTCTGGAACTGTTCGTACCGTCTGCATACAACTGTTTGCTCTCGAGGGGAGGAAAGAGTTAGCATGTAGATGGCCCTCACGTGCTCCAGCCGTGCAAGGGAGCCATGTCAGGGAGAGTGAGCCATGGGGTTGATGCTGGCTGGGGAGGCACGGGGGTCCAGACTGGGCAATACTCTACAGTCCATGTTAAAGTTTTTGGTCTTAATCTTAAGAATATTCAAATCAACAGCATAAATTGACAACCATGTTAACCACTTACACATTTCTTTGAAGCCTTTTTCAAATTCCTACCTTATTTTACATCCAAGGCCACCTTATTAAATGGCTAAAGCAGACAAGGATACATTTTACAGTTCTGAGACCCAGAGAAGCCAACTTACACATTGTCAGAATTTGAGTTTGAGATAAGGTAAAATTTAATTACTTTAAGCTAATGCCAGAAATATAGGATATATGAAGACTACTTAAAGAAATAGTTTCTGGGGCGCCTGGGTGGCGCAGTCGGTTAAGTGTCCGACTTCAGCCAGGTCACGATCTCGCGGTCCAGGAGTTCGAGCCCCGCGTCGGGCTCTGGGCTGATGGCTCAGAGCCTGGAGCCTGTTTCCGATTCTGTGTCTCCCTGTCTCTCTGCCCCTCGCCCGTTCATGCTCTGTCTCTCTCTGTCCCAAAAATAAATAAACATTGAAAAACAAAATTAAAAAAAAAAAAAAGAAATAGTTTCTTTGATTTTAATTATTTATAAATAGATATTGTTTGTCAGTTTGGGGTCTCCAGATATTAGTGGGTAATTAAAACTAATTTGTAATCTGTCATATTTTATAAAAACAAATGTGTTTTTTTAATGTTTATTTTTGAGAGAGATAGACAGTATGTGAGCAGGGGACGGAGAGAGAGAGAGAGAGGGAGTCGTAGAATTCGAAGCAGGCTCCAGGCTCTGAGCTGTCAGCCCAGAGCCTGATGTGGGGCTCTAACTCACGAACCGTGAGATGGTGACCTGAGCCAAAGTCGGACACTTAACCGACTGAGCCACCCAGGCGCCCCTAAAAACAAATGTTTTTAAATTGCCAAGAAATGCTTCTTTCTTTTTTTTTTTTTAATTTTTTTTTTCAACGTTTATTTATTTTTGGGACAGAGAGAGACAGAGCATGAACGGGGGAGGGGCAGAGAGAGAGGGAGACACAGAATCGGAAACAGGCTCCAGGCTCCGAGCCATCAGCCCAGAACCCGACGCGGGGCTTGAACCCATGCACCGCGAGATCGTGACCTGGCTGAAGTCGGACGCTTAACCGACTGCGCCACCCAGGCGCCCCAGAAATGCTTCTTTCAAGAATATTTAGCGATACCCTCTAAAAATTGATATTTTACATTATAAAGTCAGTTATTTACGAATGTGTTGTCACTGTCATTTATTTCACCTTTTAGTGGTGTTTCTGGTTGTTAGTAATATTAGCAAAAAAGTAAGAAACTATATTTGTCCACGCATTTCTCCTTCTTTGGGTACTTTTGTATTTTAGGGTGAAAGTGTAAAGTCCTTTTCACAGATGCTTATGCTTCCTGCTTTAAAATAAAAATGCTGGGCGCCTGGGTGGCTCAGTCAGTTAAGCATCTGACTTGGGCTCAGGTCATAATCTCGCAGTTCATGAGTTCGAGTCCCACGTCGGGCTCTACACTGGTGGTGCAGAGCCAGCTTGATATTCTCTCTCTTTCTCTGCCGCTTCCTCACTGGCACTCTCTCTCTCTGTCTCTGTCTCTCTCTCTCTCTCTCAAAATAAATAAATAAACTTAATGAAATAAAACAAAATAAAAAACCACTTTGCTCCTTATGTTATTCCCCACCCCCACCCCCACAAAGCTAGGGGAAAAAAGGACTATAATCATGCTTATCTACCGCTCGAACAGGTGAGAAGAGAAAAACATCCAGCCTTCTCTTGCAAGGCTGGCTCTCACAGCAATGCTTTGTCCTTAATGTCACCTCTTCTGACCCCCCCCCTCCCTCAGGCAGGGTAGGAGTCAAGAGCTACCACTTCCCTCGGGGAAACTGCCATCCATGGGGATATATGGAGAATCTAGAAGTGAGGCCGGGAACTACTTGCTCCTTACCAAAGCCAGACCTATGTGAGCCGCACATGTAGAACTTGAAATGGAAGGAAACCCTAATGGAACTATCACCTTGCTGTCAGCTATAAATCCCCTCCTTCTCCTTCCTTTTGTCTGCATTACTGCAGCCTTTAAAAACCCTTGGGCTCCCAGTGGTACTTTGTAAGCAACGTGTTTATGTATGGAAGGAAGAGAGAGGATTGGAGATTTAGAGTCCAATTAACTCTGCGCCTGAGGATTGCTGGATAACTCTGAACTAGTCATTCTGCTCTAGTAAACCAAATAAGCATACTTAAGGTTAATGAAGATTGTAAAATGTGGCGGTGCACCAGAAGCCAGGTGCTATGATAATTTTTCCTTTCCTGTATCCTATTTACAATAGAAAGCATTGTGAATGGACTTCCCACCCCACATTTGTGCAGTGCACAATCTACACAACCAAATATGACAACTCTGATTAGAGATAAATGGGTTAGAGAATTATATGGGTGACATTCATATAAAGTACCAGAATGCCTAACTTTTCCCAAATCGATTGGCTTTTAAAACTCTTAGGACTATCTAGGGAAGATATTAGAAGTTTGCATTAGTTCATTATTAAATAATACCTACCACTCCTTCCATCCACATATGTATCCTATGACTTTGGAGGTGAATATCAAAATTATAATCCCCAGGGCCCTGATACGGTCCCCTGCAATAACTACTGACCTACAATCAAGTATATACCCCCAAATGCTGACAATAGGATGTAGCAGAAGAAAAATTTTCACTCAAATATTGTGACCTATTGTGCCCAATAATCAAACACCATTAAGAGTAATTTGTAGTGGGGCGCCTGTGTGGCTCAGTCGGTTAAGCGTCCGACTGTTGATTTTGGCTCAGGTCGTGATCTCAGGGTTCATGTGTGTGAGCCCCACGCCAGGCTCTGTGCTGACAGTGCGGAGCCTGCCTGGGATTCTCTGTCTCCCTCTCTCTCTGTCCTTCCCCTGCCATTGCTAGGTCTCTCTCTCAAAATAAATAAATATTTTTTTTTTTAAAGAAAATTTGTGGAGACTTCCACTTCTATAAAGATAGACATAGTTGTCTCTTTCCTCTTGCTAGCCACATCTAAAACCCCTGGACATAATACATAAAACAGATAGAAGGGGGGCACCTCGGCGGCTTAATCGGCTTAGTGTCCCACTCTTGGCATGGGCTCAGGTGATGATCCCAGGGTCATTGGGTCAAGCCCCGTTTCAGGCTCCATGCTCAGCTTGAGATTCCCTTTCTCCTTCTCCTCTCACCTGCTTTCACTATCTCTAAAATAATAAAAAAATAAATAAGTTACATGTTTTAAAAAAGACAGAGGAATCTGAAAGCTGGAGAGAAAAAGACAGACAAGCTAAAGACCTCAAACCTAAGGAATGGCAGAATGGCTTCATTCGAAAAACCACTTGCTATACAAAAGACCAAGGAAACCTCAACTTGAACAACAAAGAGGCAATCAACAGATGCCAACATCAAGATGACACGGATGTTAGAATTGTCAGACAAGGAGTTGAAAGTAGCCATCATAAAAATGTTTCTGAGTAATTACAAATGCGCTTGAAGCAGACGAAATAATGGCAAGTCTTAGCAAAGACACAGAAAGTGTTAGCGAAAGAACTATGATATAGGGGCGCCTGGGTGGCGCAGTCGGTTAAGCGTCCGATTTCAGCCAGGTCACGATCTCGCGGTCCATGAGTTCGAGCCCCGTGTCAGGCTCTGGGCTGATGGCCCAGAGCCTGGAGCCTGTTTCCGATTCTGTGTCTCCCTCTCTCTCTGCCCCTCCCCCCGTTCATGCTCTGTCTCTCTCTGTCCCAAAAATAAATAAAAACGTTGAAAAAAAAAAAAGAACTATGATATAAACCTTGTACCTTCTACAAAAAGTAAGTCAAAACAGATCATGAACGGAAGCGTAAAATGTAAAACTATAGACGTTTTTGTAATGTGAGAGAAAATCTTCGTGATCTAGGGGTAGGCAAAGACTTCTTAGACTTGACATCATAAGGATTATTTCTTAAAAAAAAAATAGATTGGATTCCATCAAAGTTAAATTTAAAACCTTTGCTCTGTGAAAGACCCTGTTAAGAAGACGAAAGACAAGCTCCAGACTCAACGATATCTGACAAAGACCTTATTTAAATCTGACAAAGATCTAAAATATACCAAGAACCCTCCTAACTCAACAGTAAAACAAAACCCTAACAATCTTCATAGAAAAAAAGACACTCCCGGAGAGGTTATATGGATGGTAAATAAACACAGGAGAAAATGCTTAACATCATTCGCTCTGGTAGATAGAATAAGGCCCGGTCATCCGATCTCCAGAACCTGGGAATATGTTATCTCATATTCAAAAGGAACCTTGCAGACGTGATTAAGTAATTAAGGATCTTGAGATAAGATTGCCTTACATTATGCAGGTGGGCCTGATGTAATCATAAGGTAGGGAGGCAGGATCAAGGAAGAGAGAAGACGCTATGAAATGATATGAAGACAGAAAAAAGACCAGGAGCCAAGGAATGTAGGCAGTCTCTAGAGGTTGGGAAAAGGAGGGAAACAGATTCTCTCCTAGAGCCTCCAGAAGAGACGTAGCCCTGCAGACCCGTTTTAGATTTCTGACCTCCTGAATTGTAAGAGAATAAATTTATTTATCTTTTCAGGCACTGTTTGTGATAATTTGTTATAGCAGCAATAGGAAATTAACACAACTAGAAACATGCAAATTGAGACCACAATGAGCTCTTACTGTGGACCCACGAGAACAGATAAAATCTGAAGAATAGTAACAGTACAGGTGAACATGTACAGAAACTGGATCTCCCATACATTGCTAGGAGAGATGTAAATGATACAGCCTCTCTTGAAAATTATTTGGTAGTGTCTTTAAAAATTAATCATACGTTTACCATATGATCAAGTATTGTGCTCCTGGGCACTCATCTCAGATAAATTAAAATTTACGTCCACCCAAAAACTTGTGCACAATGGTTCACAGCAGTTTCATTCGTAAAAGCCAAAAACTGGAAACAATCAAAATGCCCCTCAGTAAGTGAATGGTTAAACTATGATACATCCATACCGTAGAATACTACTAGGGAAGAAAAGGGGATGAACAATTGATACACTCAACACCTTGAATGGATCAAGAGCATTATGCCCAGTAAACAAAGCCAATCTCATATTATTCCCTTTGTATAACATTCTCAAAATGACATAGTTAGAGAGTAAGAAACCAGATTAGGGACTGCCTGAGATTAAGGGTAATGGGCACTGGCAGTGAGCGTAAGCTATACCTGAGGGAAATATAATGTAATATGGCGTGAGGGAAATCTTCGTGGTGATGGAATTGTTACCGTATGTTGAATTACGGTGATGGTTGTCCAAATGTATGCCTGATAAAACCTATACATACAACTGTCAAGGCACTGATTTGAAAGTGTGCTGTAATTCTGTGAGACATAACCCTTGAGGAACGACAGGTAGAGGATACCTGAAAACCTTTTTTGTGCTCTCTTTGTGACTTCCTCTGAATTTATCATTAATATTTTTAAATTAAAAACATTGTGGCGAAAGGTAGAAAGGGGCCAACGGATATCTTTCCAAAAGAGACAGGTAAAAGTGTAATGAATTATGATGGTTTGTTTAGGAAAACGAAGATACAGGTATTCAAGAGAGAAGGGTTTTCTAATTCTTATTTTTCAGACCATGTCTCCATTTTTCTCCCAATTTGAAATGCATCATGCACACAGAAGAATATAGAAAATGCATATTTACCAATCACCCAAGACTATGAACGTGCCACTGCCTTAGAAGGCCCCTGTTTGTGACTGTTATTACAGCCCCTGTGTGCTCCCCGAGATAATCACGTTCTGGTTTTTGTGACAATCATTCTTCTGCTTTAAAAGTTTCCTTCCCATGTATGTAGCTCTGAACAGTTGTTTGTTCAGCCTTGTCTGTTCTGAGCTTTGTTTAAATGGAAGCATACTGCTTGGGTTCTTCTGCCAGTCACTTCTTTTGCTACTGTTATGTCTTTGAGGCTTATCCTTGATGACTCTGTCTGTGTTTAATTCACTTTCAGTGCTAAATAGTATTCTCTGAATGACATGACCACAGGTGACCATTCAGGTTTACCGCTCTCGGATATTAGGCACAACCGTCTTCTCTCTTCCTCTTAGGAGCAAGTCTGACCAGAGAGAATGTGTGCTCAGTTGTTTTCAACCAGGTCCAGCTGGGGACTGAGACTAGATCAGTAGCTGACTTCTGCTGGACCTCCATGTTAGGAGAAAGCAACTAGCTTGAGTGTTTACCCTGTCGTAGGCACTATGCTGGAGGCTCACTTGTTTAATCTTTAAGATCAATTTTGGAATTATTTTGTTCAGTGGAAAAAAAATGGATTGTATTAATGTATTAATTTGGGAATAGTAATTATCCTTCTTATATTTATTCCTCTTGTATAAAAACTGGTGATACCTGCTTTCTCTTACTGGATACAAGTTGATTCTTTGAATCAGTAGGATATTTTCCCCATATAATTTATTAATATTGCCATTTATCCCAAGGTAGTGCATTTGTTCTTAATGAGAAAAAGAGAGAGAGAGATGTATGTATAATGTGTTCGTATGTCTTTTTCTTTTTAAGTTCTATTGTTTGATGTGTTCAAACGCTACAAAGATATATATTACATATGTGCCTACATGTGTATGTGGAGATATGTATATCATATGTAAAAATATGCATATTTTGTATAAATATAATATGTACATATTTTATAGAGAGATTGGACTTATATATTTAGAGACATATGTACCTCTAGTGTCTGATATACTCTTATCAACTCTAAGATGCTCTCAACTCATTCTGTTGGTTTTTTTTTATAAAAAAAACACATGTAAATTACATCACATGTAAACAATAATGATCATTTTGTTCTATTTTACTACACATATACAACTTTTTTCTGGTTTTTTTTTGTTTTGTTTTATTTTGTTTTGCTCTTCTAGAATTTCAAGAACAATGCTAAATAGAGAATAATTCAAATGCTTTCTTCATCCTACGTATGACATTGGATATAGATTTGAGACAAATTCATTGATTTATTAAGGATAATTAGTTTGATGGGGCGCCTGGGTGGCTCAGTCCGTTAAGCGTCCGATCTCGCTGCTCAGGTCACGATCTCGCGGTTTGTGAGTTTGAGCCCCGCGTCGGGCTCTGTGCTGACAGCTCGGAGCCTGGACCTGCTTGCTTTGGATTCTTTGCCTTCCTCTCTCTCTGCCTCTCCCCTGCCCATGTTCTGTCTCTCTCTCTCAAAAATAAATAAACATTAAAAAAAATTTTTTTTAAGAATTAGTTTTTAAATAATTAATTTCCACAGTCATCTTTACATTGCCTCCACCTACTTGCCTCAGGTTTTGAATTAGTTGTTCTGAATTAATTCTTAAAGTAAATGCATTAAAGACAACCAATTTTTGTCGAAGGAACATATTGACCACATTCCATAAGTCCTACTATGTAATATTCCACTTTTATTATTTTAAAAGTCAGTTATTTAATTTTTAAAATATCTTCTTTTACCAATGGTTATTTTGGGAGATAAGTTTTTTTAAGTTTTGTGAATTTTTGGCTTTGAACTCATTGTTAATTTATCTTTGAGATGAATAACTACCCATTTTGTTTGTTATGGAATGATAAAAATATTATACCATCTATATAAAATATTTAAATTTGGTTTATGTGGCAAATATATACAGATATGGACAGGAAAGTTACAAACCATCCTCAGGAAAGAGGCTGTCTCTGGAGAGAGAAACTTGGAGAGGGCAAAGTTCAGGGGAAGTAATATGGGGGTTTTAAACTTACCTGTAATATTTTATTTATTTAAAAATAATTGCTGAAGCAATCATGACAGAAGTTAACATCTACGAATCTGGGCCATAGACACCCGAATATATCCCATATCATTCCGTGTACTTTTCTGTTTATTCTAATAATTTCATTAAATGAAACTTGCTTTTTACCCAACATTATATTTTGATACATATAAGGCAAATTTATTCATTTTAGCTGCCATATAGAATTCTATCAGTTACGTGTCCATTCCCCTGTTTCCTTTGCTATAATGAATATCCTCATGTGTTTTTTATGCAAGGGTTAAGGTATATACCTGAAAATGGGAATGCTTGTCTTCAACTTTACTAATTATTACCAAATTACTTTTCCAGGTGGTTGTATTAATTTCCACTTCTGCCAAGAGTTGATGAAAATTTCCTCTTTCACCTTGTGCTTGCTAATGCCTGGTATGAATCAACTATTAAATTTTAGAGCATGAAATGTTGTCATTGTAGTTTTAGATGTTTATTTTTGAGAGAGAGAGAGAGAGAGAGAGAGAGACAGAGCATGAGCAGGGGAGGGGCAGAGAGAGAGGGAGACACAGAATCCAAAGCAGGCTCCAGGCTCTGAGCTGTCAGCACAGAGCCTTGAAGCGGGGCTCAAACTCACAAACCATGAGATCATGACCTGAGCCAAAGTCGGACGCTTAACCGACTGAACCACCCAGGCGCCCCTCATTGTAGTTTTAATTTGCATTCCCCAAATTAAATGTGAGGTTGAGCATCTTTTAACATGTTTGTTGGGTTTTCACATGGGAGATTTATCTACTCATATCTATTTCCCCTTTGTCTATTATGGTGTCTCCTTACTGTTTTGTAGGAACTATTTGTGGATTTTGGATAGTGACATCTCACAAATATCTTCTCCCATGTGTCATTGTCTTTTAACTGAGTTTATTACTTTTTTTAAAATTTTTAATGTGTATTTAGTTTTGAGAGAGAGAGACAGAGTGTGAGTGGGGAAGGGGCAGAGAGAGGAGGAGACACAGAATCCAAAGCAGGCTCCAGGCTCCAAGCTGTCAGCACAGAGCCCAATGAAGGGCTTGAACTCACGAACTGCGAGATCATGACCTGTACCAAAGTTGGACATTTAACCAACTGAGCCACCCAGGCGCCCCTATAATGGTTTTTGTTTTTGTTTTGTTTTTTTTGATTTTTTTTTTTAAATTTTTTTTTTCAACATTTATTTATTTTTGGGACAGAGAGAGACAGAGCATGAACGGGAGAGGGGCAGAGAGAGAGGGAGACACAGCATCGGAAACAGGCTCCAGGCTCCGAGCCATCAGCCCAGAGCCCGACGCGGGGCTCGAACTCACGGACCGCGAGATCGTGACCTGGCTGAAGTCGGACGCTTAACCGACTGCGCCACCCAGGCGCCCCTGTTTTTGTTTTTAATACAAGTTGTTGCTTACATGTAGTCTAATCTGTCAGTCTTCTCTCTTATAATCTGGTCCTTATCGCTTCTCGGCCAGTTTGGCTAAGATCAAGTGTAGTATCTGTTCTTGTCAGTTTAATATCTTATAATCTGGTTCTTTATGCATCAATATCATAAAACTATTCTCATAACTTCTAAAAAGAATTCTAGAAGTTTTGCTTTTCATATTAGGCCTTTGATCACCTGAAACTTTTTGTATGTTGTGTGAAGCATGCAATTATAAAATTATTATTGGATAGTTAGATAAAATGATTAGACCTCCATATGACTGTCACAGATGGGATAAATGAGGCACTTGCCTTTGGAGAGAGTATCTGAGGAATCATGCTAAGTCATGCCTTCAAAATGTTATTGACAGTATTACCTGCTCCACTCATTTAAGAACTTTCCAGGGTGCCTGGGTGGCGCAGTCGGTTAAGCGTCCGACTTCAGCCAGGTCATGATCTCGTGGTCTGTGAGTTCGAGCCCCGCGTCAGCCTCTGGGCTGATGGCTCGGAGCCTGGAGCCTGTTTCCGATTCTGTGTCTCCCTCTCTCTCTGTCCCTCCCCCGTTCATGCTCTGTCTCTCTCTGTCCCAAAAATAAATAAAAAATGTTGAAAAAAAATTTTTTTAAGAACTTTCCAACGTATGTGAATAGTTGTTGTTGTTGTTTTTTTCTGGGAGCTGGAATATATGGCAAAGTACTTCATTTTTCCTAAGTGATAGGTAAAGTGGGTGCTAAAAAACGCAAAAAAATAAGTCTTTCAAGGCTACCGCTTTGCTTCAATCACTGGGGTGCTGCCTGAGAACTGGAAGAACTGATCAGCAGAGAAAGAATGAGAAGCATCAATTTGTTGTCTTTTGAGTCAAATAATCATAGTTTTTTTAAAATTTTTTTAACGTGTATTTATTTTTTGAGAGAGACAGAGCATGAGTGGGGGAGGGGCAGAGAGAG
Organism: Felis catus; assembly: GCF_018350175.1. NCBI lineage: Eukaryota > Metazoa > Chordata > Mammalia > Carnivora > Felidae > Felis > Felis catus. Next base: position 34,389,970 of record NC_058369.1, on the reverse strand, counting down.
AGGGAGACACAGAATCCGAAGCAGGCTTCAAGCTCCGGGCTGCCAACGCAGAGCCCGATGCGGGGCTCGAACTCACGAACCATGAGATCATGACCCGAGCCAAAGTCAGACGCTCAACCGGCTGAGCCACCCAGGCGCCCCCAGGTCATCATAGTTTACTGTTTACTTCAGTTTAGTGTGGCTTGACTGTGTAAGCAATGGAAATTTCTAGAATGAATGACACATTCAAATATATATGTGCAAATACATGCTAAAAAACAAGAACAGATTTTTCTCGTTTGGCTTAATAGACCTTCTTCTAGTTCTTCACTAGGTCAGCACTACACAGGAATAGCTTTATAGCAGAGCCTTTTTATTGTGCCTTGGTGAAAAATGGAGTTCCTACAGTACCCAGAATCTAACACAACTTGTTCCCATAGCTGGGCATCTTGATGGATTGAATAGATATTTTGTAAGCTTTTTCTATCCAGCTAAAATATATCTGAGCAAGAAGTCTAAACTCGACTGCTAAATCTGGCTGTCCAGAGAACCTTTTAGCTGTATTCAGCTCTAGAATACAATAGTATATCCTCCCTGCTCCTTACCAGTGAGTCATCTGAACTACCTTCCTGAAGTTCTTTGTGTCTTCCCATGGTACTTCCCACCATGTACCTTCAGGAATCTTGCGTGGCCACTGAAATACAGAGGCAAAAACAATACAACATTGTACCTCTATACTCAACGATAATATACTGACCCCTTAAACATCTGTTAGGGGTAGGAGTGCCTGGGTGGCTCAGTCTGTCAAGCGTCTGACTCCTGCTTTCGGCTCAGGTCATGATCTCACGGTATGTGAGTTCAAGCCCCGCATGGGGCTCTGCGCTGACAGTGTGGAGCCTGCTTGGGATTCTCTCTCTGTCTCTCTGCCCTTTCCCTGCTCACACTCATATGCACGCTCTATCTCAAAATAAATAAATAAAACTTCCCAAAAATCTGTGAAGGGGTAGATTTGATGTTTAAGTGTTTTTATCACAATATTTTTTTTTAAAAGGATTTATTTTCCACACACTTCGCAGATCCACATTAGGTCAAAACAGGAAACAGATGGGAGAGAGTGCCTATACCTCACACGTCTAGCTGGCAGAGGTCAGAGCTGTGATATTAGTCTTCACAGGTTGCTTGATAAATCATCATAATGAGGAAAATGTGACTAAAGTCAGGACTCAAGAACCTTGCCTATGTTTGACGAGGAGCTGAGAACCAAAAACAGGACGACAGGAAGAACAAACTGAGATAGGAAGAGCATACATTTTTTTAGTGGGTTTCACTTCACGGTAATTGACGCAGAAAATGGAAGCTGTAATGGGGCTGTAACTACACACTCTGGTAATTTTCCCCTTGGAGTCAAATCAGGAATGTGAGGAGTACACATCAGCATTTCCTATGCTTCCGACTGGATTGCCGGCCTGCTGAGAAAAGTTAGGGCCTTGTAGCTTTTATCGCTAGTCATGACGGTTCATGAGATCTGAAATAAAGTACCTTCAGCTGACATAGACAAGAGGTGACATTAAGGGCCAAACCGGGAAAACTCGCTGTGAGGTAGTCTTATAAAATGTACTCTCTTATTTATTAAAGAAGGCTTAACTCTACATTTTTTTGGAAAAGAAATTCAACCTTTTTGGGGTGATGTTTTGTGATAATGTCAAAGCACAACATTCTGAAGAAATGGATCTAACACACTTATTATATTACGCAAGCCTGAGATACGTATTGATTTATGAGAACTGTACGAAGCCTATCCTCTAAAGAGCTCCAACGTGTCCTAATTCAACTCCGAGAATTGCTTTGATAACTCTCTCTTGGGAAAATTAGATGAAAGCTCGCCCTAAGAGTGATTAAGAGATTTATGGGATTTATACACCAACTTGAAAGCTCAGGATTTTAGGCTTGTACTAATTGTTTCCAACCCTAGGTCCCAAAACTCTGACTCCGCTATTGAGATGTCTTGAAAGATATTTCAAGATATGCTTCCTAAACCCCGCAGTAGTTTAATTCAAACATTATTTCATACATTTTTAGATATTGTTTGAACTGGAGCAGCCGCACAAACCCACATGTTCAAAAGCGTCCAATACCGTATTTCAACACACTGTAAAGCAAGAATGCCTGCTCTCTGCTCTCTGGTGAAACATGTAGCTACAAATTTCAAAATAACATTGGCTTTGCAGTTTCTGCACACAGTTGCACTTCTTATAAATGCCGCACTAATCCTAAAAAATTTACATGGCTTGGCGTACATGTCTTTTTGATAGCGTTCAGGGCTGTGCATTAGATTTTACATTTCACATCAGCTTTTGCGTCTTGCTAGTAATTTTTGCAATGCGAATACTATTCATTAAACTATTCAGGTTGCAATAGTACCATCCTTTCGAAGCAGACAATATGAGCAGTGAGGCCAAATCTTCACACACAAAATGAAATTCATTTGACTATTTGACTATATTACTTTAAGTAACTATTGACTAGAGACAAGCAGTACACAAAAGACTTCTTTAATGAATGAAATAACTACACCAAACACCATATTGTAAGATAGATTTTTAAACAAGTTCCTCAAAAATGGATTCTATCTTTTTATGAGCTTCTCTGAAGTTTGAACACTTATCTACCAACAGTTAGATAATATTAATAAATAAATGTAGGAAAACATCTAGCATCTTCTGTGGTGTGCTCCTATTTAGTGAAATGGATTTTCTCCTTGTTGTGCAAACAAAAATACAAAAATGGGTTGAGTGCTGAAGAGGCTGAAAGACCACACTGTCCTAACTACTGTGATCACAACCCTGGCGGTCAAATGATCCACTTGTCAAGATAGCCTGATCCATTTTCTCTGTTCTTATCCATAAATAAAAAACTGTTCGAAATGGGAACTTACAGGTTAAAACTCCTAAAATTCCATGTTTTGTTTGTTCCACGGACCCAGGTTCTGTAAAAGGTTAGTATTTGAAAAATGAGTCCCACTGTCATTTAAAATTTTTCAATACTATGGTGTTCAAATAATACAAAGATTAAAATTACTGGCTTTTAAGTTGCACAGCCAACCATTAAATAGACGCCAGTGATCATCCCTAAGTTGTTTGTTGGTTTCCTTGTTATGTAGGCTCTGAAGTCCTAAGGTCTCTTTCTCGCTTTAAAAACTGCATCTGCCCAAACAGCCCATTTCAGCATTGTCCTCTGAGCAACAGATCCTACAAACTGGTATTTTTACACGGTATGAGAGTTGCCAAGGTTATTCTGTACGCTTGCATGTTCCCGCTAGTGTGTCAGCGACATCTAAATTTCTCCTGATCCACTGCCAGTGTTTGAATAAAGTGTCAGCCTTTTCTCAAATGTGTATTCACTTTTGAGAGAGAGAGACAGAGCGCGAGTGGGGAGGGGCAGAGAGAGAGGGAGACACAGAAAACCAAAGCAGGTTCCAGGCTCTGAGCTATCAGCACAGAGACCAATGCGGGGCTGGAACTCGCAAACTGTGAGATTCTAACCTGAGTTCAAGTCGGAGGCTTACCCTCGTCACCCTGGTGCCCCGGAATAAAGTGTCATTCTATTCAGAGTGCTGTCTTAGCTTCAAGATGTGAATAGCTAGCTTCCCACAAGCATGATTAAGTCAGTCACAGGATTTAGCTATATTTTCTACTCAGGCTTTACCTGAAATAGAATTCTCTATTAAGCAAGACAGCAGAAACAGGAAGAAGTACTCTCTTTAAACAGAATGCACAGTTTGGAGAAAAATTTAGGAATGATACCAGGTAAGAATGGATATTTTTCTAACTCATCTTCAATTCTGTTGCTCATGGCTTGATTTAACCTTGAGTTTCCCTCAGAGCTTGAGTGAGTTCCTCGCAATCTGATTTTTTTCATTTTCTAGGGCTTCTTTAGGAATTAAATTCTTATTTGCCATGATCAGTTATCAAAACCACTGTAGCCTTTGTTCTTCTCAGACCGTTTATACTGTAACTCCATCTCAACTTTAGCCAGGCTCTTTCCACTTGAAATTTATAAAGGAATAAAAAAAAACACACACACACACAAACCCTTCATTTGCTTTCTCAAGTTACTTGCCTTGTTTCTCTGCTCCTTCATATGCCTTTCAGCCAATAGAAAAGGAGAGATTAAAACGTCAACAGGCATGACAGTAATTCTAGCTTGGTTGAGGTGCTTCCAAGAATCCCTTTTTAATTGAAATGGAATTTCATTTATTCTAAGCTTGCCTGCTGCCCTCCATACACACACAAATGATCTTTAGCATCTCAGCTTGCCACATTTGAAAGGATCCAGGCCTCTTTTCCCAGAATCTTACTTTTTAAAGAAAGACACCTAAGCACAATATAAAAATGTGTTTTATTTTATTTTATTTTATTTTATTTTATTTTATTTTATTTTATTTTATTTTATTTTATTTTTTTAGAAAGAGAGAGTATACCAGCAGGGGAGAGTGAAAGAGAGAGAATCTCAAACAAGCTCCATGCTTCGCGCGGAGCCCAACGATCCCACGATCCTGGGATCATGACCTGCGCTGAAATCAAGAGTCAGATGCTCAACCGAATGAGCCACCCGGGGGCCCCTAAAAATGGTTTTAAATGGAGCGATAAGACAGCTTTTCCAACACATCTCATTAACCAAAAATACCATTCATTTATATAGCAGCTAAAAATGGCAATTTTCTCCCCCTCTGCTTAATTTCCTGTTTCCCTCCTTTGTACCATGTTGGAATTCACAAGGCCCTGCAGAGACGGGAGGTCAGGATAGATTTACTGAGGCCAGGCAAGGAGAGAAATAAATTCAGAATGCAGACCCTGGCCAACTTTGGTATGCACCTTATGTTGACTAACTCTTTATCCTACTTGTGGATTCACTTGATCATTTCTTGGCCCCAGAACTCACTGCATGGCTCACTGGATCCTTCAAGTTTTATTTTATAGCCTAATGGATGGATTCAGTGAGTTTCAAGAGTGTGATCAACTATTCAGAAGTGGTATGAGAGCCATTAGAGGTCAAAACCCAGAAGGACTTTACCTTTATCAAACTAAGCATCGCTTGGGGTTTTTTGTTTTGTTTTGTTTTGTTTTGTTTTTTAAGGGTTTATTTATTTATCTTAAGAGAGAGAGAGAGCACGTTCACGCCCAAGTGAGAGAGTGGGGGAGGGCAGAGAGAGGGGAAGAGAGAGAATCCCAGCAGGCTCGGCACTTTCACCACAGAGCCCAGTGGAGGGCTCAGTCTCAGGAACCGTGAGATCATGACCTGAGTTGAAATGCTTAACCGACTGAGCCAAACTAAGCATTGCTTTGATTGAATTCTGTGGTTAGTAATTGTCTCTATGGTAACTTAATAGAATAAGAATTGATAGAATGAGTTAGGATTGCCTAGAAAGAGAAAGACACTAAGACTTCTTTTATTATTTAAATTTTTAAATCAATAATATAAAAGAAAGTAATGTAAAAAAAGGGATTCAGAGAAAAATACTGCTCTCACCTATGATTCTCTCCTCTCCATTTCTCAACCTGCAGATGAGCTCTAATCTTGGTTTCTTGTGTATACTTCCAAAATTCCTTCATCCCTATACAAGCAAATAAATATATACCTTCAATTTTCCCCCTTTATATATACAAGATAGCATGCTAAATCAGCGTTTTACACTTTGCTTTTTACACTTCATAATAGATCTTGGTGTTCTTTTAATACCGATACATAGAGAATTCCCTTATTCTGTTTTATAGCAGCATAGTATTCCATTATATGGATCCAACATGATTTTAATCATGGTCCCCACAGAGGAAATTTTTAAATGTTTCCAATATTCTGCCATTTTAAATACTACTGCGACTACAGTTATCAACTAGTGTATTTTGACTCAGCTTATGTTGCTTTCATCTCGAAACAAAATCTTGATGTAATCATGCATGCTTTATAACTTTTGATCGTCCAAGGTCATAAAGGGATTTTTTTCATGGATTCCTCTAGTGCTCTTATGGTTTCATTTTGTACATTTATGCTTTTTTTTAATGTTTATTGATTTTTGAGAGAGAGCGCGACACAGTGCAAGCAGGGGAGGAGCAGAGAGAGAGGGAGACACAGAATCTGAAACAGGCTCCAGACTTTGAGCTAATCTTGGACTACTATCATAATGTGTACATTATTGAAACTTAGGGTATGATTTACTATCCAATATGATTCATTTTCCCTCTGTTTTTCTTTTGTAAATATTTTCTTTTTGGGTATTCTTACTGATTTTGCCATGTGAATTTTATATTCAGTTTGTCCAGTTTAAAAAAAAAAATGAAGACTGTTGGTATTTTATTGGTATTATAACATTCAATTTTAAATTAACAGAAGAAGGGGCGCCTGGGTGGCTCAGTCGGTTAAGCGACCGACTTCAGCTCAGGTCACGATCTCGCGGTCCGTGAGTTCGAGCCCCACGTCAGGCTCTGGGCTGATGGCTCAGAGCCTGGAGCCTGCTTCTGATTCTGTGTCTCCCTCTCTCTCTGCCCCTCCCCCGTTCATGCTCTCTCTCTGTCTCAAAAATAAATAAACGTTAAAAAAATTTTTTTTTAATTAACAGAAGAAGAATCAATATCTTTATGATATTGAGTCTTCCTGATTCAGAACTTAATACATATTTCCAGTAGTTGAAGTCTTTTTTCATATCCTTGATAGCATTTGAAAGGGTTCTTCACGTAAGTCTTGCACATTTCTTGTTAAGTTTATTCCCTTTTATCTTTGTCATTGCTACTGTAAGCAAGATCTTTTACTTCTTCTGAATTTTTTATCTCTAGGTTTTTTCAAACATAATACATTTGATTATTATCAAGAATAAAAGGGAACAGAGGTAACCTACAAGTCACTGACATTTGTGGTGAAGCAGGCACTTACAATTATGTTTGAGCATGAACATCGGTAAAATCTGAGCCTTTACTTCACAGAAAATATTAAGACTGTCATGGGAAGTCCTTATTTAGGAATTGCTAAGAGGCACTGTTTCTGCATTTGCCTTCATCAGTTCTCAGGCCCTTCCCACAACCCAATTCATACCACTAACATTATACTTTCTGCAGCTAAATTTAGCCAACCATTACAGAATTGGCTTTTCTCACAATTCACTTGCCGCATCAAGAAATGTTTTTCTTTTAGCTTTGTAATCTTAATACATTTTTTATCTAATATCTTCAAGGTATAGGTCACATTCTTAGTAACAGTAAACTATTGACCCATAGTTTAAGGTCCCCTCGTCCCCAGTTCTATCCTGTTTTTTCATGTTTCACACCCCAAATTTGACTACTCAGTATTTCTCCCATACTCTCATACTTTCCCATATTTGGATCTCTATGCCCTCCAATTTCAGCTCCATTGGTTAAAATTCTACTCAAACCTTAAGGCCCTGCTAGAAACCTAAGGTCCCACCTCTAATCGCTTTGTTTGTTTAATTTTTTTAATGTTTATTTATTTTTTGACAGAGAGAGAGTGTGTGAGAGGGGGAGGGACAGAAAGAGAGGGAGACACAGAATCCAAAGCAGGCTCCAGGCTCTGAGCCGTCAGCAAAGAGCCCAACGCAAGGCTCGAACCCACCAATTGTGAGATCATGACCTGAGCTGAAGTTGGACACTCAATCGACTGAGCTACGCAGGCACCCTGCCACCTCTAATAGTTTTAGTTATGTACTTCTTCCATTATGGGTCTTTTTCCAACCTTTAGTTTTAGAAAATTTTACCTATTAATGTCTGTATTTATGTATTTGTGTATTTTTAATTGACCTATGATACTTTGCAAGTTTAAGGAGTATGGCATGTTCGTTTGATACACTTCTATATTGCAAAATCATTGCCCCCCCTGGTGTTAGCTAACACCACCATCACTTCGCACAATTACCATCTCTTTTTTTGTGGTGAGAGCATTTGAGATCTATTCTCTTAGCCATTTGCAAGTATATCATTATAATATATGTAATATATATAATTATAAATAATCACCATGCCGTACATTAGATCCCCAAAATGGATTCATCCTCTAACTGAAAGTTTGTACCTTCTGACCAGTGTCTTCCCATTTCCTCTGCCCCCACCTCATACACTCGTAACCATCATTCTACTCTCTATTTCTGTGAGTTTAGCATGGTTATTTTTTAGTCTGTTTATTTTGAGAGAGACGTGCTCCAGAGTTCAGCGTGTAAGTAATATTATGCACGATTTGTCTTTCTCTAAATTCTTTTACCTAGCATAATGCCCTTAAGGTCCATCCATGCGGTCACAAATGGCAGGATTTCTTTCTTTCTCATGGCTGAGTAATATTCCACCACTTATGCATGCCACATCTCCGTTGTCTCTTCATTCCGTGATGGGCACTTACGTTGTTTCCCGATCTCAGCTATAGCAAATAATGCTGCAGTGACCATGGGGGTGCAGATATCTCTTCAAGATCCTGATTTTATTTCCTTTGGATATACGTACAGAAGTGGGATTGCTGGACCACCTGATAGTTCTATTTTTAATTTTTTTAAGAACCTCCGTACACATGTTGTTCATAGTGGTTGCACCAATTTACATTCCCACCAACAGTGCCCAGGGGTTCCTTTTTCTTGACATCATTGACAGCACATGTTATTCTTGTCGTTTTAATGACAGCCCCTTAACAGGTGTGAGGTAATATCTGTTTGTGATTCCGATCTTCCATGACAGTTCTAATTACAACCGATCACCCCCACCCCTCTTCTGAGTGTCCGTGATACTTTTTACCTCTAGTTTTCTGTGGTAATGTAATGCCCCAAGGTGGTCCAGAACCTACTCCTTGGAATCCACAAGTATGTTATGTTACGTGGCAAAGGGACTGCGTACAAGTAATTAAGGTTAGGAACCTTAAGACAGAGTATCCTATGTTATCCAGGTAAACCCGATCTAATCCCAAAGCCCTTCAAAGCAGAGAACTTTCTCTTCCTGGAGTCAGGGAAATGTGGCAGAAAGAGAAGAGAGAGACAGGAAGTAGTAGAAGGATTCTAGCCATGATTACTGGTTTGAAGATGGAGCCAGACGTGCAAAAATCATGAGAAGGAAATGAGTTCTGCAGACAACCGATGAGCTTGTAAGAAGACCCAGAGTCCCAGCCAGCACCTTGATTCTGACTAGATGTTAATTTCTGCCTCATATTCATAAAGTACGCAAAACCCCAATCTAAAGGGCATCAAGGGACATTCGGATTGTTATCATGGAATTTGGTTCAAGTGAACAAATTACTAGAAATCCCAGAGCGAATTGGGAGAAATCCCAGAGAGCTGGTGATGCTCAGATTCTTTGTACAGACTAGGAAGTAAAAAAAAATGAAGGGTGTATGGACAGACAAGAAACAGAAAACACAGTGGATTAATGGTGATAGTATCACGAGAGATGGAAACCATTAGATAGGCATGTCTGATCTCCTCCAAAGAGCTGATGAGAGCGTATGTTCATGTGCATGTGTGTGTTTATGATGGTGTGGGTATTCTGGGGGCATTTCTCTCCTGACTAAGGCAGCTGAACATCTGTGATACAAGAGGGTGAAGGGAATTCACAGTTCAGTCCTTGACTGTAGAGGAGAAGAACAGTTGTGAACACCAGCAAGATCAATTTGCTCTTTCTTCCCACTTATAAGACACTGAGACTGTCAGCAATCACTGTTTTTAGAGAAAGTCATGATTACATGAACAGGAATCAGCAGAAAGCTCATGGTATACAGAATTGTTTATCACAGAGGTTATTGTAACCAGAGCAACATATTGTCCTCATTATAGATCGTAAGAAAAAATGCCTGTTTCCATTGACTTTTTTTTTTTTTTTTTTTGCTGTGATGCAATTTTATATTTCACAAGTGGTATCTTGGCTTTTTTGGAAAGAGTTCTTCATTGATTAAAAATGCAAAGCTTTCTCTAGGTGATACTAACTGGTGCCATATTTTCTTTGGCAAATTTCTGTTGCTGTAAATCTAGCCTTTAGATATTTTGGGGAACATCAGCATCATGTGAGAAATTACTGTATCTCTAAAGGGTCTACAGATCCCTCAAATTAGATGCACTATTTGGGAGGATAAGGGCCTATTTCTAAAAAGAGAGGCCATACTCGTCCAGATGTTCAAACGGCTATGGACTAAATAAATAAATAAATAAATAAGAAGTGTTCTGGAGTTTCGGATGATTCCTCTTCACTCAGGACATAGAAGGTTTTTCTTTCTGTCTCTCTTTTTCTCTTTCCTGGTTGAAATGCCCGATGGTTCATTGTGATCTTGTGTTGATCTCCAGAAGTGCTTCAGATTCATGCAAGTGGGTACTCATGAATCTGTGACAGGAGAGAGCCCAATAAAATAAATACACACATTTTTAAAAATGATGTTGGGACTGGCAAGGACCAAAGAGTTAAGGCCTCTTTCCTTTTGGCTTTTAAACTTCTAGCAAACTTTCCACAGTGGTGGGCTTTCCATCTTTGTAAGACTGATAGATGTAATTCATAGCAAGCCCTGTTTTCCAGTCTCATGAGTGAGACTCACTATAAACAAATATTTAATTACAGCCGTAATAATAGAGGGCTCTTGGAGTGACAAAAAAAAAAATGTGTGCTGAAATCTTTTAGTGGTATCCCATGACTCCCGGCATAAATCCCAAATTCCTTCCGTCAGTTTTGTGACCAAACCCCAACTTAAGTCTACAGGTTTATCTATAACAGCATTAGCCTAGGCACTACTGACATTGGGGCCAGAGAATTCTTTGTTTTAGGGCCCTGTCCTGTGCATGAGAGGATGATTAGATGCATCTCTGTCCTCTATGCACTAGATGCCAGTAAGCCTCCATACACACAACAGTTAATGGCCACCAGAAGCATCTGCAGACATTGACAGATGTCCCTGTGGCCAAACTCATCCCTGGTTGAGAAGCACCAGTGTATAGTCTTTTACGCCTTCCAGCTTGACGCTCACACCGTGAACAAATTTCTTCCAGCTCTTTCACTGTTTCTCTCCTCCGTACTTTTGTATTTTCTCTACTCTTTTTGTGTGCAGTTCTCTTCCCCTGCTGTATACCCAGCATAGTCCATCTTCTTTTCAGGGCTCAACTTAGAAGTCTGGGTGAGGGAGGTACAGCTTTCCCCCTCATTTCCCCTGAAATAGTTAAACATTTCCTTATCTCTCTCGCCTATTAAACTGTATTTTGCAAAATGTTAAGGATCCTTATTGAGTTTATTGAATGCGTCCCATCACCTGGCACATATTAAGGTGTACAATAAATAATTATTGAATGAATTAATCTCTGAGCCCGGACAAACATTGGTCAATACTATCATAGTGTTACTTAAAAAAAAAAAAAGTGCATTCCCTTGTACAGTTATTAAGCATTAAGATTTCAGAAAATAACCTTGGAGAAAATCTGGTATAACGTGTGTCAAACACAAATCACTGTTTCAACTTAATTCTTTCCAAGCTTTTGACCTTTATAAATCTTCTTAGCTTAATTCATTTTATATTTAAAACCTATATTTTATCACTATTTGGCAGATCTTTGTTTGCTGTCCATTAGCACGGTAAAGGTCACATCGTTAGATGAAGCCTGGTGGCAGAAAAAACACAGTAATTTGCCAATGGGAAACACATGAAAAGTGACTTCATTTTTTATGTTGTCCTACAACTTTTACCTTGGGGTCGATTTGAAATGTTATTATTCAAAATTGAAAACTATGTCTGAAGTGAATTCTGGAAAGTACACAAAAGAGAAAAGTCCAACCCTAAAACCGTAGTTATTTTGTGCAATTAAGGAGTAGGAAGGTGCTTAAAATGTCTTGGCCCGCAAGGGATTTAAAAAGCTGATGGGGCGCCTGGGTGGCTCAGTCGGTTAAGCGTCCGACTTCAGCTCAGGTCACGATCTCGCGGTCCGGGAGTTCGAGCCCCGCGTCGGGCTCTGGGCTGATGGCTCAGAGCCTGGAGCCTGTTTCCGATTCTGTGTCTCCCTCTCTCTCTGCCCCTCCCCCGTTCATGCTCTGTCTCTCTCTGTCCCAAAAATAAATAAACGTTGAAAAAAAAATTTTTTTTTTTAAAAAAAGCTGCTAAGTAAAAGCCACTTAAGTAAGTACAGACACCCTGAGCTTTGTTTTTCACATTGTTTCTTATCGATGCCACTTTTCTTACTGATAAAAGAAACTAAATCCGAACAACACTCATATGGCAGACAGATAATTATTTGATGTGTGCCAGATCGGATACAAAGTGCAGCCCATTCCTGATAGTGTTGTAGGGTACACGGGGCAAGGTTTACAGGAATTATCTAGGCCCTGTTTCTCATTTCAAGGACTTCTCTCCAACACAAAGCAAGGTAACCTGTCAAAATGATTTACTGAAGGTCTCCTGTGCGCAAGCACTAGAGGAGATAAGACATAACTAAAGCACAGCAGTGGCTTGCAAGAACTACCGGTCTGGGGAGGGATAAACGACATGTACAGACAAGACGATAATTTAGCAGGGGGAAAGCCCCATGTGTTAAAGACAAACAGAATGCTACATGAATCTGAAGACAAGCGAGATAACGTGTGTGTGTGTGTGTGTGTGTGTGTGTGTGCGCGCGCGCGTGTCTGTGTGTTCGTAATGGGGTTGTCTCAGAATACAGGACCTTCTAGGTAGATTAAATAATATGTTTAAGGCAGCATTTATATTAGACATGTTTTTATAACAGTGAGAAGAGGATGTATTTGGAGGTAGAGGCTAGAATATTTGGTGCCTTATATGTCAACGTGAGGAATGTGTCCTCACCCCGGTTGACAAGAGCCACATTTCAACAACCCGTCTCTACCCCACTAGCATTGAGTCAGATGCTTGCCATTCAGTAATTGGTGGTGTTGGGGATGGTGGTGGCAGAGTGGGTGTGTGAAGCAAGGGAAGAAGGAGGGGAGGGAGGGTGCTATTTACTAATAGGGAGGCACTGGAGATGTTTACCTCAATACTACCCCTTTTAGCTGTACTGAATATGAATAAACAGTCTAACAGGAGGCCTAGAATAGACAATGAGGAGAGAGATATATGAATGAATACCGCTGGAACTACCTAGATGAGAGAAAATGAGGACTTGACTCTGGGTGACCGTAGGATTAAAAAAAGAGAGAGAGAGATTGATGAGAGAGATTATTTTATTTGACTTTATTTTATTTTATTTTATTTTTATTTTACTTTATTTTACTTTATTTTATTTTATTTTATTTTTTAAAGTTTAGTTAGTTAACAGACAGTGCAATATTGGTTTCAGGAGTAGGATTCAGTGAGTCATCCCTTACATACAACATCCAGTGCTCATCATCACAAGTGCCAGAGAGAGAGATTTTATACGGATAATTTCGGGAACTGATGATTTAGCTGCAAGCAAGAACGGCTTGATATCACTCTGAGGTTTCATGACTGAACAACTAAGCAATTCAAGAAGCTGTTGGTAGAAATGAAGAAATAGGGATGCCTGGGTGGATCAGTTGGTGAAGCATCCAACTCTTGATTTTGGCTCAGATCATGATCTCGTGGTTTTGGTGAGATTGAGCCCTGCATCCAGCTTGGCACTAATAGCATGGTGCTTGCTTGGTATTCTCTCTCTCTCTCTCTCTCTCTTTCTCTCTCTCTCTCTCTCTCTGTCCCTCCCCTGCTCGCCCACTCTCTCTCTTTCTCTTTCCCAAAATAAATACACTTTAAAAATATTGAAAAACAAAGACATGACTAAAGAAAGAAAGTGAAGAGGTCAGTGTTTCAAAGGTTGAACTGTCACATACTCACAGGTGAATGTTGTGGAGATAACTGGCTTTTGAGCTCAGGAGAGGGGCCAGGGCTAAGATTATACTTTTAGCCTCTCCTGAGCAGAGAAGATAAGGAAGTGGAGTGGAAAGGAGGGTTTACTGAGGAGGGAAAAGGAGACACCATTGACACAGGACATTTGGTTAGACCTACATGTAGAATATCAGAAAAAACAAACCAACATTGTGCTCTGTGAGAACATTTCAAGGCTGGAGATTTAGAAGTGAACATAGAGGAACCATAACTCCTCACTCCTTAAGGATGAGCTGCCCATAGTAACTTGCTTCCACAAAGGAGAGTTTGAAAAGGAGAAAAAGGAGGAACTTTACGTGGAGAGAAGAGACCAGGCAGGCAGGTGATCAAGTCAACCTTGACCGCCATAGATCGTGTGGATAGCATGATATGATGAAAATGGCCTTTCACTTCTGTGGTATTCTTCCTCAAAACTCATAATCCCAGTCTCATCATGAGGAAAATATATAAACTCAAAGTAGGAACATTCTACAAAATATCTGGCTAGTACTCCTCAAAACTGTGAGTCATAAAAACAAACAAAAAACCCCCCAAAAAACAAAACAAAACAAACAAAACAAGGAAACTGTACAAAACCATCACAGATAAGAGGGGTCTGAGGATAAATTCAAAGAAATGTTTTTTTGGGTTTTTTTGTATTATATCCTGGATGGGAACCTGGGACAGAAAAAAAAAAATGTTAGGCAAAAACTAAGGAAATCTACGTGTTATGTAGAATTTAGTTAATAATAATTCACCAATAATGATTCAGAAATCGTAACAAATATACCATATTAATGTTAACAATAGGGGAAACTGGTTAAGGGTATACACGTGGGTGCCTGTGTGACTCAGTCAGTTAAGCATCAAACTCTTGATTTCAACTCATGATCGCACAGTTTTAGCTCCGTGTCGGGCTCTGTGCTAACAGAAGAAAGCCTGCTTGGGATTCTCTCTCTCTGCCCCTCCACCACTCTCTGCCTTTCCCCTGCTCAAGGGTTCCTGCACCCGCTCTTTCTCTCTCTCTCAAAAATAAATAAACATTAAAAATGGAGGGATATATGTGGAAAGCTGCTGTCTTGTATTTTCAATTTCCTGTAAATCTAAAACTGTTCTAAAAATCATCTTCTTATTTTTAAAGGGAGAGACATTGTACATTGAGCAATCCACTTTATCAAATGCTGCAGAGACACAGAAGGAAGTCACAGGATTGGCCTGTCGGTTATATGTGTGTGAGTTAAAACCAAAGAGATTTCAGTGTGTGGTGGGCAGGGAATTTACAGAGAATGAAGTGGTGAGTGGGGGATAGGGTGTGAGAGCAGTAAGGAGGACAGTGTTGAAGAAGAATGGCCCTAAAGAATGCAGGAGCTCAGACTCCAGAGGAGCTGGAGAGCATTTATAGAGGGAGGGACAGGAACCAAGCCAAGGAGGAAAACTGAAAGCTCCGTTGAAAGACAACATAACGGGCATGTTGCAGTCTCCTCTGCTATGACAAGTGACCATAAACTTGGTAGCTGAAACCACACAAATTCTCTTCCATTTCTGGATATTGGAATTCTGAAAGCACTTTCACTGGCCCAAAATCAAGGTGTCATCTGGCCTATATTCCTTCTGGAAGCTCTAGGTAAGAATCTGTTGCCTTGACCTTTAAAGCTTCTAAAGGCCGCCTGCATTTCTTGGCTTGTGGTCCCTTCCTCCATCCACAAAGCCAGCAGAGTAACATTTTTTTTTTCCTCTTCTGATCTCGGCTTCTATCTTCTCTCTCTCAGACTGTGCCTCTTGTCTCTCTTTTATATAAGGAACCTTATGAGTACATAGCACCCACCTGGATAGTCCAGGGTAATCTCCCCATCTCAAGATCCTCCTCAATTCAGTCACATCTGTAAAGCCCTTTTACCATGTAAGATAACACTTTCATAGGCTCTAGGGATCAGGGTATAGACATCTTTGAGGAGCCACTATTGGTTCTACCAGTGGGTAACTGCTGAGCCTTGAAGAAGGTCCAAGAGATGGGATAAGAAGATGGAAGGGTCTATTTTAAATTTTTTTTAAGTTTTATTTATTTATTTTTGAGAGAGAGACAGAGAGAGTGAGTGGGGGAGGGGCAGAGAGAGGGAGAGAGAGAGAATCCCAAGCAGGCTCTGTGCTGTCAGCACAGAGCCCGATGCGGGGCTTGAACTCACACACTGTGAGATCATGACCTGAGCCGAAACCAAGAGTTGGACTCTTAACCAACTGAGCCACCCAGACGCCCCTGGAAGGGTCTATTTTAGCCAAGAGAAGCTGGGTACGGTAGAGGTGGTGACTGTTACATCTGGAAACATGAAGGAACTGAGAAACCAGAAGATTCTAAAGATTAATATTGTACATGTTAAGGTCTCCAAAGATGGAGACTCCAGAAATAGGCATGGGTCCCCTTGAGTCTTTGGCTGATTACAAATTTATGTATGTATAGGGTAAAATCCAAGGGAATGGATAAATAATTACTGGGAACTGTTTGATGAACAATTTCTGGAGCCTGCTCATGAAATTATTTGAGTTACCTTCTGACGTGGTGGACAAAATTCACTGAATACTCAAAGCGGTCAGTTAAAACACCACAACAGCTACACATAAGAAATGAGAGTAAAGTAAAACCCCAATAGAAATATTATTAAATAACCATCAGAGTGGGTAAAATTAGAACTCATGATATTACCAGATGCTGGTGAGCACGGAAAGAAACTAGATATCTGAAACAATGCTTGTACCCTATGGAGAGGCCCAGGTGGCAAGGAACTGAGGGAGGCCTCAACCAATAGCCAGTGGGGAACTGAGGCCCTCAGTCTACCAACCTATGAGAAATTGAATCCCAGCCACAATCACATGATCCCCCCTCCAGTTGAGCCTTCAGATGAGACCACAACCCTGGCCAACACCTTTATTGTAGCTCCGTGAGGGAGCTTGAAACAGAGGCACCCAGCTAAGCTGTGTGCAAATTCCTAATCCACAGAAACTGTGAGATAATAAATGTTCATTATTTTAAGCTGCCAGGTTTGGAGTAATTTGTTACATAGCAAGAGATAACTTCTATTCCTCCTCTAGTGCCTACATGTATTTGGCCCTTATCACAGAGTATTTTAATTATACAATTATTTCCTCCTTGAGATTATTGATTCCCTTGGGCAGGAATTGCTGTGTGTCAGTGGCTAGTCTATGGCTGCCACGTCATTCAAAAGATATTGATAATAGAACTGAAATGAACTATATTTAAAATGACCACGGTGACAAAGGAGAGGCAGTGTAGTATAAGGTGGAGACAAACTTTTTTGGTTCAAATTTTCCCACTTCACTCACCAACTGCTCACCACAAGTGCAGCTACCATCTATCACCATACAACATTGTTACAGTATCATTGACCATATTTCCAACTGTGTGATCTTTAGCAAGAATCTTAATCTTCCTATAAGTCTGTTTCCTTATCTGTAATGAGAATAATAAATAATAGTACTTTCCCCAAAGTGTTGCTGGAAAG
The DNA here is from genome assembly GCF_018350175.1 of Felis catus. Lineage (NCBI taxonomy): Eukaryota > Metazoa > Chordata > Mammalia > Carnivora > Felidae > Felis > Felis catus. The sequence continues at coordinate 34,372,640 of NC_058369.1, read as the reverse complement.
CTTAGATGAACTAATATTTTAAGGTCTTAAAATAGCCCTTGACATTCAATAAATGTCAGATGTTATTTCTTATATATTTCTGAGTGAAGGAAATCAGGATGTACAATTTGTAAATGACATCAAGTTAACATGGATTGCCATGAACAGTAGTAATACATTTTAAAATTCCAATTTCCTTCCACAAACATTTTAAATCGTTGTCCTCAAAGAGGTCACAGAGATGGACCCATAAACCAACAAGTGATATGATGGAGCATTCTCTTGGGAGCATAAAGAGGTGGCCCTTAACTCAGTCTGGGGATAGTAGAGGGAAGCCTGTTGAGTTTTTCAAATCTATCAATTAATATAGAGATAAAAACATGACCACAGGGGTGCCTGGGTGGCTCAGTCCGACTTCAGCTCAGGTCACGATCTCACAGTCCGTGAGTTCGAGCCCCGCGTCGGGCTCTGGGCTGATGGCTCAGAGCCTGGAGCCTGCTTCCGATTCTGTGTCTCCCTCTCTCTCTGCCCCTCCCCCATTCATGCTCTGTCTCTCTCTGTCTCAAAAATAAATAAACGTTAAAAAAAAAACATAACCACAAAATATTTATTACCTTTTCTACTTAGATATGTGCATAAAAATATATGCATAATAAATTCAGGGTACTTATTTTTTTTAATGAAAGATAAGTGTTCTTTTACAATGGGCTCCCAAAAAGACTCGTTCAAAGTTCTGCAGCCTTCTAGATGTGAGAGTCATTGCATAAAATTAAAGAATGACGAAATGTGGGGGGAGGGGGGTGAGGGCAGTGGGGGGAATATTATGGATGATAGGCTTTTAAGTAAGGTAAATTTCTACATTATATTTATTTTTAAAAACAGACTGGTATATTGAGAGTAATATATCTTAAGTAGTATTAAATTTGAAGAAAAATAATAGTATTAAAGTTGAAGAAAAAGAAAAATAAGAAAATTGCCATAAAATCTACTTACTTGAGCAGTAAGTAGTAGAGAAGTATAATTTTATAAAACACATAAATTGATATACATTTGTAAATACATATACTGAAGTTTTATTGAATATATTGTTTATAAAAATTAACTGGTAATAAAAAAGTGAGTTAGGGCAAATAATTCACAACTCTTAAATAAGTACCCATAATTAATAGCTGATACAGAGTGCTTAGTATATGCCAGGAACTTTCTAAATATTTTACATATATTAACTTATTTTTTCTAAGTTTTTATTTAAATTCCAGTTAGTTAACATACAATGTAATATTAGTTTCTGGTATACAATTTAGCTATTCAACACTTCCATACATCACCTGGTGTTCATCACAAATGCCCTCTTTAATACCCATCACCTATTTAACCCATCCTCCCACCCACCGACCCTCTGGTAACTATCAATTTGTTCTCTATAGTTAAAACTCTGTTTCTTGGTTTGCCTTCTCTTTTTTTTCTCCTCTATGACCATTTGTTTTGTTTCTTAAATTCCACATGAGTGAAATCATATGGTATTTGTCTTTCTCTGACTTATTTTGCTTAGCATTATACTCTCTAGCTCCATCCACATCATTGCAAATGGCAAGATTTCATTCTTTTTGACATCTGAGTAATATTCCATTGCGTAGTTATACCACATCTTCTTTATCCATTCATTGGTCGATGGACCTTTGGGCTCTTTCCATAATTTGGCTATTGTTGATAATGTTGCTCTAAACATCAAGGTGTGTGTGCCCCTTCAAACCTGTATTTTTGTATCGTTTGAGTAAACACCTAGTAGTCCAGTTGCTGGGTCATAGGGTGATTCTATTTTTAACTTTATGAGGAAACTCTCTACTGTTTTCCAGAGTGGATGTATCAGTTTGCATTCCCACCAATAACATAAGACAATTTCCCTTTCACTGCATCCTCACCAACATCTGTTGTTTCCTGTGTTGTTGATTTTAGTCATTCTGACGAGTGTGAGGTGATATCTCATTGTAGTTTTGATTTGTATTTCCCTGATAATGAGTGATAAACATCTTTTCACGAGTCTGTATACCGTCTGTATGTCTTCTTTGGAAAAATGTCTATTCATGTCTTAAATGAATAAATTGGGTTATTTATTTTCCAGGTCTTGAACTTTAGAAGTTCTTTATACATTTTGAATACTAACCCTTTATCAGATAGGTCATTTTCAAGTATCTTCTACCATGCCATGCCATAGGTTCCCTTTTGGTTTTGTTGATTGTTTCCTTTGCCGTGCAGAAGTGGGTTTCTTTGTTTTGTTGTTTGGTTTGTTTGGTTTTTGGTTTTTTATAAAGTCCCAATAGATTATTTTTGCTTTTGTGTCTCTTGCCTCAAGGTACAGGTCTAGTAAGAAGTTGCTCTAGCTGATGTCAAAGAGGTTACTGCCTATGTTATCCTCTAGGATTTTAATGCTTTCCTGTCTCACATTTAGGTCTTTAATCCATTTTGAAATTATGTTTGTTTATGGTGGAAGAAAGTGGTTCGGTTTCATTCATTTGCATGTTGCTGCCCAGTTTTCCCAACGCGATTTGTTGAAGAGACTGTCTTTTTTCCATTGGATACCCTTTCCTGTCTTGTCAAAAATTAATTGACCATACAGGTGTGGATTCATTTCTGGCTTTGCTGTTCTTGTGCCAGTGCCAAACCGTCTTAATAACTACAGCTTTGTAATATAACTTGAAGTTTGGAATTGTGATGCCTTCAGCGCTGCTTTTCATTTTCACAGTTGCTTTGGCTATTTGGGGGTCTCTTGCGGTTCCATACAAATTTTAGGATTGTTTGTTCTAGAACTTTGAAAAATGCTGCTGGTATTTTGAAACGGATTGCATTAAATATGTAGATTGTTTTGGCTAGTTTGGAAATTTTAACAATATTTGTTCCAGCCCATGAGCGTGGAATGTCTTTCTGTGTCTTTGTGTTGTCTTTGGTTTCTTTCAGTTGTGTTTTGTAGTTTTCAGAGTACACATCTCTCACCTCTTTGGTTAGATTTACTCCCAGGTATCTTATTGTTTTGGGTGCAACTATAAATGGGATTGATTCCTTAATTTCTCTTTCTGCTGCTTCATTATTAGTGTGTAGAAATACAACAGATTTCCGTATACTGATTTTGTATCCTGTGACTTTACGAATTCATGCATCAGTTTTAGCAATGTTTTGGTGGAGTCTTTTGGGTTTTCTGTATAGAGAATCATGTACAGAAATAAATCCCATTTGATCGTGGTGAACAATTCTTTTAATGTGCTGTTGGATTCACTTTGCTAGCATTTTATTGAGAATTTTTGTATCCATGTTCCTCAGGGGTATTGGCCTGTAGTTTTCTTTCTTAATGGAATCTTTATCTGGCTTTGGTATAGGGGTAATGTTGGCCTCATAGAATGAATTTGACAGTTTTCCTTCATTTTTGATCTTTTGGAATAGTTTGAGAAGAATAGATATTAATTCTTCTTTAAATGTTTGGTAAAATTCACCTATGAAACCATCTGGTCCTGGATTATTTTCGTTGGGAGATTTTTTTTTTTACTGATTCAATTTATTTGCTGGTTCTTGGTGTGTTCAAGTTTTCTACTTCTTCCTGTTTCAATTTTGGTAGTTTATATGTGCCTAAGAATATAACCATTTCTTCCAGGTCGTCCAATTTGTTGGCATACAGTTTTTCATATAATTCTCTGACAATTGTTTATATTTCTGTGGTTATGTCTCCTCTCTCATTTGCAGTTTTATTTATTTTGGTCCTTTGTCTTTTCTTTTTCATAAGTCTGATGAGGGGTTTATGAATTTTACTAATTTTTCCAAAGAACCAACTCCTGTTTTCATTGATCTGTTCTGTTGTGTTTTTACTTTCTCTTTTGTTTATTTTTGCTCTAACCTTTATCATTTCCCTCCTTCTGCTGTCTTTAGATTTTGTTTATTGTTCTTTTTCTAGCTTCTTTAGGTGTAAGGTTAGGTTGTTTATTTGAGATTTTTCTTAGGCCTGTATTGCTATATACTTGCCTCTTAGGAGCACTTTTGCTGCATTTCAAAGATTTGTTCCATTACATTTTCATTTTCATTTGTTTACATGGTTTTTTTCTTTTTATTTCTCCTTGGATTTCTTGGTTAATGCATTCATTGTTTAGTCATGTGTTATTTCACCTCTATGTTTTTGTAGTCTTTCCAAATTTTTTCTTGTAGTTGACTTCAAGTTTCATAGAGATGTGGTCAGAAAGGATACATGGTATGATCTCTCAATCTTTTTGTACTTTTTGAGGCCTGATCTGTGACCCAGTATGTGATATATTCTGGAGAATATCCCATCATATATTAACTTATTAACCTTCTAACCCCTCTGTGAGTTAGGTACTATTACTATCCCCATGTTAAAAATTAGGAAACTGAGACACTGAAAATTAAGTAACTTCCCAAAGATCATGTAAGTCAGTGAGAGGTAGAGCTGAGGGTCAAATTCAGGGAGCTTAGTGTTAGCTTTGTTTCACTTGTGTAATAAATGATACATTCTCTTTGTTCAAAATAAATAAAAACAACTTAGAAATGAAACAATAAGAGTGCTTCTGTATCTCAGTCTCTAAAAGTAAACCCTGTTGAAGGTATATAGGTACACATATAGAGTTATATATATGAATACAGGAGGCATTTTTATAAAAATGGGACATATTTATACAACGTATATAGTTTTTCTCTTAATATCTAAAATACATGTTTCTCTGTCTTTAAAATATCTTTCTATGTATTGTTACAAATAACACAGCAATTAATATTCTTCTACATATATTTTGACTTGTGCTGAATTTCTCTGGAACAAATTCCTAGGAGTAGGATTCTTGGATTCAAGATTATGTGTTTGGGGAAATCTTGACAGAGAATGATAAACTGTCTTACAAAAGGGATATTTTTTAATTGCCACCTTGAATGTAACATTAAAATCAAATCATCATTTAAAATCATAATTTTGGAAAAGTCTTAGGTTTGCATGCTCCAGTGTTTTCATTCCTGTATTGACAGTTTATCTCCCTGCCTCACTCACTAAACTGTGTAATTCGTTCCAATCTTTTCATTATGATTCTCCTAAATTTCTAGATAGACAAACCAATCATTTACAGAGAAATAATCTTGTCCGTCTTTTGCCCATGAAATTTATTGTTACTCCCTTGTCTAAATTTACACTGCCAGGGCAGGGATAAATGATAGCACTCTTCATCCGACTTGAGTAGGAATGCCTATACAGTTACTCCAACGTAAATGTTTCATGGGAGTTTCTTCTAAGGTAGTCTGTGTCAACCAAAGCAAATTTATTTCTCTTCCTAACTTGTTGAATATTTATATTCACTGTAGGTACTGAATTTTATATAGATCAGTGGGAGAGTATGGCTTCTCTCTCTGTGATTTTCAAACCATTCCCCAGGCCCCTGGCAGCTGTCTTTTCTATGTTTCTTCTGCTCTCTGCAGTGATTTGAAGAGCTCCCATTTCTTTAGTAAGTTCTCCCAGCATATTGTTCTTTTTCTGTTGCTTCCTTATCACTTCTTTGACCACTTTCTTTTTCTATATCATGTATGTTTTCTTCAACTGATAAGAGAATATAGATTAGTATGTGTCTGAAATTTTCTTTTGTTTTCTGGAGTAGTTCTGTCATGCTTTCATTATCTCCAAGTTGTTTGTTATGTTTTCTTCTCCTTCTTCTCTTCCCTCCTCCCCCCCTCCTCCCCACCCCCCCTTTCCTCCTCCTTCTTCATCTTTCTCTCTTCCTCCCCCCTCCCCCACCTTCCTCCCCCCTCCCCCCTCCCCCTCCCCCCTCCCCCCACCTTCCTTCTCCTCCTCCTCCTCCATCGTCGTCATCATCGTCGTCGTCGTCTTCTTCTCTCTCTCTCTCTCTCTCTCTCTCTCTCTCTCTCTCTGTAGTATCAATGCACAGATCCCAAGCTTGTTCCTTTCTTCATGTTACTCTTCTTGGAATGTAGACAGTTTATCGTGTCCTCTGTCAAGAACAGAGTAGGGATGGTTTGGGGAAGCAATTGTGTGCCAGTAGCTTTAATCTGGACATCTTGTTTGTTTTTGTTTTTGTTTTTTTTAATTTTTTTTTCAACGTTTATTTATTTTTTTTGGGACAGAGAGAGACAGAGCATGAACGGGGGAGGGGCAGAGAGAGAGGGAGACACAGAATCGGAAACAGGCTCCAGGCTCCGAGCCATCAGCCCAGAGCCTGACGCGGGGCTCGAACTCACGGACCGCGAGATCGTGACCTGGCTGAAGTCGGACGCTTAACCGACTGCGCCACCCAGGCGCCCCTGGACATCTTGTTTTTAAGTACTTTCTCATCCAGTCCGTGAAGACTTCTGCCCTAGAGGCAACATCATTCCTAGGTTTCTAGCATTCTCCAACTTGGGGTTAACAAGAGGTTAGAATGGCCTCTTGTGTCACAAATCCTGCAGTGACTCACTGTTGCCTTCTTTCCGCACAGCTGAGTTGGTTAGCACATGCGAAGCTGATCACTGCTCTTCTCTCCCACTTACTGGCTTGCACTTTTAGGCATCTTTCCTAGGAAAGACGTGTAGTTCGGTGTAAGTATAGATGGCCAGTCCATGCATTTCCTCCTCCATCCCTCTGCCTCCTCTACTCTGCAGTGAGGTCCCCATAGCTAGGTTTTCACTTGTGGCCTCTCCCTAAGAAAATCACCATTCATTTAGAGAATCTTTCAGGCTCCTTTCACTGACTTCAGAAAAAAAAAACCAAAAACACAACGTAGATCTATCCAGCTAGTTTTAGCATGAGGTATTACTTTGATTCCACATTTCCACATTTACCTGGGAAACATTGGAAGCTTGCCTTTTGAATCTGAAACAAAAGTTGGGTATTAACGGTATGTAGCATCTGTTCGGCAATTCAGCTTCTTAGGGGAAAGACACGTGTCCTCGGCTGTGCATATCCAGAGTCACCAATTTTGGATACTCCATTTTCTCTTTGAATGTGTCGAATCCCTTCCTTTAAGGGTCAGCTCTGCTAGATTGGATACTGTTTATAATCCCGGTCAGGGGAACTCCTCAAATTTGCGGGTTGGCAGGCCATTTTGTTAGGAACTGGATTAGAATGACAGCTGATAGTTCTTTGTTAGACGGATTCACAACTCTTTCCTATATATTTTTCTGCGCAGTTGTGTTCTGAAGTTAACACACTGAACAACCCCTCTCTGGCCTCACCTTTTCTGGGAAGATGAGATCCAGAAAAACTTATTACCCAGTGCATGGTGGCAGCCCATTTCTCTGGTCCTGACAGTACTTCTGATTGATGCTGAAGCAATAGAGACTTGGTACCTTTCCCATAGCCACTAACCCCATGGTAGCCTTTCCTGATGTTTTAAATTTCCAGAATAAAGTGAAATCCATACCTATTTTAGAATGAGGCAAACTGATTATTTACAAAGGAATAGGAATTAAACACAAATCAGGCTTCTTATCCATGACACCAAATGCTATAAGATAATGGAGAAAAGCCTAGAAAGTTATAAGAGCGAAGGACTGTGAACTTTCACAATCAAGGGTTAAGGTGAAATAAAGATACAAAACATAAAAACATTTTCTGTTACACACGGATTCAAAAAGTATACTACCCATGAACTTTATGGGTGTATCCATATGCTTTATGAGCATATCACTTGAAGATACTTGGATAAAACACAAAATTATATAGGAAAAACGATGAGAAAGGAGCTATCTGATGAAAATGATATGTAAGCCATGTGTACATTTGTTCCTCACCATCTTCAGCCTCCATTAAATGATGGTGTAAAAATTTGGATAAAAAAATAATAAAAAATTAAAAAATCTATGTATATGTATACATACATAATATAGTATCACACACACACACGCACACACACACACACACACCATAAACCCACAAGAATAAAGAAAATGGGATAGGGAACATAGGACATGGGACTTAGTGCTTACCAATGGTAGGACTGAATGCTAGAAAGCAATGGCTTCCGTATAGTGGGGGAAGTTATTTTCCATCTAGAATTATGTACTCAGAATTGATCAGTCATACGTCAAGTAAAATGAAGACATCTGCTGATAAACAAGGATTTAATAAAATTTGCCTCCCAACATGCTTTCTTAGAAACTGCTAGAGAATGGGTTAATATAAAATGAAGCAGAGGTCAAGAAAAAAAGAAAGAGTAAATCCAACATAGTAGAGTAGGAAAAAGGTTGTAAAAGGACGCTGTGAAGTGGGCTCTGGGGGCAGAAGCATGGAGAACTCTGCGGTACTTGGTTGAGGGCTCCAAGAAAAGGGGGGTCAGTGGCGGGGAAAAGGTGATCTGAATGGCATTTAGAAAAAAACAAGAAGGTGCTTTTGATTTGGGGTAATATTTTTCCTTTTGCCATTCAAGAATGTTTTCCTGGTAGAGTGCCTGGTGGCTCGGTCAGTCAAGCGTCCAACTCTCGGACTTGGGGCTCAGGTCATGAGCTCACAGTTCGTGGGTTCAAGTCCCGTATCAAGCTCCATGCTGGCAATGTGGAGCCTGCTTGAGATTCTCTTTCTCTTGCTCTCTCTGCCTCTCTCTCAAAATAAATAAATCAACCTAAAAAAAAAAAAAAAGAGGGGCGCCTGAGTGACTCAGTCGGTTAGGTGTCCGACTTTGGCTCAGGTCCCGATCTCATGGTCCGTGGGTTCAAGACCTGCATCGGGCTCTGTGATGACAGCACAGTGCGCCTTCCCCACTCATGTGCTGTCTCTCTCTGTCTCTCAAAAATAAATAAACATTGAAAAATTTTTTTTTAAAAAGAGTGTTTTCCTGGCCCCTAGGAGTTAACTATCTTCTACATGTGGTTAGGATTTTTTAGAGACAGACAGCAGAGACATTGACTAAAGCAGTACTCAGTGTAAGGCATGCAAAATAGGATTATGAGGCAAGAAAATAAGCTTGTGAACCCAGCTTCTCCTTTGAGGCAGAGTCCTTCATTCCTGTACCATTCTCTCTCACGTTACCAAGTGCCAGACTGGTATCTGGCATCTGGAGGTTTCTGTAAAACAGGACTGTAGGGGGAGAGAGATGGTGTGGAGGAGTGCACAGGACAACTGAGTGGCGAGGACACGACAGATGTAGCAACATCATGGGCAGAGAACTCTGGACGAGAGCATCCCCTGGGCTGCCCCCACACCAACCCGGGACATGGCCACACTGATTTGGCAGGACAGCCTGTCAGGCAGGGATAAAACTGGGAGTGTTTACCTGAAAATCTAAGGGCTCCTATAAGGAAATTATTAAACGTGCTAGATCTAATTTAGGTGTAAATGAAAATGGACATTTTATTAATTTCCTCCCAGTACCCAGTGAGTGGGGATCCAGAAAGGTGGACTGCTTGCATATAGCTAAAATAATGAAATTATTATTCCCCATATCTGAGTTACGAGATTAAAGTATAGCAATCTGCTTCTTGATGCTCACAGATCCTATAGTTTCCAAGATGGGCTCCCACATTAAAAAATAGTAGTTCCCTTCTCTTTTTCCATTTCTGTTAATTTTATTTTTTCTTCCCCTTCCTTCAACCACATACAACACGATAAAAGAGAGGGAATCGGGGCAATTGTACACTGAGTGAGAGAAAGGAAATCTAAATTCTCCAAAGAGATTTGGTCAGTGTTTAGGAAACGTATAGGAAAGCTCAACACCGATAAACGTTCCACACCCAGCTCTCTTTTCAGTCAGGAGGCAGCATTTCCACTGAGGATTCAGGCTCCAAAACAAAAGACAATACTCCCCCTAAAATCTGGTAAAACAGAGTTCAAGTGCAGCACAATAAGCAGTGATCTCATTATGTATATTGCACATGTGTAGAAAAGCACCAGATATTTCCATCTGTCCATCTTTATCTGCAGAAAATTGATTTCACAACTCTTCCGGATGTTTAAATGCCACGTCCTGTATAAATATGTTTGCCAATCACCCCTAAGCCTGAAAAAATGTATCTTTCCAAACAATAGGGCAATGTGGAGTCAGAAAGTCCTAGAGACTAAACCCGTGGTTTATTTATTCTTCAAATAGGCGAGGGACTCCAAGCTCCGGGCACCTGGCTCTGTGCTCAGTATACACTCAAGAGTAAAAGCACACTGTCCCTGCCGTCAGGAGTTTCAGATCTGGGCAGGGACAGAGGAGGACCCGAGCGCCGAGAGGAGGCGCAGGGGTATAAAAGGACAATCAGGCAATCGTTAAAAAATGGAGTTAAATGCCTTCGGCCATACTGGTTAGGGAATGAGGTGTTCAGATTCATTAAATCATCTGGTGATTCCAAATGAATAACCAAGTTTTCAGAGTCCGCGTTTAAAACGGACAAAGCAGCGGCACAAGAGTCTTTACTGAGTTTCTTTCCAGGAGTCATTGTCATTCCGAACACCCAGCCCTGGCAAGACCACGCGGCCCCTTTCCACTCTCGATGCTACGTTCCTCAGGACCTCTCTGCTCTTGGCTCTCCAGAAGGTCTCTCTTCCCTTTCCCGTGCCTCACGTGGGGCCTCCCGGGCTTGGCTTTTCCCTCGCGCGTCCTTCTCTCAGTCCAGGCTCCTTCCAGGAGCCCGAGCTGATCAGTGCTTGGACGGCTGCCAAATCCACATCTTCGCTTGACCTGTCACCTTCATTCGGTTTCCTGCCTCCACGCCCATCCTGGCTGCTTGTCTGCACAAGCAATCTATACACCCTTATCCCACGGTCACTTGCAACGCGGCTCTTCCAAAAGTGAGCTCACCCTCTTCACATCCCACACCGGCTTCCTTTCCAACTGTCTGCACTCCTAACACCTCCAGCATTCTGGTTGTGAATATGGAACCCTTCCAGCCATCCTCCCGGGTCCCCATTCCCTGGGGCCTGGGAGGAACTCGATGTGTCCACTTTCACGTACAGCTAGGTCGGATCCCACCCACGTCACAATTCCCTTTCAGTTTGTTTGTTTCCACAACACTAAAAACAGAGCAGTGACAGATGGCTGTTGTGCGGGCGATCGGCTCCAAAAAGATAACGTATATAAAAGCATTTTGGAAAGTAAAAAGTTGCGCAAGAATAAGATGTCAGCCGGTGGCTCATAAACATTAAAATATTTTTTTGCATGGGAGGCTGGTGTCATATACAAGTATGATAAATAGGATACATGGGCTTAAAATATAGAGTTTGTCATGCCGAACGACAAATCAAACTTGTGCAGCTCAGGACCCCATAAAACGTGGATAGTATTTTATTTTTGAAATAGTGAAATGTAGGTTTAAGAGAAAATCGTATCTCTTAGAAACCTTCGAGAAAGACATACATATATAGATGTACATATTTTGCTATATATCACATTTATGCATGACCGTAAAAGTATAGATCCACGTGCCCTATGCCTTCTCTTTGCCTACCCCCAGCTGTAGTGTGGCTTTATAAACCGTGGACTACAGCTGTCCCAGGGCTAAATCCCTGGGCGCATGCCCTACAACTTAGTGGAGAGATCCAGAAACCATGAATGAAACCCATGAATCAGTGAAGGACCGGGGGCGGGTCTAGGTCATGGGTACTACCTCTCTAACCTCTCTGGTACAACACCACTATGTGAAAGGACTCGGGTCTTTGCCACCTTCCCGTCTGGCACCCTCTGATTAGCCCATCCATTCTGGGTCCTGTCACTCCTGCCATCACCACACCCACCACATGCTTTCGCAAACACGGGACCTTGAGTACTTACCACAAACCAGATGTTTTGGGTGAGAGGTGAGAACCGCAGCTGGCTCTGGGTAGAATTTCATCTGGCCTGTGGGGCAAAGTAGCAAGAAGTTGCAAAAACTTCCCACCTCACATTATGCTCTTGCACAAATGCAGAGGCCCCCAAAAGTGTGTCCTTTTCCCTTTGTCTTCTTTCACTCTGCTGCTGTTTCTAGGGAGTTGTTTTTCATCATTCCAGACCCCTGCCTGTAGGTTTCTGCATGTTCGTGTCTCCATGGCTTTTATTACATGGCTTTTATTACATGCCGAACTCTCAATGGGGGATGGTCTAGAAGGGGGATAGGTTATGACTTTTTGCATGGGTATTTCTCATCTCCTGTTTTTATCAGAAAGGTATTAAGTGCTCTGATTTTTTTTTTTTTTTTTTTTTTTTTTAACTTGGTGGCTCCAGGCCTGCGTGTCTCAGAGTCTCCTCGCCTCCAGGCTTCCTGGGCCGGGTGCCCACACCCTTGCCCACCCACCCCCACTCACACCCTCCATATGCACCTCAATTCACAGCAGTGTGATTTCTGTCCCTAACACCCTGCTGAATCTGCTCTGTCATTTTCAGGCTTTAACCTGCCAGATCCAGGGGGCACCTGGGTGGCTCAGTCGGTTAAGCGTCCGACTTCAGCCCAGGTCACGATCTCGCGGTCTGTGAGTTCGAGCCCCGCGTCGGGCTCTGGGCTGACGGCTCAGAGCCTGGAGCCTGCTTCCGACTCTGTGTCTCCCTCTCTCTCTGCCCCTTCCCTGTTCATGCTCTGTCTCTGTCTCAAAAATAAATAAACGTTAAAAAAAAAAATACTTTTAAGCTGCCAGACCCAGGAGCCCCTTTGTAGCCTACATTTCCCTTATTCTCTATGGATCTCATTCTTGAAACTCTCTCTTGCAGGACTCCTTCACAGGTCCCCTTTCTTCTCCTCCAACTGAATTTCTCAGATTTTGTTCTTAGATACTTTTTCTTCTCATTCTGCATTGTCTACTTGAGCTAATCCATCAGTTCACTCAAATTCAACTAAAACTAGGGGCACCTGGGTGGTTCATTCGGTTGGGTGTCTGACTTCAGCTCAGGTCATGATCTCGTGGTCCATGGGTTTGAGCCCTGCTTCGGGCTCTTGTGCTGACAGCTCAGAGCCTGGAGCCTGCTTCAGATTCCGTGTCTCCTTCTCTCTCTGCCCATTCCCTGCTCGCTCGCTCTCTCTCTCTCTCTCTCTCTCTCAAAAATAAACATTAAAAAAAATTTAATTCAGCTAAAACCAGCACCGTAGACGCCAGAATCCTGATTTCCATTGCTAACTTTGACCTAACTCGTGAGCTTAGCCCAATTGCCAGAGAGCATCCAGACTTCTCACCATCTCAGATGCTCACTGCTGACATGGAAATTCTTTCCCGTGTTGTACAGGTTCTTCCCGGTGTATGATTTTTCTTTAAGTTTATTTTGATTTATTTTGAGGCAGAGAGAACAAGCGAGAGAGGGGCAGAGAGAGAGGGCAAGAGAGAGAATCCCAAGCAGGCTCCATGCTGTCAGCAAAGAAGCCCAACAAGGGGCTCCATCCCACGAACTGTGAGAACATGACCTGAGCCAAAATCCAGAGCTGGAGGCTTAACCAATCGACTGAGCCACCCAGGCACTCCCTGTGTATGATTTTTAAAACTTCACTTTGGCTGCCTGACTTATGGATAGATGCCAAACATCCTAATCTGACTGCTGGTGGGAGGTGCGGTGTTTTGACCTTGTCTCTTTATCGTTAAAGGATCTTTGGAATCAGTTTTCAAGAGGTGACCTACGTGACCCGAACTCTATTAGATCCTTATCTCTAAATGACAGCAGAGGACAAGATAAACTCAAAGGACAGGTCTTAAAAGCAAACAACGAGAAACCCTCATTTTTATTTTGCAGACAAAGGTTACAAGCTTGCTTTAAATACTATTGAAGCTCAAACCTTGAGAAATGCACAAGGCAGAAAGGAAAGTGAGATCTGTGTGACCAGAAAACTGTGAAAATTGCTTTCACTTGGGGATTATGGGCGCAATGTCATTAACAGGACTGCAAATGGCTTCCCTACTCTTTAGTATATATGTCATACTAGCTATTAAGAAAATCTTGTTCTGCTGAAGCTACATTTTGAATATACCTGAAAGACTATAATATAATTATTAATAATACTAACAACAATGAACATTTATAGAGTGTTCATTATGTTCCAGGCTCTGTAATAACAGTTTGCCATGCTTACTCGATCCTCACAAAAAGTGTATTAGGTGGATTATTAGTCCTATTTTATATACAAGAAAACTGAAGCTCTGAGAGGTTAAGAAATCTCATATTCACCAAAAACACTATAATTTCTGTTCATCAGACCAACAACAAAAAAATACTTCGAAAATCTATGAACATTTTTTATTTGTTAATATTTATGCTTAGTTTTGTTTTTCTTTTAATTTTCTTAATGTTTTTATTTATATTTGAAAGAGAGAGAGAGACAGAGTGCGAGTGGGGGAGGGGCAGAGAGCGAGAGGAAGACACAGAATCTGAAGCAGGCTCTAGGCTCCGAGCCATCAGCACAGAGTCCGATGTGGGGCTCGAACTTACGAACTGTGAGATCATGACCTGAGCTGAAGTCGGACACTTAATCAACTGAGCCACCCAGGTGCCCCTATACTCTTTTTTTTTTTTTTTCACCAAATCATATAGTTGCGCGTATATTTGTGGAAGTGGAAAAGGAAGAAAAAGATCTATTAAATTCCATTTACTTTGAACAAACTAATCAATAGAAAATGTTCTGTGTATACATGATAAGGATAATTTAAAATGATTACATTTTAATGTTCAATTTAGTTTTCAAAGTAGGATTTTAAAAATCTCAAAATAGATTGATGATTTTAATTAAATCATATCATATAATTTTAATTAGGTCCTAGAAAACTGGGTTATTAGGTACTCGAGAGTCATTATTCACTGAACTATATGTTAAATAACACCATGACCATGTCAATTACAAACAAAAGATACCTAAATATGACTACGTGTATGAACATATTTTATAAAGTAAGACTATTTTACTTATTTTTTTATTGTGAAATATATCATATATACATAAAAGAGGGCATAACGTATTTATGTAGGAACTAAAGAATAACTCATTCCGTTGACAAATATATATGAGAAGCTTTTTATAAACTTCCAGATTCAGCCCCGGAATGTACAGAGCTTGGAAGTTGTCACTCACAAAACTTGCAGCAAGATAAAGCTGTTTTAGAAAGAGTATCAGTGACTTTTCTTGGACCCATCAGAGAAATTGTTTGCAGGGCAAACAGTCACCCTGAAATCTGGAGTACAGCTAAATCCAGGCAGTTGCAGTCAGCATTTGCTTACCTGGCCCAAAAGTCCCAAGAGCCATAAGAACACGTCAATGATAATTTCGATGAACTACTGAAGGCTGATTGTGGACTAGCGTGAGAGTGAAGAAGCCGTGGGAACTGCCATCTTAGGGGAGCCCCCAAACTTTTGCGGGCTTTACCTACAGTCATCCCAGCAGTCTTATGGCAAAGATCTGAGAAAGGTTCCCCAGTGGCTCCAGCAGCAGGGGAGGGGTAATAATTGTGACATATACCCAGAGCCTTTTCCATAGCCTCTCCAGAGAAAAATACGTCGACAGAACTTGATAAAAGCTGGACGAAGAGTTAGCCTTCCTGTCTCACCTAAGGGAAAAAGGAATGTACATAGTCAATAGGGGTCAGAAACAGATTGGGAATGCCATAATGGGGAAAGGAAGATGATGCGAGGGAAAATAAAACACTATTCCGCTGGAAAAATAACTGTGAAGGTCACAGCTCTATGACACAACCTCACTTAAAAGACTTAGATTCAATTGGTAAACTTTATACTGCGGTCTTTCTCCAGTACCTATGCAACCACACCAACGAGCTTCCATATAATAAGAGCTGCAAGACGTCGACTTTCTCTGAGTAGAAGTACTCAGAGAAGACCAAAGGCAAGGGGGAGAGAAAACAAGGGTACTAGAGAAATTCAATGCCTCTAAGACCTTAAGTATAGCAATCATTTAACAAAGCCCAACTCCTAGCCATATTAACATAAGTGTTCATGCTATAGGTCTATGTATCCTAGTTTTTTTTCCTTTTTCTTTTTTTAAAAAGAAAGAGCCTGAGTAGGGGAGAGGGACAGAGGGGGAGAGAGAGCATCTCAAGCAGCCTCTGATGCGGGGCTCTATCTCATGACTCTGATGCATGATTTTTCTGTTCAGAATATATTTTTCATACATTTTAGCATGTCGTAATTATTCACTGAAAGTCAGACATGAGGTATCAAGTAATGTGAAGTAAGGTAATCGAGCTCCTAGGTGGTTCAGTTGGTCAAGCATCCGACTCTTCGTTTCGGCGCAAGTCATGATCTCAGAGTCATGAGATCAAGCCCCACATTGGGCTCCATGCTGAACATGGAGCCTGCTTGGGATAGTCTCTCCCTCTCTCTCTGACTCTCTCCCCCACTCACACATTCTCTCTCTCTCTCTCTCTCAAAATAAATAAACATTTTTTTTTAAAAACCAATCACTTAAAAAGAAGCAACTCTAAGAGGTAAGAGATTTAATGAAAAGGGCAGACAACATACAAGCAAAGATCTCAGAAACTCCAAGCAGGAATCAGAAGGAAATATTAGAAGTCAAAAACACTATAGAAGAAATGAAAAATGTCTTTGTTGGAATTATCAGTAGACTGGATGTGGCTGAGGAAAGAATCAGTGAACTTAAATCGATGCCAGTAGAAATTTTGCAAATAGACATGAAAAGGAAAAAAAAAAATAAAGACACAAAAAATCCAAGAACTGTAGGATAATTATAAAAGGTATAATATATTCAAAATTGAAACACCAGGTAGAGAAGAAAGAGAGAAATGAGCAAAAGAAATATTTGCATGATGCTGAAAAGCTTTCACAATTAATAACAGACACCAAACTAGAGATCTGGGAAGTTCCGAGAACACCAAGCAGGATAAATACCAAAAGTTTCACCAAGGTATATCATATTGGAAGTTTCAAAACCAAAGAGAAAAACTTTAAAGAAGCAACATGAAAAAAACAATCCATCATTGGGCAGGAACAAGAATGAGAATCAGCTCATACTTCTCTTTGAAACCTATGCATATAACGAGAGAGTGGAATGAAATATTTAAAAGGTTGAAACCAAAACCCCACCAACCTAGAATTCTAAGTCTAGTAAACTTATCCTTAAAAATGAAGGAGACATAAAGACCTTCCCAGACAAACAAAATCTAAAGCAATTTATGATTTGCACACCTGTCCTAAAAGCAATGTTAAAAGAAATTCTTCAGAAACTAGTAAAACGATATAGGTCAGAAACTTAGATCTACAGAAAGAAATTGTCAGAGAAGGATTAAATGAAAGCAAAATATTTTTCTTACATTAATTGATCTTAAGGATAACCGTTTAAAGTAAAAATAGCAACACCGTATTAAGTGACTAGAGCCTATGGATAAGTGAAATGAACAGTCAAATCCATAGGGCATGGAAGGGAGGAATTGGAAACTCTATTGTAAGGTACTTGCACTACACAAAGCAGTATAGTGTTATTTAAAGATGAATTTGAATTAGTTAAAAAATGTGTATTGTAAATCTAGGGCAACCACTGGAAGAAAAAAATTCAAAGATGTATATTTGATGTGATAAGAGAAAAGCTCAAACAGAATCATATAAAATGTTCAATTAAACCAGAGAAGGCATGGGGCGCCTGGGTGGCTCGGTCAGTTAAGCATCCAACTTCGGCTCAGGTCATGATCTCATGGTTCGCGAGTTCGAGCCCTGCATCAGGCTCTGTGCCGACAGCTCAGAGCCTGGAGCCTGCTTCTGATTCTGTGTCTCCCTCTCTCTCTGACCCTCCCCCGTTCATGCTCTGTCTCTCTCTGTCTCAAAAATAAATAAACATTAAAAAAAAAAAAACAGAAGGCAGAAAATAAATGAAAAAGAGAAAGGATAAAGACAACAAATAGAAAACAGTAAGAAATATGGTAGATATTAATCCAGCTGTATAATCAATTAAAAAAATTTTTTAAATGTTCTATTTATTTTTGAGACAGAGAGAGACAGAGCATGAGTGGGGGAGGGACAGAGAGAGAGACAGAATCCGAAGCAGGCTCCAATCACCGAGCTGTCAGCACAAAGTCCAACGCGGGGCTCGAACTCACAAACCAGGAGATCAGGACCTCAGCCGAAGTCGGACGCTTAACCGAATGAGCCACCCAGGCGTCCCTGTATAATCAACTTAAATGTAAATGTCCTAACTATATCAATTAAAAGATAGATTCTCACAGTGGATATAAAAAAAGAAAAAGCCCCAACTTTAAGTTATTTACAAGAAACCCACTTTAAGTATTAAGACTCATAGTTAAATCGCTTGGAGAAAGTTACATCAAATTAACACTAAATGAAAACTGGAGTGGCCATATGAATTTAAGATAGAAAGCCTTCAGAACAAGGAAAACTATCAGGGGTAAAAAGGGGCATTACATAATTATGAAAAGGGCCAGTTCTACAAGCAGACATGATCAAAATATTTTGTACTAAAGAAGGCAAAATATAACATATCAGAATTTGTGGGATACTACAAAAACATTGCTTAGACGGAAATTTATAGCATCACATCCATCATATTAGAAAAAGAAGAAAGATTTAAAAGTAGTAACATAAGTTTCCATCTTAAGTAAAAAAGAACAATTAAAGCAAGCAGAAAAAAATAATAAAAATTAGAGCAGATGTTAATGAAATTAAAAATACAAAACAGCAGAGAAAATTAATTAAAATCAAAATCTGGTTCTTTGAAGAGACCAATAAAATTAATAAGCCTCTAGCTGGATTAGAAGGAAGGAAGGAAGGAAGGAAGGAAGGAAGGAAGGAAGGAAGGAAGGAAGGAAGGAAGGGGCAAGATACAAATTACCAGCATCAGGAATAAAAAGGGGTTAATCACTACTGATTCCCTGGACATTAGAAGAATAAAGGAATAAATACTATAAACCACTTGACGCTCAACTTTATATTGTAGATGAAGTGAACCAATTTCTTGAAAAACTCAAAACTTAAGAATATATAGTCTGAGTAACCAACCCAATAACTATTAAAGAAACTGAATTAATAATTAGTAACTTTACAAAATTAAAGCATCGAGCCCAGATGGTTCCACTTATAAATTCTACAACACATTCAAGGTACAAATTATACCATCTCTCCACAATCTCTTCCAGAAAAATGGGATAAAAATAAAATCTTCCTAACTCTTACTAAGACACCAGCATTACCCTAATCTTAAACACAGAGAAAAACATTACAAGAAAGAAAAACTACTGACTGATGTTTCTCATTAGCATAGAGTCAAAAACTCTCAACACAATTTAAGCAAATCAAACCCAACAATGTATAAAAACATACATCATAACAAGTGGGGTTTATTCCAGATATATAAGGCTAGTTCAACATTTGAAAAGTCAGTGAATATAATCCACCATATCACAGGCTAAAGAAGAGAAGTATTATCATAGAAATTATAAAAAATGTGTAAAACAGTTTCATGAAAGTAGATGGGAGGGAGAGGTGTCGACCTGAATAAGTCTAGAAATGAATGGAGTCAGTAAGTGTGAAGGCAAAAGGACTGTACTCTCACTGATAAAGTGACTTTCCATGGGAGTGTGGGTGAACAATCCCTACAGCACTCTATGTATATACTAGAACTGAATAATTAAGTAAATGGATGGTGGATGGTGGCAGCCCGGTTAAAGTACGTACACGTTCTTACTTCCTTATCTAGTTGGCTGAGAGGTTCTAGAAACAATATCCCAGTAGCAACAAGCGCACCTAACGCCCGCATCTCAGAGAACAACAACTGGAGATACTTGGGAAAACGGATTTGGGGGCTGGGGAAGGAAATATACAAGATGGGCCTGGTGCATCTTGCAGTGTCAAAAATAGACACCCCCCCTTTTTTTTTTAAATAAACCAAAAACATTTATTTTGATGGGAGTAGGTCAGAAGGGCACAGGCCCCAACTGAAGAGCTCCCGATGGCCAAAGCTGTTAACAATTCGAAAATAAAGTATTAGTGGATTATAAGCCTAAGTATAAATTAAGTATTCATAAGCCCATACTGATATAAATGGATAAATAAATAGATTAGAGAGAAGAATCCCAAATAATTTATGTAGATGCCCCACCCCCAAGAGATGGCGAGTAACTCTGCTCTCCTTACGTGTGGGCTTCCCATAGCGACTTCCTTCCGAAGGGTACAGTATGGAATAGGGAGGGAATAACTTCACAGTGGGGAAACCTAACAAACACTGTCCCAGCCAGGTGATCAAGGTTCACATCAACAGTGGTAAGTCAGATTGAGAGTATATACCCTTAATAAGCTGTGACAATAGTACTTTTCCTCTGTGGTCTTCCTCCCCACAATACATAACCCCAGTCTAATCATGTAAAAGAAAAAAATCTGACAGATGCCAATTAAGGAGCATTCTACAAAACATCTGACCAGGAAGTACTCCTCAAAACTGCCGAAGTCATCAAAAACAAAGAAGGTCTCGGGCGCCTGGGTGGCTCAGTCAGGTAAGCGTCGGACTTCAGCTCAGGTCATGATCTCATGGTTCATGGGTTCAAGTCCCACATCAGGCTCTGTGCTGACAGCTCGGAGCCCGGCTCTTGCTTCAGATTTTCTCTCTCTCTCTCTCTCTCTCAAAAATAAATAAACTCTAAAAAAATATTTTAAAAAAGTCTATCATATGCTAGACACTTTTCCAGGTCCTCCAGACACATTGCATAACAAACCAACTTGGTGCCTGTCCTCACGGAACTTACTGTTCGATGGGGAACCAAACAAAAAGTCATGGGAAGAGAACCACTTTGGATGGTGTGATCAAGCATGACAGGGCATTTATTTTAGCTAGGATTATCAGGGAAGATTTCTTTGAGACCTGAAAGATGAGAATGAAATAGTTATGCAAAGAACAGGTGAAGAGGAGTCTCCAGGTACAGGAAACAATATGAACAAAGTTTGTAATATCGGGAAAGCCTTGAGGAATTGGAAGAATGGCCAGTGTCTTCACGTTGGGCTTTTGCAGAAGCCAGTCCTGAGCAAGTATTTGATTGCAGGTCCAAGGAAGGATTTGAGTGCCAGTAGTTGGTTCATTGAGGGGAGGTGGGATGTCCCAAGAGGCAATGGTAGGAGGGCGGGAAAGTGAAACAGGGAAGGTGTGATATCAAGCAGGTTACTTTCATGGTCAACTAGGGATTCGTGTGCACTGAGGAACTCTAGGAGACAGTAGAGAACATGTGTCACGTATTCCACCTGTAGAAAGAAGCTGGGATTTTATCAACCAGTCCCAACAGGAATTGGGTGCAGTCTAGCCCTCCGGGGTGTTAACTCTGACACTGCCAGCCTGCCTTACAGTGGACCAGGCAGGGTCCAACCGCCAGCAAGAATGGGATTTCTATGCCACTCGGGGCCAGGCACAGACAAGGATCATAGCTGGAATCACTCGGGGATGGGGTTTTGTCAGGCAGGTATGGCGGCAGTAAAAAGAGACAAGGTAACTGAGCAAATGTAAAATGACGTTATTCTGAGTGAATCATGGAATTGAAGTTGACTAAGTTCAGGAAAGTTCCCCAATAGGGACTAATGGATAGTAGAAAAAGCAGTGGGGTCCATGGGTTGGCATCTCAATGAAACCCCAAACCTGGTAACAGGGTTCTTGAGCAAGAGAGTTTCAACAATAGAGGTGGTGGCTGTGAGATGTTTATTGCATATTTTTTGCCATTTTACTAATTTAAAATACATGATTGAAGAGTGGAAGTAAATATTGTGTCATGGTTACCTAGTCATACTGGACTGTGCTCCCCCTCAGCAGTCATAAAACACTTCCCACTTTCACAGATGAGAATTGTGCCTGTATGGCCTAGCAATTTAAATCTCTAAATGTTTACTTTGTGACTGTGCTTTTTCTTGTCTCTGAAATGCCAGCCATATTGATTCACCTGTAGGCGTGTGTGCAACAGCTTGCTTGTGTATACACACAGTATCTGGGCTAACACAGGTTACCAAAAGAGAAAGGAAAACCAGCAGACTCATGAGCCAGAGACCCAACTTTCCAGGTTCTTGAATCTTCTACCAGAGAGATACAGGTAGTCAAAATCGAGTATGGAGAATGAGCATTAGGGACTCACTAGAACTGGTGTAGTTAATGCTACCTCTTCATGTTTATATTGAAAAGCACTTGAACTCTGTCTACCCAAGTTCTAAGTCAAGAAGTTTTAGTGTATCCTAGAAGCATAAATGATGGGAAAATACTTTTCCCTCCACTCAAATCCATTATATAAAATGCCAGATTTCACTTCAAAAAGACTAAGCAGATGCCATTTACATCATTGCTCCGAAGATTTAGAGATACCAGATCACTTACTTTTTGTATTTGCAAAGAATTTTTCAATAAAAACCACTGGCATACAAAACCAAGATTTTAAAATGGCAACTCATGGGCACTTGGGCGGCTCGGTCGGTTAAGCGTCTGACTTTGGCTCAGGTCATGATCTCGCAGTTCATGGGCTGGAGCCCTACATCATGCTCTCTGCTGCCAGCCCAGAGCCCTCTTCAGATTCTGTCTCCTTCTCTCTCTGCCCCTCTCCCACTCTCTCTGTCTCTCTCTCTCAAAATAAACATTTTGAAACATTTAAAACATAAAATTAACACGTTAAGTCATTTTAAGAACCAAAATAACAGTACTTCACAAGCCTTTACTTCTTGTTTTTCAACTTACTTGAGGGTCAGAACTCATAACAGGAGTATATTAGCATAATGATATAAAAATGGGATATCCAGGTGGGGTGACAAAGAGAAGGTATTTTCCCACCTCATCTATTCCCTCATTGATGATCAATCACAGTTAAAAATTACAGTGGATATTTTATGTAACAGTGTTGTCTTAGAAAGTTGCTACCTCTTCTTCAGTTTTGTTTGGAACTAATGGAGCGTGTAGGAAATAGACTAAGGCCAAAGTGGAAATCTTTGTTCTAATCCCAGATGAACTCCTTATTAGTTAGATGACCTTCAGCAATTCACTTGATCTTTGTGTTTTCTATCTGATGAAATAGGATTGTAGGGGTCCTACCACATCTCAGAGTTCTCTAAGATTTAACTGAGAATTCATTTCTTTTTTTTTACAAACACTCATTGATTGCCTACGGGTACCTGGGTGGCTCAGTTAAGCACCTGACTTCAGCTCAGGTCATGATCTCACGGCTCCTGAGTTTGAGCCCTGCGTTGGGCTCTCTGCTGACGGCTCAGAGCCCAGAGCCTGCTTTGAATTCTGTGTTTCCCCCTCTCCCTGCCCCTCCCTGGCTCATGCTGTGTCCCTCGAAAATAAGTACACATTAAAAAAATTTTTTTAAGAAAAACGTTAAAAAAACCCCACTCGTTGAGTGCCTAGTATATGCTAGACTCAGATCCGAGGTGCATAATGAATAAAATGAATTCCTTGCTTTCATGGAGCTTACATTTCAATGGGGGAAGACAGGTGGTATGGGTGAGTAGAGTTGGAAGCAAAGTGTTCTCTTTTCCATAATGTGATCAGGGAGGTCCTGTCTGGAATTTTAATAGAGGCTTGAGTAAAGTGGGTTGTCAGGGCTTCCCTGGCTAAAAACACTGCAAGGATAAAGGCAGTGATGTTGGAAGGGCTTGGCCTGTCTCAGGAATGGCAGTATGTGTGGCTGGAATAGAGTGAGCTGGTGGGATGTTACCTGAGGTCCAAGAGGTGGGGTTGTGAGGTGTCGATCATGTAAGGAAGGAGTCTGGCTCTCATCAGAAAGGAGATGAGAAGTCATCTCTTGGAGGGGTTTGAGCAGAAGAGGGACGTAATCTGGCTACTGTGTGGAGAACAGAACAGATTACAACCAGTCCAGGGTGACAGAAGGCAGACCAGTTCAGGAGCAGTGCATTAAGGTGGACAAGGTAGGCTAGTTTAGACTACAGTGATAATGGTGTTAATGGTACCTGGTCAGAGTCTAGGGGTGTGTGTGTGTGTGTGTGTGTGTGTGTGTGTGTGTATACATTTTTAATGTTTTTATTTATTTTTGAGAGAGAGTGAGCGAGAGAGACAGCAGGGGAGGGGCAGTGAGAGAGGGAGACACAGAATCCGAAGCAGGCTTTAGGCTCTAAGCTGTCAGCACACAGCCTGACATGGGGCTTGAACCCGCGAAACACAAGATCATGACCTGAGGCAAAGTCGGATGCTTCACCAGCTGAGCCACCCAGGCGCCCCAGAGTGTAGGTATATTTTGAAGGATGAGGCGACAGAATTTTCTGATGGATTGGATGTGAGGTGTGTGACAGAGGAGTGAAATAACAAAAGTTCAGGCCAGAACAAACACATCCAAGGTATTAATGACATAAGCAAGCTTGCTTTGGAGTTTAAAGAGCATTATATAAGGTGATATGAACTAGTTCATTTTGTCTCAGAGGCCAAATATTTGAGAGATTAAAATCTTATTCCATTCTACTACGACAGAAGGTATTTCATGTTTTTCACCAAATTTTAATTCTGTACAACTCCCTAGTCAGAGGTCCAGTTACAACAATGGTAGTTTTTAATCAGAAAAGGTTTTATTATAAGAAACAATGCCATCAGGTAAAAATGCAAAAAATTGTGCAATTATGGCAAAATGTTTAAAAATATCTACACATTTGCCCCCAAAGGACTACAGTACTTAACTACATACCTGAGCACTGAACATTGAATGCCATTTTAAACTGCTTCACGTCGGGAATCTGATTCCTTGCAGAGCACACCCTCTTTTCTTCATGCACCCATGAAATCAGCCTGATGCTTAAGCATCATCTTTGCAGGATAACAGAAAACAAAGATGGAAAATAAAGAATACGGTTCCTACTTTCCTATAACACAGTTACACCAAGTCCAGTTTCCAATGTGTAAAAAATACAGAGGAAAGTGCTACATACATTCTTCAAATGCAAAAACGAAGTTCAAGTGGGACTGGCATATGTTAGCCTAGATTTTAATTCTGTAGTCCCCATTGTGCCTTTTACTTTTATTCTCATCATCCTATGCAAATGTACCTTAAATATCTAAACACATACCCACACAAATTACTAATCTTAGTTTTCTAGGACCTCTTCTGAAATCATTTTAAAAGTGGCAAAATATCCCAGTTATATAATTTAAACAAATAGTTCTTCGTACAAAATTCAATATATATTCTACTCCTGTAGCAAATTCTAAGCCTTGGCTTTGACACACTATACTTAGATCACACCCCCGATATAAATTGTTATAGCAAAGGATCGACTGTTGTGCAGATGAACGGAATAAACCTACTGCAGAATTGACCACAGTATATTGTACCCCTATATGTCACACAGCACGTGTAAATTGCTAACTCACTGTTCTATGTCATGTTTTCAAGTAACACATTGTTCTAAATAAATACAGAAGATTGTCAAGAAGCGGCAGGAAATCTTAAGGTATTCAACAAAGCTTCCAAAAATAAATTACATGAACATCTCTTGCAAAAGTTAGGGATTTTTGTTTTGTCCTCCCGTCTGCGATGCAACACTGTAAAGATGCTTCAAAACACTCACAGCAAAAGCCCCCAAACAGCATGTAGATAAAGGAAAACAGAAGAAAAACTAGAGAGAGAAAAAAAACAAGTGGTTGACAAAGTTTATAAAGAGATTATAGACATACTATCAAGGCCAGTAAGAAACCACATATCCAACTTCCCCAAGACTTGATTTTAAAATGTTAATTCTATAAATGCTGTCCACTTTAAATTCTGCTTCAGAAAACGTTCCTTACTTGCAGAGGTCAAGGACAAGCCGTTTGGAAAGTTTCTGAAAAACGAGGTATGTGAGGCAAAGAGGCAATGTTTCAAATTTGTTTCACAGTATCACATGACAATTTGTGCAAGAGTTTCTAATACAAACCATGCCAGTTTGTTTTCCTTAAGAGAATCAAAATATCCCACTTGAGGACAGACTCCGGGCTATCCATCTACTTTTTATCAATTATTTCCAGGCATAGTAAAAAACAAGTCACTGATCCAAATATCCACCTTAGGTATGACCAATGAGTTGGTTTGTCCTTTATGTTAATAACTAACTGACTGTTAGAAATCCATCCGTTCAATATGAAAAGAGATTTAGTACCTATAATGCTATGGTTCTACTCACTCACCCTTTTCCTTCTCAGTCACCTTCAGCTAGAACAAGGTTTGCAATGTAAAAATATACATTACTATTAAGTGCAAAAATGAAAAAAAAAAAAAGTGAGGTTTTAATGGTCATATGTAACTTAAAAGCCATTAAATTAGACCACCGAAGGAGTTCCATGTTTCTGGAAAACAAAAATGTAAAAGCAGGTGTAAAACTTCACATTATGCTCTGTGCAGAAGAGAAATAAGTTAACTTTCACTGTACCGATAATGAAGGGACAGGTGGAGGATGGAAAAGGAGGTCGGGCAACAAAATGGCCCGTGTTAGTGCAAACTGAGAGTAATGTTCTCACTATTCTGAGTCCAGTTAGACATCTTGCTGTCATGTAGGCAGAGAATCCTGTGAAACCACAAGAGTTCAACAGGTAAAGTACGATGCCACAAAACTAACAGGCCAATTTGAAAGGTAAGCATAGGCTCAGACAATTTAAACCTATCTAGGTATACACATGAATTCACTTACACCAGCACCAGCCACCTGTGAATTTAAGCCCTTTTCGGGATTTGTAAATAATGAGACAGTGTGAGCACACGAAAAAGTTATCAACGAAAAAACGACTAAAAACTTAGCTTAACTTAAACTTCCGTGGGAAATAGGAAACAATCAGACGAAAAGCTCTAAGACGTATTTGTTTTCCTTCAGCCTACTCTAATAACATATTTAAATCTCAGTACACTTGAAAACAGTACACAAATGTGTGTGTGTGTATGTATATACATATATATATATATATATATATATATATATATATATATACACATACTAAGAATGAGGGTCTAAGTTAGTGCTTCTCTGTGTTGGAGAGGTCACAGCTAAAGTCCTAGTGATATTGCCTCAAATTTTTACCCGTATTTAAAATAAAAAGTCACATCAAACTAGTTTGGATGTCTCTGACCAATAATACCCTAACTGCTCTTAAAAGAGTGCATAGTTGTTGATTCATCTGGTATCTCAGTGACGAATTATCACAAAATTCTAGAATGAAAAGGATTACTTTTATACCAGAAAAAAAAAAAAATGCTGATAATTGCACTTTGTTACCTTTTGCTTAATGAAATGAAAACATCACAAGGATGAAAAGAAATCCCTCCTACACCATAATCTTTAAGAGCACCCATTGCCATATATAAACTCTCTCAGCTTCTTAAATACTGACAGCACTTCTTGTATCATTGTTTCCCCAAGCCCAAGATGCCAGTGAGCTCACTAAGGCCTGCTACTCATTAAAGTACTTTCTGAAGACACTGAGGATAGAGTTTAGCAACAGCACATTCAAAATGCCGGCCAAGGTCCCAGAGCCGATCTGGGGTCTCGTACACTTTCATCCACTGGTCAGTGACGTCGTCATATTGGTAAAGGGAATTTTTCCTGCTGGTTCTGAAGACATGTTCTTCAACGGTCACTTGGGTAGCTCGAACAAATAAGTGGAGTTTATTCTGGAAAAGTACCAGTTTAAGGTACGGATTTATGGACTCATCACATGGAAAGTCCTTCTTCCGAGTCCATTTATTGAGCTCAATATCATAGGCTTCTACAGTGAACATACGTTGATGATTTCCACAGGTTCCAGCTATGTAGTAGATAGAGTCCTTGTATACAGCTGCTAAGCCCTGGATTCTAGGCACAGTCATGGGGGTTAAAAAACCCCAGTAGTCTTTTTGAGGCTCATAGAAGAGGAAAAATTCTCCTAAAAAAACAGAAAGAAAAACAAGAATATACATATATGTATATATATTTACATGTGTCTTTTTGGTTATATGTTGAAGAGCCTAATTTTCTAAATATTTCACTTTCTAAAAGATTTCTTGTATAATCTCCAGAGATACATTATATAGTATAAAATAGTTTAAAATGTCTTCATTCCATGGCAGAACATAACACGTAATATTATAGTTAACCTGAATTGGGGAGGGGTTCGAAATAGGGAGGGAGAAGGAGTTACTTTGACTTGAAGACAGAATAAGAATTGAGAGCTTGGCTCCATTTATTCTACCCAATGGCATATTTCAGAAAATTTATTTTAAGCCAGCTCTAAAAAAGCACAATTACTAATGGTTAGCCAGTACGGTCAGAGTATGTATACAGCTTCATCATGAACAAACCCCTATAAATTTATGTGCTAATTATTTAATTAGAAGGCAGCACACGGAATTGTTCAGATGTGTGTCTATGTGTCTACAGGCCGTGGATATGTTTACTTTAGCACTGCCGTAATGCAAAGACAAATACTTAAGAGACAAAAACATGGCTTTAACAGGATAGAAAACATACATTTCATGGAGCTGAATTTGGGTCACTTTTAATTCTATTTTGATAACAAAAGGGTGTGCGGAGACAGACTGCCAATATAAAAATGTCCGCATGAATTTAACTAGCGAAGGTTTACAAGAGTTTGGCTAACTATAACATTTGCATAAAATCCTTGATTTAAAAATCTGGACCCTTTATGAACAGATTATATGATACTCCAATAGCCACACATAGCACAGCATAAGCTTCTATTTATGTCAACTTTATTTATATAAAGAGGCTTTGTTTAGATTAGAAATACCTACTTCTAAATTGAGCTTCCCCTTGAAAACTGAACGAGATTTACTCTTATCTACAGATTTAACGGACTACTCAGTAGTAGTGACACTATAATTTCCATTTTTCTTAGAGGAGCTTCTTAAACTACCACCTTTTGGTTGCACATCACCTACCCTCACTGACTTTTAACAGAATTCTTTTTTAATTTTTTTTCTTTTTTTCATGTTTATTTATTTTTGAGACAGAGAGAGACAGAGCATGAACGGGGGAGGGTCAGAGAGAGAGGGAGACACAGAATCCCAAACAGGCTCCAGCCTCTGAGCTGTCAGCACAGAGCCCGACGCGGGGCTCAAACCCACGGACCGGGAGATCATGACCTGAGCCTAAGTCGGACACTTAACCGAATGAGCCACCCAGGCGCCCCTTAACAGGATTCTTAATAAAGACAATAGAAATGAAAACTTTCTGGGGCGCCTGGGTGGCTCAGTCAGTAAAGCCTCTGACTTTGGCTCAGGTCATGACCTCATGATCTCCCTCTCAGCCCAGAGCCCACTTCAGATCCTCTCTCTGCCCCACCTTTGCTCATACTCTCTCTCTCAAAAATAAACAAACATGTTTAAAAAAAGAAAAGAAAAATAAATTAAAACTAATGTGTACTACCTCTCTCCAATTTTTTTTTTTTTTTTTTTTTTTTTTTTTTTGAGAGAGACAGCATAAGAAGGGGAGGGCCAGAGAGAGAGGGAGAGATAGAATCCCAAGCAGGCTCCGGGCTGTCAGCAAAAGCCTGATGCAGGGCTCAAACTCATGAACCGTGAGATTGTGACCTGAGCCAAAATCAGAGTCAGATGCCTAACTACTGAGCCACCCAGACACCCCCTACAAATTTCTTATAAAAAGGAAAGATGACAAAGTAAATTTTTAAAATCTAAAGTCCTCTTTAAAAGCTTAACCAGTGAAAGGCAATTAAGAAAACTTTTAGAGTCTCAGATTCCTCTTACATAAAACATAATCTCAGCTTAAACAATGTTCATTCCAGCCCTGAAAATGCTATTAATTGTTACTTTGCTTTAGTATTTACATTAATACATAACCTTTACCTCACAACTGGGAATCTCTTGATTAATTATCTCTACGAACTAACTGGTTAGCCAGCAAGACCAAAATATATGTAGAGAAATCTTCATCATATTGGAGGATATAACCTATGCAACCATACTGGACAGATTATGTATCCATTCTTATATTCCATTATTCAGCAAGACCAATAAACCTATCCATGCCCATGTTCCTATTTAACTAAAATAAGATACTAGTTAGTTAATACTCCTTTTGGAGAATTAAAATGATATTGAAGTTTAAACAAATGGGTTCAGGCATTTTGTGTCAAATAAGGATGACAAGCAAAGAATATATTTTTTTAATGGTGTGACAGCGAAAAAAATCTTATGTATCTATACAGAATCATCCCTTTTTTCTTATTTTATTAAAGTAATAGTGTAAGGAAAACATGTATAAGCAATTAAGAAACACAGGAAGAGGAATAAAGACGTTGGTAGTATCATCATCGCATTCAACATCCAAGCGACTAAAATGTCTACGAAACCGAACACAGGGAAAACGTTATTTATCACCAATTTGAACCTTCGATAAATTCTCTTATTTCTACTCACTTGGTCATTCTTTCTACTACTGCTGCTACATCATCTTTACCAGAGTCCTAGCCTTCAGTAGTTCAAACAAAAAAAATGTTTAAAGCTAAGTAGATTTGTTAGTCCCTCTTCGTCTGTAATAGCAAACGCAAGAAAAAGTGGCATCCCAAGTTTTTCAGTGAAAAAGCTTAAAAACTTATTTTGAAAGGTATCACACACTGCGGTGAAATTAAAATCTAAAGACTGCAATTTCAAACTCTTTATAATTCTGTTTCATGACCTTGGCAATCCTAAGGTTGATCACAAAATTCTTTGTTCTTTTTTCTCTTTCAAACTAATCCACTAAGTTCCATAAAAAGTAGTTGCTACATCTCTTGATTATGTATTATGGAAGAGTAAAAAGACATGTATCAGACTTGCTCTCTTAAAGTCTTAAAAACGGCTCTGAAA
Organism: Felis catus; assembly: GCF_018350175.1. NCBI lineage: Eukaryota > Metazoa > Chordata > Mammalia > Carnivora > Felidae > Felis > Felis catus. Next base: position 34,341,997 of record NC_058369.1, on the reverse strand, counting down.
TAGTTTTCCCCAGAAGGCCAAACTTTTTGAAAAAAAAGTTTTGAAAAATACTTATTCTACGTGATGTCAAAACACAGTAAGAACATAAAAACTTACAGGCTCATTTAAAGATGCCTGCCTTTGTGGATTCAAAAGCTGATGGTCTTTAAACATCCTTTCTAGAATAGACTGTTCCCACCAACAGATTATGGTAAGAAAGCCAGAGGAAGTCCCCAGTGAACAGGAACAAGCACCTGTTTTAACAGAAGTAGGTTATTCTGCTACCCTCTCATGGAGAATAAACCACTCAGGCACCTACCCTGTAAGACATAGATCTTCTCTTTGTACTCCACAGCATTATGAAACTCCATGGCAACAGGCATCGCACAAACGCTGGTCCAACAATTCTCTCTGCTATCGTAGCACTCCACGGATTTTAGTGAGTTTCTCCCATCACCTTCGTAAACACGACCTCCAATCGCATACATCTTACCACAGCAATACACCAGTTTGCAGCCTATTCTCGCTCGCAGCAGGGGGGGCTTGGAGAGCCACCTGTTGGTGGAATGGTCATACATCCAGAAATCATTTTCTGCCTTATGGTCGATGGAGACCTCGCTGCTGCTCGGCCTGTACCCTCCTGCAATGTAAATGTCATTGTCTGGTGAGACGAGAATCCCCACTTCTCTTAGATCATTTGGTGGTTTGCATAGTTTAAACACTCTTCCTGTGACTGTATCTAGACAAGGCACTGTTTGCTTCTTTCCTGAGTGTTTGTGGGCAGCATCAAAACATATGATCATTTCGGAGGCAGTCATTCCAAGTCTCTGTGTGCAGCCATTGGTACTGGATGGGCCCTTTTCTACATAGCTTTTGGCTATAGCCTGTGCAAACTGAGGTGGAATTTTCTCTATAAAGGCATCCTCCATCAGAGGAAAACGTATGCATTTGGCAAAAATTTCTGGAAGGTGCCCTTCTCTTTCATCCTGTTCATGTTCAAACCACCTTACGATGCTTTCATAAACATGCTCTTCTCGGTCTACGTTTAAATCATCACTGTCTAATATACTTATCAGTTGGTCTTTCGTCAGCTGGAGAAACTCTTGTTCTTTGGTGACACACAGAAACTTCTTACGAATGTATTCTTTTGATCGATCTCCGAGTTCCTGATGACCATAATGATCAGCAAAGATGAAGACCCCAATAGAATTCTGCGGGTCCAAATGACTGATCATATACTTAGCACATTGGTCTTGGATGGAAGGAATCTGGAAGATACTAGCTGCAGTGAACAAGGCTTGAACATTGGCCTCTGTCAGAACAACTCTGGAGGTGTAGGCATAGTTCAACACTAAATCCATGGATTCAGCTTCAACACCAACTATTCGAACTTCTTTTTGAGTACTTTCTGTAAGGCCGCTAGTGAACATGGATCTAGGAAGGAAAGAGTGGTTAATAGTATATCTGCACTCCATATAAATAATTATGGTGGCAAATTTTTGGAGGTATACAGTTACCACAGAGATAACCTTTGTAACAGAAAAAAATTTCCTAATGTGTTTCCTGATATTCCGAATGGGGGTAAAAGTTGTTCATCTAGCATAAGGATTTAGCCTGGTTAATCTCGAAAATCCTACTCTGAGGGCCAGTCCCCTTTATGCCAACTCTGACAAAAAGAATATACCTAAATAAAGCACACCGAAAGATGCCATGAAATATTCCAGGACACGTTACTTTCCTTGGAGTCCCTAGCGAACCTTCTTATCAGTTGCCTTGGGGACTTGAGATCTTAACTCACCAGACCAGTAAGAAAATTTAAGAATGCATGGAGGGTGTCAGTGTAAGACACTGGCATATATAGACTGATTAAACTTTTCATGTCTCAGTGGAAATGTACAAGGCAACTTGTCCCCAAAATAGATCTTTAAAAATTTCATCTCAGAAAAACAGGATGTTCTTCAGAAGTTCATATTCTCTACCTACTCCCTTTATCTTTTGAATGCTTCCTTCATCATTATAAGGAATATAAAGAACATCACTTCACTTTTCCTTCGACAGTGTGAAAACCTTTGCTTAAAGAAATATACTCAGTTTTCTCAAAGGTACCATATTTTACCCAGGTATATCTGAATATAAATAGATTATAGTAGGCTCAATATAATATGTACTTTTTTTTTTAACGTTTATTTATTTTTGAGACAGAGAGAGACAGAGCATGAGCAGGGGAGGGGCAGAGAGAGAGGGAGACACAGAATCTGAAACAGGCTCCAGGCTCTGAGCTGTCAGCACAGAGCCCGACGCGGGGCTCAAACTCACGGACTGCGAGATCATGACCTGAGCTGAAGTCGGACGCTTAACCGACTGAGTCACCCAGTGCCCCATGATACGTACTTCTAAAGAGAGTTTAAGAATTAATTCTTTGGAGATGACGGTTTTGAAAATCCCAAGCTTTTGCCTTTGAAAGCAGACTTTCTTATTTACTTCCTTACCTACTTACTTACTTATTTATTTATTTATCTATTTATTGTAAGTATCTGCATTTGTGGGCTCTTCTTGGCCAAAGTATTAAGTAGCCAAAAGTCTGACTCTGTATTTAAGTGTTATTAGTCGTGTATACACATCATTTGCCTTTTTTTCCCCTCCTTCAAGGCTTCTTCCTGGACTGCTGTCAAAATTAAATACAAAAATCAAATCAAGGTTCTTTGAAAAAGATTTTAAGAAAAGGGCTGTTTTGGGGCGCCTGGGTGGCGCAGCCGGTTAAGCGTCCGACTTCAGCCAGGTCACGATCTCGCGGTCCGTGAGTTCGAGCCCCGCGTCGGGCTCTGGGCTGATGGCTCAGAGCCTGGAGCCTGTTTCCGATTCTGTGTCTCCCTCTCTCTCTGCCCCTCCCCCGTTCATGCTCTGTCTGTCTCTGTCCCAGAAATAAATAAACGTTGAAAAAGAAAAGGGCTGTTTGCCCTTGGGTGCTTAATAGATGTCTATTGAAGAAATCAACCTAACATTTGTGATAAAGTTGTTGATACAGTTCTAGGCCCTTCTCATTTTACAACGCCAGGTTGTAAAAAAAATATCCTTAACTAGTTAATTTTAAGATACAATGAGAAACACTGGGTATATACCTGGGTACAAGGACCCAGCTTGCTGCCTGGGTTCACCACCTCTGAGTCCTATTTTGGCTTCTACAATGTAAATCTTAAGTTTAAGATCAAATGGGCTTTTTTTCATGAGTGAAAACTAGATGTCCCAATGTAGGAGCTGGTTTTCCAGTTCAGGTGCTGAAACAACCAGCTATACAGCTACCAATTAAAAAGAAAAATAAAGCCTTTCATTAGGCAAAGATTAACTCTCAAAGGAGAACATTACCACATACCCCTTTATCATGGGAACTCTGCTGACTTGAATAGGCTGGCCTCACCCACAGGAGCAGTGTGATACCTGATGGGTTCTCTGTTCTACTAGGTTCTTTCTGGAAATGCCACATAAAGATGGAGCATTTCCTCACACAAAATCCTGAGCGGCAGAAAGTTTCTAATGATCATGCAAATTTTAATTCTGACAGGTCACTGGGATCGTGACACAACCATGCCAGATTTCAAGCTATTCTTATTTTTCCACCAGTGATGCAAGACTTAGAAACTATTAAGTATGTCTTCCTCGATTTCACATAAGGAGCAGCACCAGTGCCAAGAAATTTCTGTACAAATAGCTCTTGCAAGAGATAAGAACCTAATCCTTAAGTTTTCTAGCCAAATACCTTCATCTGAATTCACCTCTCTTATGCTTAGAAACTTTTCCAAGCATTTCCTTAATTTCTTTTAACTAAGAAAATCTACTATAGCATATTTCTTTTAAGGTGATTAGTCCAAGTCTTCAAAACTAATTTTAATTAAGTATAAAATTTAAATGATCCAAGCCAGAGTATAAAATTGCAGTATAAAATATAGACATCTTCACTTTCAAGTTTCAATTTTTTTTAACCATTCAAATTTAACATACAATAGAAATTTCTGAAAGGCAACTTCAAAGAGGACCCACTCCTGTTTGTTAAAAGTCATGATAGTGACTAAGAAGCTTGGCTCTAGAATCAAATCCAGCCTCTGCCACCTAGTAGCTAGATGACTTAGGCAGTTCATTTAACCTCCCCGAATCTCAGTTTTTCACATTTAAAATGGAAATAACTGTACAGAGACAGGACTGTAAAGACATATAAAACAATGTAGGTAAAGTAAGCTTAGCCCAGAATTTGATCAGTAGTAACCGGGACATATATTTAAATCCATGGATGAACTAACCATGTCTAACGGAGAGTCCGGACAAGCAAATCTCCCCGGGCAGTTTCCATTACCAGGCCCAACTTCCTACCTTCTGTGCATATCAGTTTCTTCTTTTTTCCTTCCAGCTCACTGCCTCATGATGGTTAATACTTAACAGTCCAATGACCTATCCCTAGGCAAGTCTTAATGGTTACATCATAAGCATCAGGCTATGAAGCGACTATATTTAACCCAGTATTCTGAGAAAGAGGAACCAGAAACTACGGTCTGGAACGCTACACTGAAAAGCACCCTGAAAAAGAAAAACAGCACTTTGAGACCGTAGTTGAGAAAATTAGTTCACTGTCTTTCAGACACTGTTAGTGAAACACTGAAAGGCTTAAAAAAATGAGCACTTGAAACCAAGGAAGTTAAACTCAAGCAGGAAACTGTCTGTATCAGTGATCTGGTCTTAGAGTAGGAAATTCTTTGTTAGATCCAGGTTTTAAAACTGTACTGCTGTAACTTTTTGATACCCAAAGAAGAATGCAATGAAAATGAAAACTTCACTTAAAAACACTTCTGGAAATCTTGGAAACGATCATGAGTCTGGAGCCTAAGATAACGCAGAAACTGTATTTCATTCATTTTATTTCATTGCTTTGACCCCTGTGGCGTTAAAACAAACTACCGAATGGTAATTTGTTTCCCAAGTTACGCGCTAGTAAGTTTTAAATTCTAAGAGTTACAGGCACCGGAGAACTATGTGTCATGGTTGGAGTTTTGGAACAAATACTAGATCAGCACTGTCCACCCAACTTTTATCTGGGTCATACAACTGGCAGCTCCAACCTCCACGTGGCTACTGAGCACTTGAAATGTGGTTAGTTTGCCTGAGGCACTGAATTTTTTATTTTATTTAATTTAAAACAATGACGTTTAAAGAGCTGCATGTGGCCTGTGGCGGCCATGCTGAGCAGCCCAATTCTAGATTTTGTAGTTATGTGCCAGAAACAAACAAAAATATATTCACTCACTTAAACACCAACCACCTGAATTCTAGAAGAATCCATCAAGTCAAAAACAAGGGCTTAATAAAATAGGGCCTGTTACTTATTTTAAGGAAACAAACCCGCGGGTTTCATTTCATCGTCTCACCTCCGTTTTGTAATCAAGTGGGCAATACTGAGGGACAAAGGGAACTCCGTGCGGACATCGACAGAAGTTTCTACCATCATCATACCTGAAGTAAGGGCTGATTGCAGCAAGAACGTTTCTATGACAGGAAAATGTTTTCCCGTGATCCACTTCCACTACAATGTCTGTCAACTGTCCTTCATCGTACATTGTTTTGAGTTGCTTAAGAATACTGCACGCATGGAAGGGGTCCATGGCATCATTGGCTGTGTCTGAAGATGGAATCCCATTCGGTGTTGGGGAAGACTTACTTAAATCTAGGAGAAAAATCGTACAACCACAAGAAGTTCCGAGCCAGTTACGGCGTTCACGCTCCCCCCGCCCCTAGAAAAATACTTATTATGTGTAGAGTCATACACCATCAAAAGGGACCGCGGGGTAGGATCTGGGAGAGAGAGAGAGGACTGCGATGCAAGTTCAAGCACCAGCCTGTTCCTCCGGGAGCCCGGCGAGCCCGAAGCCCCGTGTTCGCCGAGGGACTGTGCCGGCAGAACAGTCTCGGCGTCTGCGGCGACTCCGCCGAGAGCCAGAACGTCCCAGCCGAGAGCGGAGGGCAGCAGCCTCACGAGGGAAGCTCGATGGATGGCGGCCGCCAGTGCCCCCTCAACCGCCTGATGAACGCGTCGGGGTGGCGGCGGGTACCCGGCCTCCCCATCGCTGCCCAGCCGGACCGCCCACCGCCCTCCACGCCATCCATCCTCCCTCCCCTCATCCCTCTCCACCTCCCCATCCTTCTCTCCGGCTCCTCGTCGCCACCTCCTCAGCTCGCAGTCTAAGCCTGGACCCTGGCCCACCTCCCCCCTAACACACCTCCCTAGCCACCACACGACCCACCTGCCGACGCGGCCATTTCTCTACGGGGCCCGGCTCCAGCTATTTAAAGAGGAAATGTCATTTCGCTTCTCTCGCTCCCGGGTTCCGGCTCTTCTTAGCTTCACCTGGCCAATGGGGTGGCCTATGCATCCGGCTCCGCCCCCAGCCTCCGAGTTCCATGCTCCGATTGGCCATGAAGTGCGCAAGGCGCTTCGGGGAATGTAGTTTTATTGCCCCCGCTCCCGCGTGGTCCGAGTAGGGCGGAGGCTCAGGCCGGTGATTCCTATTGGCTGGTTCTGGCGGAGGTGGAGAGCTGGGAACTCGCCAGCCTGTGTCTGTGGGGCGTGCAGAGCCTGCCGGGAGAGGTAGTCTTCTGGCTGAGGAGAGCTGTCATTCTGAGGGGCTGGGGTAAGGAAAGCTCTTGAAGTGCACATTTCCCCCATTTTAGGCCCCTCTCCAGGCCCCGGCTCTTTTTTTTTTTTTTTTTTTTTCACCTTTTTTCTTCATTCCCTAAACCTCTCGCCAGTGACTAGCTTCCGGTCTGAGAGCGGGCTCTGCCTGAGGGCTGTGAAACCAGAAAAATTTGGAAATGGACAAGAGGGCTGTTGTCCAAAAATGCGAAGGAAATCTGACACTCCACCCTGAAGTAAAATATCAGGAGGCCCCAAAGCAAGCCATCTCTGATGAGTCACCTGTGACACCCAATTGAAATAGCATCGCCTTGGCCGAGTGCTCTGGTTTCTACAGATTAATTGGTCTGGTTACAACGGCTGCTCAGGATCTTTAACTCCCACTCATGCCTTGCTTTTCTCCAACACCCAGAGAACACCTGTTCCACTTTTAAGAGGGCGTGAACAGTCTAGAGGGATTCAGGATGCTTTCCTTTTTGCTCCTGGGAAATGGAGAAGTTAAGACACTGGATGGTCTGAGATTTCCTTTGAAGAAATAGTGGAGGGTGCCCTGAGCCTGAGCCAGGGATCATTACTGAAGCCCTGGCTCTTTCCTTACTAAATATGTGAACTTAGATAAGACCTTTTAAATCTGGGGCACTTAGCTATTCACCTGTACCATGTGAATTACAACTACTATTCCATCTACCCCATAGCCTACAGGCCTTTGGAAAGAAAGCAGAAATTTTACAGTTGACACGTTTTGATTTACTTGTCTTGTGTTTCTAGCGTCTAACAGGGTGCCTGGCACATGATAGATTCTTAATGTTTTAAAAACAAATGTAAGGCACAGGTGACCTCACATTGGAAATGCTATTTGTAGACCTTTGAAACATAAGGAAGTATCATGAGTGAATGGGAAGGAATTCTTAGTAGAGATATAGATATTCTGTGCGCATAGCTTTTCTAACACTGAAAAGATCAAAGAGTTGAGCTTCTTGATAAAGGATTCGGAACTTAAGTTGTGACTGAGAAAGAAAGAGAATGATGAAAAACAATCCAGTTCTAGCTCTGCTGAAAAATTTAGAGCTCGAAATACTATAATCCCATGCAAGTTAACAAGAATTGGCATTTCCTTGGGGCTGGGGTATACAAACATTGAGGTCTACACTATGTCTACACCCTGATTGTACCCTGTATACCCTGTCTGCACAGCTCTGCATGGATAAAATTGATTTAAACTTGATACTCAGAACTTTAAATTTCCATTTTATTATGATCTCAGTGCTGTTGCTTTGTGACTTATGAAAATACTGGAGGTTTCACTCACCGTATTGAAAGTATTAAGACAAAACTGGCATCAATCCTTAGGGATTTAGCAAATAAAAATAGAGGACACGCAATATTTACAACATAAGTAAAATATTTGTTACCGAAAATTCAAAATTAATTGGGTGTTCTGCATTTTATCTGGCAACCTTTTCAAATATGTTAAAATATTGATTGCCTTTTTTTTAATGCATGATTTTTTGAAGTATCTTTATTTATTTTTTAAGAGAGTGCACACTTGCACACAAACAGGGGAGAGGCAGAAAGGGAGAGAGAGAACCCCAAGCAGGCTCAGCACTGTCTGCACAGAACCCACACGGGGCTTGAACTCACAAATTGTGAGCTCATGACCTGAGCAGAAATGAAGAGTCAGACATTTAACCAACTCAGCCACCCAGGCGCCCCTAAAATATTAATTTTCTTATGTTTTGTTTTTGTCCTCATAAACTATCTAAGCCTTAAGAAATTTGGCCAGTTTTCTTTTTCATTTAATTCTCACCTAATTAACAAATAGACTTGGCAATACAGTTTAATTGATTCAAAGAAAGCTTTTGATTCTTTGACCCACAAAAATTTCTGAATTTCTAGGTGGCAGGATACAAAGAACAAAGGCCAATCTAAATATAAATAGGAGAAAAAGTGAACATTTACAATTGCAAGGTTGCCGTTTATATGACACTGTAAATAGTCTCCATTCTACTGGGCAGATGGCATTACATAGTAAAGATTTCATCATCATTAGAAATGCGTTAAAAAAAAAGAAGAAGAAGAAGAAATAGGGGGATGTAAAAATTGAGCCAGTAGTCCCACATTACTCATTCTCAATGATCTTTAAGAATACAAAGGAGATTTTGTTTCAGGGTTGATACTAAACAGCCAAAGTCTACAGCTTTGTTTTCAAATAGCTCTAATTTGTAATTTTATAAGAACTTACTGCCAATCTAGAAAGGCAGCCCCAAAAGTAAGCCAGTTTTGTTAATGCCTTAAGTACTATATTTTCCTGTGAAGCATTTTCTCATATATTTATAATTTAAAGTAAAATTTAGTAAGGATGGAAATTGAAAAAGCAAACCAGATACTTGAGCGACCTATATTTAGTTCAAATGAGACACTTAGAGCTTTATTATTTTAATACTTAATTATCTAGGAACCAAAAGGAAAGAAGGTTGCTATAATCATGGTTGTTTGAGAAAAAGTCCTTACGTTAAAACTCTAGCAAAGATGAAGTATTATGAAAGCAGCAAATTTGGAAAATGAGAAAATTGCACAGTTGCCTTGTTTTGTTTCTTTTTTTTTTTAATGCTTCTACTTTAAGAGAATGACTTTCAGAAATTATCAGCTGTGCCCAGGCTACTGTTGATAATAATACCACACAACACAAGAATGATAGCAGCCCTGATGAAGAAGGTATAAACGAAAATAGGACATCACCCTGCAAATCGATTCTGCTGTTTTCCAATTTCCCTGTTCAGTACTGGTTGAGGCTGTGAAATTGACCAGAGTAATATAAAATGAAAGTAAAGAGAGAATACCTGTGACTGCTACCTTTTAACAAATGACATCCTTCTGTATGTATCCTTCCCAGGCTATAACTATAGCAAAATGTGACATTTGTACTTGCTAACAACTTTTATGTTGGCTGAATTAATGCTTTATATTTGTATTTATTTTTTTAGTTTTTATATATATAGAGAGAGAGCACAAGCCAGGGAGAAGGGCAGAGGGGGAGAGAGAGAATCTTAAACAGGTTCTACGCTCAGCATGGAGTCCAACTCAGGGCTTGGTCCCGTGATCCTGGGATCATGACCTGAGCCCAAATCAAGAATCATGTGCTCAGCTCACCGAACCACCTAGGTGCCCCTGAATTAATGCTATAAATGAAGCAACAAAAGCTATTGTTTGCATATAAATTTAATACAGAAAAAAGTGGGTTTTTTGTAATGTCTAAAGCCTGATACTTTTCATATGATTTTTTCTTTTCAGTTCAAAACTCTAAAGAGATATTAACATCAGGTTTAGTGATTGTACATTCTGGCCTTTGTTGTATTTTAATGTTTTAAATTTATTTTTAAGTCATCTCTACACCCAACATGGGACTCAAACTCATGAGCGAGATCAAAAGTTGCATGCTTTTCACACTGAGACAGCTAAGCACCCTATATTTCAATTTTAGTTCCCTTGAAGTGATGTGAGGATTCAACATGATATTAACTAGAAGACTGCCTTTTGTGAATCACTGAATTTGACCATACAGAGGGATGTTAAAACACACTGATTTGTCTTTTAAGTATTTGAAATTTAGCATATATATGAAAAACAAAAGACTGTAAAACTAGTGGCAGGCACATGCAATTCTCCCAAGATATTTATTACCATACCCCAATCTGCATTCTGTGCAGGCACCTTATAAAGTAATATTCCTGAAATCAAAAACAATGGGGGAGGGCCCTGTGGGAGGTGATTTAGGTAAAGAGGGTGGAGCTCTCATGAATGGGATTAGTGCCCTTATAAAAGAGACCCCAGAGGGTTTCCACCCTGTGAGGACAGGTAGAGAAGACAATAATTCCACGAACAGGATAGGAACCTCGCTAGAAACAAAACCTGCCAGAGCCTTGATCTTAGATTTCCCAGACTCCAGAACTGTGAGAAATTTCTACTGCTTATAAGCCGCCTAATGTATGGTATTCTGTTACAGCAGCCTAACTCGACTAAGGTGTGTGTGTGTGTGTGTGTGTGTGTGTGTGTGTGTGTGTGTGTGTGATATAAGGTATATATAGGAATATATATGTATATGATTTTATCCATATACATATACATTTTATCCATTGAGATAAAACATGAAAATTCACATTTTCACATAAAACTCGACTAAAAAAATGAGGACTGAGGGCAGCCCTAGTTGGAATAAAAGAAGCCTTTCAGAAAATTAATATTAAGGATTTCAGAAGACAGATGAGATTTTGTCCAGCTGGTGTGAGATTTCAGCTAGGCACCAAAGGAGGATATACCACAGAGATATTCACAAAAGGGATAGAGTATGTTCTTACCCATTTGCTTTATCTTGGCTTGACACACAACGTAAAGCATTAATTCATCCATACTTTAGTATTGACAGGGCTTAATTCAGGGCTTGAACAAGGATAAGAAATTCATGGCTATGTGTCACCTACATTATTTCACTGAATTTCATGTTTTAATTAAATAGTATAAGAACAGTGTTACAAATGAAAAGACTAATGAGTGGAGAACTTAAATAATTTGTCCATACTCAGACAGAGATCTTTGGCTCTAAAGCCAACTCTGTTTTGATTACAGTATATAAAGGTCCCCAGGAATAAGACAGAGTATTGAAAATAAGATGTTGTAGAATTTTTTTCTCCTTTAAACAGGTCTTGGTCTGTATCAAATCATAGTCAAATAGTATCTCCTAGTATTTATCAAATGGACAGTACTATTGGTGTAGGTTTGAGATACTTCCATGCCCCAAGAAATGGAAAAAAAAATTTAAAGTCACAGGGGAAATAGTCACACTGCTAAAGTAATTTGACTTTGTCAGACTGAACTAATAGATTTAAAGGTATAATAACTTAGTATTTTTTATCTTTCCACTAAATAATTAAATAAAATGCTTAAATATGTATAAATACGATTAATCATTAATATTTATTAACTTGGCTATTTTTCACCATTCTACTGCAAGGTTGAATTATTCTACAAGACTGGAGACTGAATGGAATTACCATACTGGACCCTTGAGTTATTTGATAATATTTAAGCTTAGAATCTGTGTGAGAGTCAAGGCCACAGTCAAATGTGAGACTTCAACACCCTTCCCTGCTTGAAGATGAGCTTATAATCCAAATGGAATGAATGGAACTAAACAACGATTGTTGATTTTCTCTAACCTCAGTCATGATCTGAATTTTTTTTTTCTCTGAAGCTTACAGAATCACAAAAAAGCCAAATGGGAGGGAATATCAGAGGGCAGTAGTCTTGAGCATGTAGACACAGGAAATGAAATTCGGGCAGAATCGGCATCAGAAACAGGAAAGGAGTACATTAAACACAGCAGAGAAAACACAGAGGATAAGGAGTTAATTGTACTTTAATTCCCCAAACTATCAATATTTATAAAGCAAATGTCTTGGTGTACCGCAGTAATTTCAGGGATATTTAATTTTTATTTCTGGTTGTTGTATCACAGGGTTTCTGAATCTCTGCATTACTGACATTTGCAGCCAGATAACTCTTTGTCATGGTGGGGTGTTCTGTGCATTATCAGATACTTAGCAACACCAACACCCCTGGCCCCTACCCATCAGATGCCAGTAACGCCTCTCACAAAGATGTGCCAACCAAAAATGTCCCCAGAGATTCTCAAATGTCCCTTATGGGGAAAGTTGTCCCATGTTGAGAACCACTAAATAATTAAATTAAATGGTTAAATATGTATATATATCATTGCAGATAATGACAAATTAATTTTTATTTTTCATGGCATATTAACCCGTTTGCAGCTTACTCATAGATAAACCTGAGCAGGAACCTGGGATGCAGCTACAGTAAAAGCCTGGTTTGTGAGCATAATTCGTTCCGGAAACATGTTTGTAATCCCAAGCACTCGTATATCGAAGCGAATTTCCCCATAAGAAATAATGGAACCTCAGATGAGTTGTTCCACAACCTGACAATATTCATATAAAAGTGGCTATAATACTGTAATATCATACAAAATAATAAAGAAAATACACAATATAAAAAAATAAATTAACCTGCACTTGCCTTTGAAAACCTTCGTGGCTTGTGTGAGGAAGACGAGAGAGGTAGGTTATTGTGTAGGATAACTTTCACTATCACTTATGGAACCACTGCTCTCTCTTGGCTCAATGGAATCTTTTTCTGCATTGGGGCCATCGTATATGCTCACACAGATGTGTGATAAACTCTTAGCATATACTGTATTTAATGTAACTGGCAATAAGGCAGCCAAAGAAAAGCTCTATATCTGCTGGCAGCCTGACCTAGAATGAAGCAAAGCTTCCCTTGTATGGAAGTGAAGCTTACTCTTATATGGAAAAGCAAAGGACTGTCTAGAGGTGCTTTGAAGTGACAGAAAATACACTTCCAACATTCTGAAAAATCACTGATATCTGCCAAACACTGTGGTTTGATACCGAGCATCCAAGCATGGGAGTCAAGCACCCACAATCCTGCATAGGGAAAGAGAGAGAGAGAGGGAGGGAAAGAGAGAGAGGAACCATTGGCTCAGCTATGATCATGTGACGTTCCATATCACCGACAACTTCTATTGCAAGACATGGCTCATTTATCAAGTTAAAATGTATTAGAAATGTTTGCTCATCTTGCAGAACACTTGCAGAACAAATTACTCACGATGCAAGGTTTTACTGTATTTTCCTACCTCAATACTGTGTCATAGGCTCATCATTAGTGATCTCTAGCCTTTCTAACGGTAAGGGAAGAGGAATCAAACCACCCCCATAGGCGTTCTGAATGCAAATGTCTGTCATATTAAAACTAGCACGTATATGTAAGGATAAAGTATGGGATTGACTCTTGCTAATGTCCAGCACAGGCAAGCAGACATTCTGTTCATTGCAGTTACTCAGAGACCCAAACTGATGGAGCAGCCACCATTGCAAATGTTCATGGTCACTATGCCAGAAAGAAAATGTTGGTGCCAAAGGCAGGCTGCCCCAAGATGGGCCACTTTGGTATGAATGTTATTTTGAGTTAAAAGAAATCAAAACCTGGCAGATTCAGAAAAGCTCTTTACCTCCCACTCGATGGCGGTTTGTACCAGGACGAAACCTATTAACAAAGATTCCCCCTTACCTAAGAAATTTAGCTACATAACAGGGAAAGCATTGTTCTCTGAACATCTCTCATCTTCCTGCTAATGGTCTTTGTCCCCTTTGTATCCTCAAACATCTACCCCTCTCTTACCTCATGTAAGCATCATGTTGCCTCACTGTCTTTGGAATTTCTTGTGTGTGTGGATTCCCCATACAAACACCATCAAATTTGACTTTCTCCTGTTTATCTGCCTCACCTCAATTTGATTCTTGGTCCAACTAGAAGGACCTTGAAGGGCAGAGAAAATTCTCCCTTCCTAACAAAAGTATGTGGTAAATTGTGTACCCAAGTTTTAAAGTTTTCACCTGGAAAGACATGCATCACTTCTCTTCCCATTTCATTGGCCAGAAGAGTCATGTGGCCACTCTTAACTGCACCAGCATATGGGATGGGAAGTCCAATTCGACTGTTCTCAGAAGCAGCAAGGCCAGAGACCAACATCAATGACAAACATACCGTGTAAGGATTGTGCTAGACACTTTTAGTGATGCAGGAGTAAATAACACCTAGTACCCACTCTCAGTGACCTGGCAATTAGGAAGAGAATCTGTAGCATACATACATGACTTTAAAACAAACCAACAGTTGCTACAATTATTTTCCCCCAATCGCATGGGAAAAAGAAACCAAAGCCAACTCTCTATTGCAGGGGTCCTCCACCAGGGTGAATTTGTCCCCCAGAGGATATTTTTGGTTTTCACATATTAAAGTGTTGCAGAGGAGCCAGGGAGGTTGCTAAGTATCCTACAACTCACAGCAAAGCTCCCCACACAAAAAAGAAACTATCTGGCCCCAAATGTCTAAGGTGCTGAGGCTGAAAAACTCTGGTTTATAATTTTCAGACTTTCTCACACACACTTCTACGTCCACTGAAATGAGTATTAGGCCTGTCAAATATCTGTAGTTGAGACCTTACTAGACAGAAGTAACCAGAAGCCCACACGTGCTCTGATGAGGGAGCTTGGGGCAAGCTGAGGGCAAAATACAGGCTGCAGCCCCCCCCCCCCCCCCCCCCCCCCCCCCCCCCCCCCCCCCGCCACCAAGGTGGAATATGTGTGATAGTCCTCAGACACTCCTGGCTACCCAAGAACAAAGGAAAGGAGTTTAAGTGCTTGCCATGGTAATGTGGGAAACTAAGGCAAATGAAAAATTAAATTCCCTTACTGCCTACAGCTCATCCACAAGTCCTTGAAACCAGCAGATTGACCTCCCTCTAGGACTCAGCTGCCTCGATAATGACATTTTGCTAGGGGCAAAAGAGAACCTTAGCTTAGTTTAACATTATCCCAACCTTGATGATCCTATAAGTCAACGTCCTTTATCTCAACTGCCCCAAGATACATGCTAGCAATCACACTCCAAGCTTATGGCCCCCTGATATGCATCGGAAGGGTCTTATGACTGAGGTTTTATTAAGTGGTAATAAATGGTGTTTCCCTAGCAACAGCTAGCCCCTCAGGGTCCTGGAAACCTTGCTTCCAAAATCCTATGGAGACTTATTCTATCCCTGACCCCTTCCCAACCTGAGGGTATATAGTGAGTTGCCTGTCACGACCCCATGCAGCACTTCCTGCCCATGGATCCTGTCCCCATGCTTTAATGAAATCATCTTTTTGCACCAAAGATGTCTTCAAGAATTCTTTCTTGGCCATCAGCCCTGGACCCCACGAACTCCCCATCACCCCCATAACTTAATCATGCTCTACCATCATACATTTCATGTTCAGGTATGGTACTTTTATTCAGAAGTGCACATCTGGTACATCCGTTTTGAGATCCACATGAGAGTTGACTATATTTTCCATTTTTTTTCCCCAAAAAGACTTTGAAATTCAAATTTAAAGCATTGCTTTTCAAAACAGTACCACAAACATGTATGCCAACTTAATTAGAGCAAAATTTAGTCCCCGTGAGAGGAAAAAAAGTGGCATGAGTTAATGAGATGCTTACCATGGATAATAAGCTTTATATCAGGCTATGGTAAGACCTTGACAGGGTCACCTTTCTCTAGGAACAGTCCACCATGATAGGAGCCGTCAAGAAACGATGGACAATAGGGAGTGACCAAGGAAAGGGGGTGTGCTAAAGCTCAGGGGTACTAACTGAGTTTGTGAGACAACTTTTTACAGACACAAATGAATGCAGAAGCAAGAGAGGCATGTGGAATGAATTCTTTATACCTAAAGACTGGGAGCTATAAGTAAACTACACTGAGGGAATTTTAACCTTCCAAAGTCAACTTGTGTTTGAATTTGGGTTTAAAGTTAGTTCCCAGACAGCGAATTTTGTGTTCTGGTCTGAGCCTCAAGCCTGAGGCTTGCAGATGACTGGTTCCAGAGGCATGATGTGGTGCTTGGCAAAAGGTTATTTGTGGGCTGTTAATCTGTGAATCAAAAGGCAAACCCTGGCCCAGCAGCATGTTAATCCTGATGGCTGAGAGGAAGCCAATACAATCATTTACAAGAATGATCCCAGTTTGGGGTCTCCAAACTATGTTTGGAATGTACCAAATCAATAAATTGCTAACTTTTCCACCTGTGTTAGCTCACTGTCTCCTCAGGGGGTTGAAGCTTGTAGCACAAATCCAAATCCAAATACTTTCCTCATTACTCAGACTACAACAGGTTAAAGGAGCAGGCCTAAACCCACGTTGGAATTCTTTGATTTACAAGTTTCCTGAAGTCACAAGGGAAATTTAATTGTTATGCAAATTCGTCATAAAAAAAAATGGCCCCTTTCATATCTGTCCTTGGTGAATACCAACCATTTTTTCCCTTTTATTCTCTGGGTTATGTTTATTAAGTAAATGTATTTGGTCAAACAGAATCTAGGCTCAAGTCTTTAGGAGTGATGGGTCCATAATTCCTGCAACTTGTTCTCAAATGTTTTGGCACAAATCCTAAGTATAAAAGTTTACACACACCCAGGAATAAAGCAAATTTGGCAACATGTTATCTTTTTGATAAACTGAAATGAAGAGTTTACTGGATTCATTGTACTGCTTTTGCAGGTTTAAATTTTTCAAGTAAAAAAAAGTAGAAGTAAATAAACAAAAACCCCAGATGTGTAAGGTAGCAGAAAGGAAGAGCTTTTATGATGTAAACTTGAAATCTTAAAATGAGATAACAGTAAAAATTGTCTTAGTTTTTTCCTTAGAGAAAATGCGGTAGAAATAATAATATTAGGATATGATGGAACACACTATTCAAATCTTTGTTAAATCGTATTGATGATGCGTCTCTCCCCAGGGTGTATTTTCAACAGTGATGGTGGAGGATTCCAGATTTAGCCACACAATGTCAACTGGTTCCTTTCCTTACCAACAAGAAGGCATACTCAGGCGAAAATAAAGGTAAGCTTTTTTTAGCATGATTCAGTCTGAGTTGACTTTGATTCATCAGCACTGGGCCCTAAGCTGCTTCACTAAGTAGCTACAGATTGTACCGAGATAAAAAGTGCTTAATTAGCACTCAGTGCTTGCAAGGTCTGACAGTTGATTGTAGTGGGTTGTACCTTGAATACCTCCTTGCTGAATGATACTATGGACTGAATTGTGTCCCTCGGAATTTCTATGTTGAAGGCCTAACTCTTGTTATATAACAAAAATTCAGCTGAATAAATTTTAAATTTAATTGGCTTTAATGAATGATTCATGTCTCAGGCAGCATCCCATCTAGCAAATAGAAAGGAGCAAAAAAGAGCTACAGAAAAGGTTTTAAAAGGCAGATAGGGCTTAGGACAAGGGACACATAAACAAAACAAAACAAAACAAAACAAAACAAAACAAAAAACAAAAAAGACTATTTCAGGCAAGGTCCTTTCTTTTGGGGGACAAAATCAGTCCATCAGAAGATGACCTCACTCAGGCTGACCAAGAAGTTCCAGACTGACCAATTGAGATTATATTCCTGGAGAAGGTAGGAAGTGCAATTAGGTTAGATACTCATCTCAGTTTGCTGAGGTGGGCCTGACAAGTGATTCCATTTTGGTCCTGTTGTCTCTTTTTTTCCTAAGTAAACTCTACCCCAGTGTGAGGCTCAAACTCTTGATGTGGAGATCAAGAGTCACATGCTCTATTGACTGAGCCAGTTGGGTGCCACCCCGTTATCTCCTTTTTAATGCACCCAGCTGTGAAGGTATTTGGAAATGGGGTCTTTGGAAGGTAGTTTTAGGTGATATCATGGGACTGCCATGATAGGGTGGAGCCCTATCTCCCCGCCATGTACAGACACAAAGAGAAACCAAAAGAATTTCTGTTAAAGTATAAGGGATCACATAAACTTATAATTATTCAAAAGAGAACATATGTTGTTAATGTGAATTAATGTTCTACAAACTTCAATAATAAAGTTAAAACTAAAACTATCATACTAATTGGGGGAGTGAGATACTTGCATAGAATATTACACATATACGTGTTTGTACATTAGCTAGTACAGAAAGGTGGAAACGGCTTTATGTTTTAAATCATTTGCTATGTTACTGAGATGACCGGTGATAAATGAAGTTACAATATAAACTAACATCAAACCACGGTATATTTTAACATTTTTACTCGAGAAAAACATCAGTCTGGTTACACAGAAAGAATAACATTATATGCCAGTCTCCTAAGAAGACTCAATATCTTGGTGTTATTCTAAAAACTGCCATGTTTATGACTATTTCTTGTTCTAGAGGAAAAAAGTATAGTGGAAATAGCAATAAATGTCTCTCAAAACTAACAGGAAAACCTACATGATTTCTTTTTTTTTAAGTTTATTTATTTTGAGAGAGAGAGAGAGAGACGGGACAGACAGAGAGAGAGGGAGATCGAGAGAGAATCTCAAGGAGGCACACACACAGTCAGTGCAGAGCTCAATGTGGGGTTCGAACTCCCGAACCATGAGATCATGATGTGAACTGAAATAAGAGTTAGACAATCAGTGAGCCTCCCAGGTACCCCCACTTAAATGATTTCTTAAGAAATTATCTTAATTACTATAAGAGTCTCAGCTTATGATTCCAGTAGGTTTCATGTTGTTTTAAATCACACTAAACAAGGGAAGGTATTTATAATATAGCTTCTGTTGGGGAGGAAGAATTTTACTCTTAACACTTTAAGATTCTTCTAGCTGATATTTGAGACAAATTTCTGACATGAGACAGATCAACAGGAGAAAATCAAATTGAATTTTGTACACACAGGGAATCCACACAGACTTGAAACTCCAGATAATCACAGAAAATAAGGAATACACATCATCCTGAACAAAGGAGAAAGGGGTAGGGGCCTGGGACTTCAAAGGGAAGGAATGCAATTCACAAGAAGATGAAAAAGACTAAATGTTTGGTAAACAAATGTTTGCTGAGTCACCCAGGAATAATAGGGCATAGAAAGAATGTTGATTAAAGAGGATTTGCTGACTTCTTCCCTATCGTATCTAGTTTATATTATAATGCAGTTATCTATGGCAATAGCTTTCTTCCTGGAACAGGTCCTCTATCAAAATTCTTTTGGTCAGTTGTTAGTAGGGGAGGGAAGTCAAAGTTTCTGCCTGAGTCTTTTGGGCCTTGATTGTTTTCAGCTTGGCATAATCTGCATGCCAAAGTGACCCATCTTGGGGCAGCCTGCCCTTTGCTTCTATACTTTCAACCCAATTTCAACCTTCCTTACAACTCTGAAGATGCCTTTGAGCTTGTCCCTGCCCCAAGATGGTGAATAACGGTGTGAAATGGGTGGGTAGATTAAGGAATGAAATATGATACAACAATAAATTCGAAATGGACGAAAGACCTAAATGTGAGACAGGAAACCATCGAAATCTAGAGGAGAACATAGGCAGCAACCTTTCTGATCTCGGCTGCAGCGGCTTCTTACTAGACACATTGTCGTCACTGAAGGCAAGGGAAATGAAAGCAAACATGAACTATTGGGACTCCATCAAGATAAAAAGCTTCTTCACAGTGAAGGAAACAATCAACAAAACTAAAAGGCAGCTTATGGAATGGGAGAAGGTATTTGCAAACGGCATATCAGATAATGGGTTAGTATCCAAAATCTGTAAAGAACTTATCAAATTCAACACCCAAAAAAGTAACAACCCAGTTAAGAAATGGGCAGAAGTCATGAATAGACACTTTTACAAAGAAGACATCCAGATGGCCAACCGACACACGAAAAGATGCTCCACATCACTCATCATCAGGGAAATACAAATCAAAACCACACTGAGATACCACCTCACACCGTCAGAATGGCTAAAATGGACAACACAAGAAAACAAGAGGTGTTGGTGAGGATGCGGAAAAAGCGGAACCCTCTTACACTGCTGGTGGGAATGCAAACTGGTGCAGCCATCCTGGAGAACATTATGGAGGTTCCTCAGAAACTAAAATTAGAACTACCCTACAATCCAACAATTGTACTATTAGGGTAGTTACCCAAAGGATACAAAAAATACAAATTTGAAGGGGTACATGCACCCAATGTTTATAGCAACATTATCAACAATAGGCAAACTACAGAGAGAGCCCAAATGTCCATCGACTGACGAAAGGATAAGATTTGGTACACATATACAATAGAATATTACTCAGCCTTCAAAAAAAAAAATGAAATCTTGCCATTTGCAACAATGTGGATGGCGCCAGAATGTATTATGCTAAGAGAAATTGGTCAATCACAGAAAGACAAATATCATGTGATTTCACTCGTTGAATTTAAGAAACAAAACAGCTGAACATAGGACAAGGGTGGGGAGAGAATAAAGGGAAACAAACCACAAGAGATTTAACAATAGAGAACAAACTGAGGGATGATGGAGGGAGATGGGCTACATGGGTGATGGGGATTAAGAAGGGCACTTGTGATGAGTATTGGGTGTTGTATATAAGTGATGAAACACTGAATTCTACTTCTGAAACCAATATTGCACAATATGTTAACTAACAAAAAGTAAAAAATAAAATGTTGTGTTTTTACTTGCCACACAAATTAATCAAATAGATTCAGTAGGTTAAGAGATGGATTAAAGCTAGGAATAAAACACTAAATATCCTCTCCTATTTTGGCATAGTTTGTCACCAAATAATCTCCATGTTTTGTCCTTTAGAAATATATACGTTAATTATACAGATATATGATATATAATACATTCTAAATAGGGGCGACTGGGTGGGTCAGTCAGTTAAGCATCTGACTCTTGGTCTCAACTCAGGTCATGATCTTGAGGTTCATGGGTTCAAACCCCACATCAGGCTCTGTGCTGATGGCCCAGAGCCTGCTTGAGATTCTGTCTCTCCTTCTCTCTGCCTCTCATTTGCTTGTGGTCTCTCTCTCTCTCTCTCTCTCTCTCTCTCTCTCTCTCTCTCAAAATAAATAAACTTATAAAAATAAATAAATACATTTTAAATAAATTTGACTGATAGGCCTTTTGGCCATATTTTGGAGTACATACTGATTAAGAATTATTTTATCTTTCTAGAAAATTCAACTTTTTCCGTTACCAAGTGACAGTCCTTATTTTAATAACACCTTTCATCCTAAAGTCTATTTTTTCTGATATTAATACAGTCAAACAGTTTTTTTATTGGTGTTTACACAGTCTAACTTTTTCTCCTTTTATTTTCAACCTTACTGTATCCTTACATTTAAGTTGGCATCTATTTTAATATAAATAGCACGTATTTTATAATCAAGTCTGAAAATTTTGAAATAGAACATTTAGTTCTAGATTTAATGTAATTACTGTGTATTTAATTTAAATCTTAACATTATTGTATGTGCCTCAGATTTTTTTCCCAGCCTATATGTTCTATTCTTTTTTTAATTGATAAAGTATTTTTTATCATTCCATTTTCTCCCTTTGTTTGGAAGTTATAAGCACTATTCCTTTTCTTCAGTAGTAATCTGAGTTATTATAACACAGATAAGATACATCATTGATTTATAATGGTCTACTGTTAATCTTGTTTCCTTATTCCAGAGAAGGTAAGGTCCTTAGAAACATTTTAATTCCATTTATCTCCTTATTGATATAGATGGCACTGTGCAGGAATTTTATTTGGCATAATTTAAACCCCACATTACCATTACTGCTTTATATGGTCAAAGTTTGTTTACATTCCTACATACTTATCATATTTTGATGCTTTTTTTCCCCCCTTCATACAACTCTGTTTTCCCATTCTGGATTGTTT
The DNA here is from genome assembly GCF_018350175.1 of Felis catus. Lineage (NCBI taxonomy): Eukaryota > Metazoa > Chordata > Mammalia > Carnivora > Felidae > Felis > Felis catus. The sequence continues at coordinate 34,319,979 of NC_058369.1, read as the reverse complement.
CCTCACATCTAAGGCAGGAAGAAAGCTCTCACCAAAACCCATCCATATTGTCCCCTTGATCTTGGACTTACCAGGCTCCAGAACTGAGGGAAAATAAGTTCCTGTTTTTTAAGCCAGGCATGGTCTCTTACTATGGCAGCCCACGCTGACAACTGGAAACACTTTGTTGTGATAGCTGATAGGAATTGCAGAAAAGAGAGGATGCTATTAGCTATATAGTTAGTACTTTGTAAATCTGAAAGCCAGTCTGTGTAGGGTTTCCATGCGATGAATGGCTGTTTTTTAACTTAAGGTATATTAGAATAGGTAGACACATTCACGTGAATGATGACTGGCTTTTTTTTTTTTTTTTTTAATGTTCTTAAGCTGATTCTCACTCCTGGCCCATGTCCATTTATATTAAGTATACTAACTGCTCTTTTTGTACACCTTTGTATAGCAAACATTTAGAGAGTCTAACATTTCTGCATGTAGAACATTGCCACAATTGTATTATCATAAATTCCTGGGAGAGCTGGTGTGCAAGCCAAGACCCAGAACAGAGGCGTCACTATTGTGGTACTGTCCTCTTTTCTTTTGAGGCTTTCCTCTCATCTCCTCTCAGTCTGTTTTCACACAAAAGAGAGTTAAAAAAGAAGCCTTCATACTTGAATAAAAGTCTATTAAAATAGAGAGTCATACAAATGTGATACAGAGTTTAAACTTTAATTTGAATTCAAAGCATAAACCTCCTTTTCACCAGTCTTCTCTTGTGAGACCAGAGCCTCACCTTGGACTGAATCTGCTAGTTGGAATCTGCACTATTTTTCTTCCTTACACAGTATCTGTAAGGCAAAGCCTATGGTTTCCTTTTTCAATTTCTTTAAAGTAGAATAAGAACTTAAAGAGATTTGAAACAACTATATGCAGAATCATTCTAGGCTTTTATGGTCCCCTGTAATATTTTACAGTTGTTTTGGCTATACCTAATTTGACTGGATTTTTTTTTTTTGACTACCCATAAGCCAAATCCAGACTATTGTGTGTTTTGTACAGTCTATAAGCTAAGCACAGTTTCTACAGTTTTAAAGGATTGTTAAAAAAAAAAAAAAGAATATATGGGACACCTAGGTGGCTAGTCAATTAAGCATCCAACTTCAGCTCAGGTCATGATCTTGCAGTCTGCGAGTTCGAGCCCTGCATCAGGCTCTTTTGCTGTCAGTACAGAGCCCACTTGGGATCCTCTGTTCTCCTCTCTCTCTGCATCCCCTCACTTGTTCTAAATAAATAAGATAGGCTAGGCTAGGCTAGGCTAGGCTAGGCTAGGCTAGGATAGAATAGAATAGAATAGAGTAGCATAGAATAGCATAGCATAGCATAGCATAGCATAGCATAGCATAGAATAGAATATGTGAACCTGAAAATGTTTACAATCTGGCCCTGTGCAAAAGAAGTTTGCCAGCCTGTACGTTAGGACATCAGAGACCTCTTCTTGATTCTTCGCAGGTGCAGTATGAGAGAGCAAGTGGAGTTTTAAGTGCCAGACTTAGAAATGGTGTGCATGGTTTTTGCCCACCTTCTACTGGCAAAAACTCAATCACATGGATTCCCCCTAACTGCAGGGGAAGCTGGGAATTGTTTAGTTGTATATCCTGGAGAAAAGGGATACGGTGAAGAAATATAATTTGTTTCTGTCATATGGAGGCTTTTCTGATCATTCAACTTAGAATAGAAATAAAAGGTCTCTTATTTTGATCTCATATTTCATTGGATTCTGTGCTATTTATGTGAAATAAAATCACAACAGTGCAACGGACATAAGTATATTTGAAATACAAAACTGAAACTTGCTAAGTCTACAGACCAACTACTGGGATGGGGAGGACATGGGCATCTTAGAGGGGAACCTTCTAACCTGGAGGGCTCAGCAGGCCCTGCTTATCAGGCATTCTGTGTCACTGATGGTTTAGAGCCGTGCTTCTTGGCCAGAGGTGATTTTGCCCTTCACGAGACATTTAGCAATGTCTGGAAACATGTTTGGCTGCCCCTACTTAGGGAGTGGTACTGGCATCTAGTAGGTGGAGGCCAGGAATGCTGTTCAATGTCCTACCATGCTCAGAACAGCCTTTCACAACAAAGAATTATCTGGCTCCAAATGTCAATAGTGCTGAGGTTGAGAAACCCTGGATTAGAGAGCATTAGTTGATCTGGCAAGTTGCTAAGTGGAGGTTTGTTAAGAGAGCCTCTATTAGATGTAACTAAGAATTAAGTTGGTCAAAATATATCGGAAGTAAATATTTGGACATTGTTAAAGTTCCTAAGGAAGGCAGTTAATTCATACCTTCCCCTCCCTCTGGATCCTAAACACACTGAGATTTGGCATAGAAAGCAGACAGGAGCAGGGTACCAGCTTTCTACCTGGCCACTCCTGATCAGAGAACATAAAATGGACAGATGGCCAAAAGGGAATTCTAAATGCTTCCCCTCAAATGTGGAGAAGAGAGAGCTGTGTCTTAAAAGCTCAGGGAGTCGGAGAGAGTGAAGCCACAGAAACAGAGCAATGTTGAACTCATCAGTGTCTCTTAGCAGAAAAATACAGATCGTGGATGGCAGTTTTTGTCATCTCATTGATTTCTTTCTCATGAGAAGTATTGAAAAGCTGGTAGTTTCAACGTTTCCAATTAGCTGGAATTTCTGTTTTATTGTCTGGAAAGGACGATAGAAAGAGGAAAAAGTTGGTTCTCCCTCAATTATGGTGGAGAAAGCACCTTACCTGTAGGAAGCCCACTCTTTTCCTCTGTCTTCTACCTTGACTGAATACAGGATCTTGAGCAAGTCACAACCGTCCAGACTTCAGTTTCCTCATGTGGGTAATAATCCAGATTTGTTGGCAGATTAGAATGAAGACTGGCTCAAATAATCGATAGGGATCTCGTAAAATTATAAGAGCATTACAAAGGACACACAGGTGGTTTAGAGAGCACAAAATGTATGCAATTATGAAATCTTGGCTTGTGAGGTCAAGTGTATCATCTCAGTCTTCCAGATAATTAGAAATTAGGCATGGGGAGAAGCTGTTTGAATGGAAAATGTATAGGTATTTTAGGTCATGAAGTCGTCTGAGCCCCATGTCATCTTTGGCCTCAGTGATAGCTGCACCTGTGATTGAGAAGTACATTATTTTGCTGCCCCAGTTTTCTCTGCTGCCTTTGGCTCTGAGAATGTTCTGACCCAAATTTTTGTTATTTCCATCGGTTGTAATTCTCATGCTCAGAAGTTTTCTTTGAAATGGCGCCAGGATTTTTGACATTCACCTAATATATTTCTGTGATTGGTGTTTGTGGTGATGGAGGCAATACACCTACAGGATTTAGGCTCAGAGACAGGAATTTTAGTCATGATTTAGTGTCTTGCAGGCCTCATGATTGAAGGAAAATCATGGATGCTTCTGAGCCTTCACTGTTTCATCTGGAAAATGGGAAGGATAAAAGCATTAAACTCTCAAGGCTCTTGTGAAGGTTACTTGTGTGAAAATATCCGTGAAACTATGAAGCATGCACAAATGCTAGAAGTCTTACTAATTCTTCATCTACGTGTAGTCACTCTCTGGGACTTGATAAAGTCTTCTTTGCTTTGAGGAATAAGCATGCCGGTAAGAGAGTGTCTATTTACTCAATCATTAGGTGTGTCGTTAAAGAATAGCTGGGGGTCCCTTTCTACTGATTCAAACAACCAGATGTGTTTTCCTGACTAATGAAATGTGTTTCTAAGGGTTTCACCTCAGCATAACCACTTAAGGGCACAGAACAAACCCTCAATCTCACTGCTATGTGCCTTGAGAGGTAAATCAGGGCCCCTGAGGATCCTATTTGACCAGGGGCCTCTTCCTAAGCCATAGTGGCTTCTGGCCACGTGATTGAATGTTACAGGAATGTCTGAGCTAATACTCTCTCTTTAAGTCTCAGCTTTGGAACCTTTTTAACCTGATTAGAAGGAATGACACGAAAAGGTGTTAATCTAAAAAGCCTTCTTTTCCTGTTTCCTTATTAGACAATTGTCACAGATTAAAAACAGGACTAAGGAAAGTCAACACTGAGGTGCATCTAGAATTTCAAATGCATATTTCTAAGAAATAATTGTGACCCAACACAGTTCTCATGAGTCTCTATAGGCTGGGCTGAAAAGCTCCAAACAACCGTCTCTGTTCACACTATTGGAGTCCTAATTGGCTGCCTGGAAATACTGATCACAGGAATCCTCAGCTGCTGCCCCTTACCTAATTTAATTAAATTCAACATTCTCTCCTTCCTCCCAGGGACTTGGCAATATATGCTTGAAGAGTTATAAAAATGTCCATTCTCTTGGAGTCAGTAATTCTACTTTGGGAATTTGTCCTAAGGGAACAAAGCAAAACATAGAAAAAGCTATGTGACCCAAAATACTCATCCCTACTTGATTTATAATATCAAATGACTGGAAAAAGCATTCAGGTCCACCTTTAGGGAAACAGATCAGTTATGTAAAGGCCAAGGGCAGGGTGCCCCAAGATGAGCCACTTTGGCAGGAACATTATTTTGAATAATTTGAATAAAACAATCAAACCCAGCAGACTTAGGAAAAGCTCTTTACCTCCCACTCAGGGAGAGAGACATTGACAGACAGCTATTTAGAGAGATTCCTCTTTACTTAATAAACTTATCTGTGTAAGAGAGCAACCTGTTTTCCAAACACCTCCTCACACCTTCTGGCTAATGGCCTTTGTGTCTTGTGTATCCTCTGATCTATAACCCTCTCTTAGTGCATATAAGCATTATGTTGCCTCACTGTCTTTGGAATTTCCTTGTCTATGTGGATCCCCATACATCCACTATTAAATTTGATTTTCTCCTATTAATCTTTCTCATGTCAATGTGATTCTAAGTTCAGCTGGAAGGACATTGAAAGAGAGAGGAAATTCTTCCTCCCCAACAGTTGTGATGTATGTATTAAAGAGAACATTACAGGATCAATGAAAATTGTAGTCATAAAGGCTACGTTAAAACATGGATATACTAATGATATAACATTGAGTGAACAGGTAGAAGTTATAGATATCAGCGCACTCTGATTTATACCTATGGGAAATTATGGCTAACAAAACAAAACAAAACAAAACAAAACAAAACAAAACAAAACTAGGGGCACCTGGGTGGCTCAGTTGGTTAAGCATCCAACTTCAGCTCAGGTCATGATCTCATGGTTTGTGAGTTCAAGTCCCGCATTGGGCTCTGGGCTGACAGCTCAGAACCTGGAGCCTGCTTCAGATTCTGTGTCTCCCTCTCTCTTCCCCACTCCTCACTTTCTCTCCCTCTCAAAAATAAATAAACATTTTTTAAAAATCTTCAAAACAAAGAAAAAAAATATGAAGAAATTCACCAGAATGCTATTATCTTTGTTATGTTAGGGGGGATGAGATCATGGATGATTTTCAAAAAACATTTTTCTCTTTTGATGATGACTATATAGTTTTTATAATACATTTGTTACAGATTTACACCTTTCAATCCTGCTTCCATCCTTATTTCTGTGTCTGATGTATTATCTAGACCTACTCCAAATTTGTGGAATAAATTAGATAAGAGAAACCTCAGAATGATGAGGATTGATTAAAGAAGGCATCTGGCAGATCCTACAAATAAAAGGAAATTTCACAAATATGTGAAAGAAAAAAAAAGTGTGAAGGTACCTGGAGTGTGTTAACATTATGTGATGGGCTATAATGAGGAAGGCATACTTTGTTTTATGTCTAGTTTTAGAGAAGCAAATATCTCAAGAAATGAATGCCCTGAGTAAGAATGACTGACAAGCAATGCTCTGAGCAGACTTACATGGGTTTTTAGAGCACAGAAGGTGCAGTGTGCTATGGTAGTAAGAGTCTTGCTTGGGAGCGGAGGGGGTGTGGGGCGTTGTGAGAGCTGGGTCCTTGCTCTGACTCAGACAGCCACGTACACTCCTGAATATGCCTCTGTCCATTTTTTAAAATGAGGACTCTATTATCTCTAATGTCTTTTCCAGCTCTGAAATTCATTCGTTTTTTCATTCAATACATTTTGAAAATTTTTTTAATGTTTATTTATTTTTGAGAGAGAGAGAGAGAGCAGGGAAGGGGTTGAGAGACAGAGGGGACAGAGGATCTGAAGGTGGCTTTGTGCTGACAGCAAGGAGCTGGATACGGGGCTCGAACTCACCAACACTGAGATCATGACTGGAGCTGAAGTCTGACTCTTAACCGACTGAGCCCCCCCCAAGACTAATTTTTTAAATTAGACTGTACACCTAACCCTGAGATTAAGAGTCAGATGCTCTAACAACTGACCCAGCCAGGCACCTCTCATTCCACAAAATTTTATTGAGTGCACACTGAATTCCACTAGGTATTGGTGGAGGTGAAAACAAAACAGAAAAAATGAGACAAAATCAGAATAGGATTCCTCATCCCCCCAAAAGCGTTTGAACCCTCTTTTAGGGGTGGGGAAGGGAGCAGGGCAACAGTAGGAAGCCTGTTTTGGATCTACTTTTACAAATAGGTACATGAAACATATTGAACAAATAACCATTCTCCTTAGTAAGACAGGCAAGAGGAACATTCTCATCTGTCCATTAATGCTGATACTATGTTCAGTAAATTAAAAAGCCATTACAGAAATTCGGTGTCTGCCTAAGAGAACTCATGTGCTAAGGATTCAAGCGAGATTATCAATATTAAAAATTTGGTTCGTGTGACAACCTAGTTGGGAGATAAATACCCTGTATCTTGAACTTAGATCCTTCATTATATCTTGTTTGTATCCTTCCCTTGTCATCACTGTTTACTTGTTCATTTCCCAAACGGACAGAGTGCAGTTCTAACATTCTCAAATTCCCTGCTCATAAGAGGGACCGAAGAATGTTAACAGTCTAGCTGAGACTTCCCACGAGGTGCCGAAACCCAAACCTTTATTTAATGTTGACATAAAACCAGACTGAGACACCCACTAGTCAAATACCATAATGTAAACTTTGCCAGTGACAGGCTCAGTGCTTTAAGTCAGTCTGTAAGTTTTAGAATTCTGACATAGTTTCCTTTTTTTCACTTATTACTGAGTCCTTCTGTATTCCTAGACCTTCTCTTAATAAAAACAGCTAACACATACCAGACATTTGCTGAGTGCCAGGAAGTTTGCAAAGCACCTTACATACATTATATGATTTTTAATCTTCACCAGAATGCTACAAGACAGACACCATGAAGAAGATGAGAAATGAAGAATTAGCTAAAGGTGGCAAAATGGGAGAGATAGGAAACGTACACGGTAAGGTAACCATGTATATAATTTTGAAGTTGTCACTTACAATATAAACTTTCACTCTATGTACATCTGCAATCTTGACAATTATGTAGCGGATGGGGTGCTATGTTGCCGAGTCCTCCCCCCCCCCTTTAGGACCTTATTCACCCACCTCCTGGCAGTGAAATGGGCTGAGAGGCCTCTCAGTGTCTCTTGGGAGAGTGCCTCATCTGAAAAGAGCTGCCCCTACTCAAGACCGGGCAACTTCCCTCCAAGAACTGGTTAAAACAGGGATCTTAAAGCCTGAACATTGGATGTCCTAAAAGAGCATCCTGTGGGGTCAACTGGTACCTTTGTTAGGACTGAACCCTTCCCTTCCCCTTTAGGTCTTGATCCTGATGTCATTCCTTCATAAAGTTCCCAAATGCTTATCTCCACTCAGAGTCTGCCTGCCAGGAACCCAACCCAACCTACCCAGAAACCCCAAATTGATCAAGAATCACATAATTTCAAAGCTTGGTCAGCGCAATGATTATAAACTCTGTGATTGAATACATGAATACCTGAGTGAACGAAATGGCTACAAAGAAGCCCCTGTTTCGCCAGTAAAGGTAGTCAAGGTAAGGAAATGAGATATTCAGCTGAGATGGGAACCCATGTCTTTCTGACCCTAGAACACCTGCCTTAAAGCCACCATGCTATATTTTCCCACTAGCTAATATATCTTGGTTTTCTCCAAAGTCACTAATGCATAGGAACAAATGCTTTTAACTTCATTTGTTGATTTGATAGTACTTAAAACATACTTTTCTAAGGGGGCTATTTAAGCATTTGAGGATGACCTTAAGCTAACTTGAACTTTGCATGGCAACTCTACCCTGGTGCTCTGCCTTACAGGAATTTGACTGGCCACCACATATGGTGGGGAACCTCAATTTTTTACCTGTATCTTGGGTTCCAGGACAGGAACAAACACATAGTACTACCAAGCTACATTTGCTGGTTGAGTGAATGAATGAATGAATGAATGAATAAGAAAAATGTCTTCAATTTAAAATTTTAATGGGAGGGGCGCCCGGGTGGCTCAGTCGGTTAAGTGTCCAACTTTGGCTCAGGTCACGATCTCGTGGTTTGTGAGTTCGAGCCCCGCATCAGGCTCTGTGCTGACAGCTCAGAGCCTGGAGCCTGTTTCAGATTCTGTGTCTCCCTCTCTCTTTGCCCCTCCCCAACTTGTGCCCTCTCTCTCTCTCTCTCTCAAAAATAAATAAAATGTAAAAAAATTTTTTTTTAATTTTAATGGGAGGGGGAGAATACTCCCTTACATTTCACAGAAAATTATTTTGTGTGTATATTTGCCGGTCAGTATTTTAATAGACTGACTTTATGTCCCATGAAGAATCATTACTAGGGGCACAGAAAACTGATGTTCGATTTTGAACTGAGACGAATAGCAAATGTCAATTAATATTGTATTGCAGAGAATCATCGATTTTAATCAACTTAATTCAATGCATATTGTGCTTATATTATGTCTAGGGTAGCATGAGGAGAAAATAATAAATACTCAATCCTGGTAGCAAGTAAAGTATATTGTAAGAGTATGAGGACACACACAAATATGTAACACAGACAACATGTGATTAATTGCTAGAGGACAAATAAAATCCTATGAGAAGAGCAGGGAGGAGCAAACTGATCTGGAAGAAAAGAGGGACCGAGTCTTCCTTGTGCGGGCTGCTTGGCACAGGCTTCTGCACTTCTGATCAGTTACTCCCTTACTGAAGAACTTTCACGTGTTCCCTGTTTCGTATAAATAGAGCCTAAACCCCTTCACGTGTCCTTCAAGACCCTTGTTTGCTGGGCTACAATCCTCTAAGTGTGGAGTGATCAACTCACCCCAATTTTCCCAGAAGTTACCCAGTTTTGGTATTGAAAGTAACTGCTTCTCTGGTGAACTCATCAGCCCCAGGCAACCCAGGACAGAGAGTTCCTCTCAGTACACATTTCGTGCTTAATGAGGCCAACGTGAACTACTTTCTCGTTCCTCCAAACTTCCCCTTCTTTCTCCCTTCCAAGTTTTTCTTCTTGCCTCATTGCCTTTCCCCAGCCTTGTATTCAAATACCGCTCTTTAATTCGAGAAGCACATTCAGTGTTTCCATCACTAAGACTTGATGATGGTATTACTTATGTTGATATGATTACTGCTAATATGAACGAACCTATATTGAAACATTTGTAGCACTTTAACCAGATTTGCACGTATGACCTTCACTTTACCCACGATTATATAGGTCCTACGATTATCCCTGTTTTACAGAAGAATACACTGAGCCTCAGTGACAATATTATAACTTCTCCAAAGTTATCCAGCCAGGGAACAAATGGCGAAGCTGAGACTAGACTCAGAGCACTGTAACACAAAACTCCATGCTTCTAATCATGATGGTGCACGTAGTCTTTTTTCCTACAGTCTTCCTAGGTGAAATTAACACCGTCTTTAAAATCAACGCTTCTTTGGCCCCTTCACATTCTTCATTTCACTAAGAACATTGTACATCTGACTTGTTTTGGCTCCCATGGTAGGATCTCTTGATACCAGGAGCTAAGCCTTTTGGTACTTAAGTCCCCAGAGTATCAAAGAGACACAGAATATAGGTCACCTGAGAGAGTATGTGGATGAATGGAGGAGATGTTAAAACTGAGCCTCAAAGGAATTAAGTTTTAGGTGTGGGGAGTATGCCAAGGCAAACGAATAGTAATAATACTGCTAGAAGGAGCTAGCATCTGGTGAACTGTCACCCTGCATCAGACAGTATGGTGTCTCATTCTCATAGGTAACCTATGGAGGAAAGGCCTATTACTATCCTTGTTTTTCTGGTGGGGAAACTGAGGCTCAGAGAGATGAGACCAGTCGCCCAAAGTTCCGTGGCTGGTTAACAGCAGAGACAGATTTCAGTATCATCACTTTTATGTAACTCCATACCGAGAGCTGTGAATTCTGCTCTAGACACGAGAGAGGAGAGGAATTATAGGGTACTACCAAGTCACCCGGTTTGGCAGGAACAGAGAGAAACAGCATAAGGAGAGTGGTAATAACAACGAGGATGATAATGATGGCTGTTCTTTGTTTTATAAACCCTTCCCATTGCTTGTCTCGTTTGAGGGTGGCAATATGGATAGCTACCGTTTACTGAGGACTTTATTTACAAAGCACTTTTCATGGACCACCCATCTCATTTACGCCTCACAAGGACCTTTAAATAGGCACTGTTATTATCTTCCTTTTGAAACAAAGTAAATGAGGCTTAGACGTTGGGTGGCTCCCAAGGCTCGATTCCTAGAAGAACGTCTTCTTCCAGTTTTGTAAACACCATCAAACGATGATGAGAGCCACGCATGCAAGCACACACCTGTTCCTGCGTGCCTTCCCCCTGTGGACCTTCCAATCAAGCCTTTTAGGGAGGATTCAACCTAAACCAGTTTCAGCCGGTAGCATGCCGGGAAGCAGGCCCCATCTCAGCCCTTCCTCCCAAGATTCAGCTTTGGTAGTAATTCAGCTCCTGCTTTGTGGGCGAGAGGAGTCCCCGGCCGCCCCCTCAGCGTCTTTCTCTTATTGATGTGGGGTTGCATCGTGAAGGTGATCTGCTAGACAGGAGAACACGGCTGTCCAGGTAGGTCCCTTCAACGCGGGCGTAATCCAGCCACTCCAATAAATTGTGGTGAACGTTCCAAAGAGTTCTATTTAGCTCAGAGCGGTTTTCCCCTAGAGAAGAGGCCGCTGTTGGAACTCAAGCCAGCCTAAAGGCTTCTCTTTGAAAGCTGGAAAGCAGCTCCAGCCGGAGCGGTCTGGAGAGCCTGGACGCCTGGTCGACTCTCCTCTGCCACCTAGCGCTGCTCGGCTTAAAGGTGACGCTCTTTTCAGTGTTCTGACAAGTGTCTTTTCTGCGCACTACGAATCTAGTTGTCTTTTACGAGATGTATTCTTTGTGTTACAGTAAAGATTCCTCATCCCCAGGCGTTTTCCACCTCTTGTGAAATGTGGCCACGCCTTGATCTTTTGGAAAATGGGGTTTAATACTCCATTGCTTGGAGAAATGAAACTAAACCAAGGTGGATTTCAGATCCACATGTGTGAATATCAATTTCTTGGAATCCATTTCAGTTTCAGAGTCTTGCATTTGACGGTATAGTGTAGGATTCTTTTGTAGAATCTTGTCTATGGTTTATGTTGTCCGGCTTGTCAGAAATCTGGTCTTTTATACAGTAAGTATGAGGTAGGACAATAAGTATGAGGTTGGACAAAAACGAAGTCAGGAAGTTCCAGGGCAGTTTTTGAACTAACCAGTTTGAGGGGGCATTTTGAGGGAAAAGATGATGTTCTGTACTTCGGAACTTCCGTGGGGGAAATAAGGAGAATATAGCCGTTGTTCCTGTTTATAGGTACAGAGGAGCCCCTGACTTCTCATTTTCACCCTACTGGAGTCTTGATATTCTTCTGCGGAAGCGCGTGTGTGGGTGTGTGTCATTCAATCTCTGAAGGGTGGTTTCCTTGCCTCTGACCCTTGCAAAGGAAAGGGTTTATGTCTGTATAATTGCTGTGATGATTGTTGATACATACTGGCATTTATTTAGGAAGCGCGCCTTAAGAAGCACTATGTAAAATCCTTACCTTTTGAATACATTTTTTCAATCATTTTAAAGCGGCACAGTTAACTTATAATTAAGTATTTTATGCACCAGCTTACATTTGTAATAGCTTTTCTAAAAAGTTATCTTTGAATCATTCACCTCATTTTCCTTTGTTGACTTCGTGTGAATGCCGTGAGATGCAGAAGTGCCTTTTTTAATTACTCTCCATGACAATGATTGGGCCTGTCTAGAAGTAACTGAAAATTCAAGTGGTGCTATGGAGATTCTCCTGTTAACAAATGTCACTTCTTACAGATGGGAGCAACTTGATTGAACAACATCGTTGAAACAGATGGTCATCTGTAGTTTGGTGCGGGAAGAAAACTTCCCCAAATTATCGCAGTTTGATAGTGAAGGAAATTTAAAGATCACACGCAAATGTCTCCAGAAAAGATCATCTAAAAATGATAGCCTTTGGAGATTTTATTTCAATAGGGCCAGTATCGCTTGCGGGTTCAAGAATTCGGCCAAGTGATGCTTATTACTACGTAAACAATTACAGCTGGGAACAATACTCAATCATCTAAGTCAGGGTGGATCTCCTATAATTTCCTGCACCTCTATTGTCTTTTTATCTTTTGTGCATATTGTATTTACAAAAACAATTTTTCACTTTGAAGTACGTGGAAAGGATTAAATTCTTTTATAAAACCGTTCAGTATGTTTGTATCAAACAACAAAGATAGACATGAATTCATTTGGGGTGTTTGTTTTTCCACGTAGAATGGGTTCATCGGTTTGCTGTGTGGGGTTTTAGAGCGTTGACTCGATTCAGTATGCCTGTGAAGAAGCAGTCTCAACATAATGATGATGGTAATAATAGCGGTTTATCGAATGCATGGCACTATTCATAATATCTGTGTGCCTTATCTTACTGAATTTGCATTCAGTTCACGAGGTGGTTTTGTTATTCTCTACTTGACATGTGCAGATTGATTTCTCCTTTGAGTTACGTACTTGCAAGTGGTGAAGCGACTCCTAGATGAAGAAAGAGGCATTCAGACCCAGGACTTTCTGGCTCCTAACGTTGTGCTAGTCCTCTGTCATCTGATGGGCCTTTTTTACCTTGTGGTTAGTAACTTGAGTTAATTAGAGCAAGTGATAATGAAGGCAGTGACGGGTTGGATCCTTAACTGAATTTTTCCTGTTTTCTTATTTCATAAAGATAAGGTCTTCTTTCATGACTGGAAAGAATTAAGAGGTGTCAACCTTGGCTCTGTATTGCCTCAGCTACCACTCAGCTGCCTGGTTTAGGTGGGGCTGCGCCCTCCAGTTCCTCATAGATGTCCCATTAGTTCCTCGGTCCTTGATTTCATTTGCTTTGTGACCCGGCTTTATTCTAAGGCCTGCGGAAAAGCGAGTCGGTTTAGCAGCGAACAGTTAGGTACCGGAGGCTTCTAATGTATTCAAATTTGGTATATAAAACATTGAGTTGTTGGTGTGATTTGTTCCTTTAATTGTGGTCTTAAAATAGTTTTAGAACGTGTTCACAGAATGCTAGCAGCACATGTGTGAACCCTAAAACTTGGATTCAGAACAATTTGAGATCAGTGGGAAGATCGTCCCTCCCACCCTTCAGTATAGCAGACATTGTGAAGTGCCCAGTTGGCACTCAGTACACAGAAGAAATAAACAGATGTGGACCCTCACACGGCACCTGTATGAGCCACACCTTCAGAGCCATCCGCACATATGGACCACAGAGGAAGCTCCAGTCTTGGCTCAGGTACTACTTGATATTGGACCTTAGGGGTGCCTGGGTGGCTCAGTCGGTTAAGCATGTAACTCTTGATTTCTACTTGGGTCATGATCTCACAGTTTGTGTGTTCGACCCCACCTCAGTCTCTGCCCTAGCAGTGTGGAGCCTGCTTGGGATTCTCACTCTCTCCCTCGCTCCCTCTCTCCGTCTCAAAATAAATAAACTTTAAAAAAAAAAAAAAAGCAATAGGGAGGCACCTGGGTGGCTCCGTCAGTTAAGCGTCCGACTTCGGCGCAGGTCATGATCTCATGGTTCGTGGGTTTGAGCCCCGCATTAACCTCTGTGCTGACAGCTCAGAGCCTGGAGCCTGTTTCAGATTCTGTGTCTCCCTCTCTCTCTGCCCCTCCCCCACTCGCACTCTGTCTCCCTCTGTCTCAAAAATCAATAAACTTTAAAAAGAAATTAAAAGAGAAAAGCAATGGGACCTTAGACCTCCAGAGTTGTCTCATATCAATGTAATAAGATAATTGGTATAAGTTACCTCTTTAAAGTTCTCTTCCTACAACAGGGTGCTATGATTCTGCAGTTAAGACAGCTGTTTTCTTTCATGCTATCTCAAGAAAAGGAGGCAGCAGGATTCTGTTCATCAGAATTTTAGATGATAAGCAAAATTCTAAACCTTCTTCCAAGGAAGGTCATATTAAAATGAACCGTAATGAATTCAGAAGCTCAGAGCTCAGTCTACAGCATTTAAAAAGGCACCACAGTACCTGAAGAGATGTAAGAAAGAGTATGGTTGTCATTCTTCATAACGTCACATGCAAGATTAAGTCTTCTGCTTCATGCCTTAAAAATAGAGTTAAAAGCAACCCTAGAGAAATCTTAATATGCACAAAAACTTCCAATGAAGATTAATATTTTATTTTACTCACACACATTTAATTTCATTTGACTGTAAGCAAAAATAATTTTTGTTACTCACATAAACTACTGATAATTGCCTTAACGGCATTAGCTTTGTTCGAATTTATATTGATTGCAAAGACCTAAATAATTTTAATTCCATAAGCTTGGTTTTCTTATACCTAAGAGGAAACAGCACAGAATGTACGTACTTTATTCTTTGCTTTCTGTAAGCTTTGTTGTTCTGAATATAAAATCAAGTTTTCCCTAAGGCAATGAAAATGTTATTTTTTTTTTAACGCTTTCAATTGTAAGGAAATTGGATGAACGCTGAAAATAGGCTAGGAACTGGATAACAAAATTCAGGGTACACTTAATCTCAATATATAGATAACGTCTTCATTAACTAGGAAAATGATTTTAGCTTTTGTTTTGAAGTGAACATTTTTATTAAATAAATTCTTAAATTTGGTAGAGGAAAAGGGTTTTTCACTGTCGAATCTTGTTACCAGTATTAGGTGAATGGAAAATTAGGGCACATGCAAATAACGGAGGAAAGAGGAATGATTTGAATGCCTATTGAAACTGTCAGGCCTTGTCCAGACATTATCCCGTTAGTCTTAGGAAGAATTCTCTATGGTCACTTTCACAGTCCCTATTTTGCTAAAAAATAAAGAGGCTAAAATGTGGTCACAGGCTCACCAATAGGCAGGATCTGATTGTGGGCGGCCTGGTTCCAAACCTTGAGAGTTTTCCATTGCACCATCCTGTAGGGAAGAAGTGTATTTTTGTGCAAACACGACTTCCTATCTGTGTTTCCCATTAGACTGTAAGTTACGTGAGACCAGAGATAAAATTTGTCTTGTTCTCTTCTCTGTCTCAGCTCACTTCCTAAATCCTGAGGAAATGCTCAGAAGAGCGATGGGAAGGGAAGAGCACTCTGAGAAATAGGAATTAAACGAACAGTAAACAATGAACTAGAAACATAAACAATCAGGCAAACTTGTTTCCCTTCGTATATTTCGAAACACTAATTTTGAGGCTACTGATTGTTCTTTCTTAAAGAAGATGGCTGTAGAATTTTGTTGTGAGGTTCAAAACTGATTTTGGGTAATCTATGGAAAGGAATGTGTGAGTAGCATGTAAAATAATGACCTTCCTTTTAGGTTTAGAAATAAGAACTGTTGACCCACAGTCTGTTTTGGTTGAATCTCCTCAAGTTCATTTCTAATATAATAATGTGCAACAGCTGTCTTCCCAAAATGGAGCATTCACTATGTAGTAACAGTTTTTTGGCATTACCTCTAAAACCAAGTGTTTTGTTTAGTCTTAGTGAACAAAATTAGTAACTTGAGGTCACCCGCCATCCTGAATATACTTATTTTATAATCATTGCATATATGCCGGTGCCTTAGAGTCAGAAGCCGTGTTCCTTATACACAGGTTCTGAACTCTCCTTGGATAAAACACTTTCCCATCTTCTTTGATATATTCCAAACTCATTCATTTTATGGTAAGCAGCTCAGGGACTTAGTGTCTCAGTAAAAATATGCTGGTTTTGCAGTGGTTACTTTTAAGAAGAAGATTCTTGAAATTAATTAAGTATATGAAAGACTAAAATAATCCTCCTGGATTCTCTTACTCTTTAATTCAGCACAAATGACTTAAAAAATTATTACCTCACATGGACCTTGTGTTGTGGTCAAGGCCATTCCCTTTTTCTAACTACTGGGCCACTGTTGATAAATTTCTAAAATCGACAGTTGTGCTATTTCTTAGAATTGTTTCTATTTCATGCTTAATGCAATCAGTGGAAAGACAGAGTACGGAATTTTGAATATTACATCCTTGTAATGATTACCATTTTAATGTTTTGACTTGACATTAATTAGCTTCTCAGCACTGTAGTATTTCATACAAATGTACACAGGCAAAACTGAAGGAATTTTGTTAAAACCATGGCTCATGTGTGTTGAGGATAGTAAATGTATTTTGCTCTACCTTCACCTAGAAGGAAATCCTTGGATTTCACATCTCTTAAGTGAGAATTTATTAATACTGTATACCTTGTATTTCTAATACACAGGTGTTAAAATATTTGATTACATTTTTCCTCTTAATTTTAGATTAGAGCACTGAAAATAAGAATTTTAGATCCTAGTTGTTATATTCTGCTAACTTTTATTAATCTCAGCCACAATAAAGATAATATAGAACACGAAAATCCACCTTTTAAAATTCCTAATTGAACTTTAGAGACTTGGAGAAGTCACTTTTGATTACAAATGGTTAATCCTCTAGTCTTCTGTTTAACAAGTTGGTCATCTTTTATCATTTCCCTTATACAAAAATAATTCATCTTTCTGCCATGCCTCTTCTTGACCTTAATTCAGGGAGTTCTGGGTTCTGGGTCAATTTTGGAAAACTGAGTCAGTATCCCAAAACCATATGGCATGATGTACTTTTTGCCACTATTTTTAGTAGTAGTATCATTAAATGTTACTTTTCATTGACGTTTTAGCCAAACTCTTATTTCCAATATCATGCACAATGACTTATCCCATTATTTGGCATGACTAAATAGTATATGGTTAGAAACTTTGCTACCAAGCAAAGCATATTTTTTTTCCATTCCGTGTATATCCAGAGATGATGATTGGACTCTACCTTATTCTTTCTTTCTTTTTTTTTTTTTTTTTTAATTTTTTTTTCAACGTTTATTTATTTTTGGGACAGAGAGAGACAGAGCATGAACGGGGGAGGGGCAGAGAGAGAGGGAGACACAGAATCGGAAACAGGCTCCAGGCTCTGAGCCATCAGCCCAGAGCCCGACGCGGGGCTCGAACTCACGGACCGCGAGATCGTGACCTGGCTGAAGTCGGACGCTTAACCGACTGCGCCACCCAGGCGCCCCTGTTCTTTATTTCTTAATCAGATATCGATAAAGCATCAGGTCTTGCAAGATCAGAGAATCAAAGATGATTAACATACCAACAGCCCTTGTTCACCAAATCCTCTTGCAATTAGCAACTAGAATCTGTGACAAATGAAGGTAGCATGGAAGGTGTGAGATAAAAACAGTGATAGGAGGTGATGAAATTGCTGTGGGGTCCAAGGGAGAGAACCGACCAACCTGTTTAGTATACCCATGGAGGAAATCAGAGGAGATGAAAACTGAGGCTTGACTTTGAGGAAGCAGAGGGTTCTACCAGGTGGAGAAGGTAGAAAAGACCATTCTGATTGGGAAAGCTTTGCCTGTGGTAGCTCTGAACCTTGGAGGTCACACAGTGTCAGAAGGACTGGACCCCAGTGAGCAACCTCTTGAGCACTTACTGACTCTCAACCCTTGGGTAAGCTACGTAATGTGCTTGAGCCTCAGTCTTGTGGTTGGTTGTGGGATTAAATGAGATCTATATCAAACTGCTGACACAGTGAGTGACACATCTTAGACAGGCATTAATTTTACTTTATTCTGTTACCTGGGTATTCAGGGATGATCCGTAGCTCTGTGAAGTTGGGATATAGACAGACTGTTGGTGAGCGAGGACAGTGAGTGACTGAAGGTAGAATGGAAAGAGAGCTGGAGGCAGGATTGTGATTTATTTCATACTTCGGTTTTATCTTAAAGTCAATGAAAGTTGATTCAGTACCAGAGGGTGATGTGATCAGGGTCTAATTAGAATTGTATTTCTTGGGAATCTCTGGAAGATGGACTGGAGGAAGATGAAGCATGTTCTTCCCATCCATCAGGAGTCCACTGAGCATCCATTTTGGCTGTGTTGGCCAGACATGGTAAGAAGTAGATTTTAGCTATCCAGAAAAGGAGGAAGGCTGCCAGGTCTGAATATTCTGGTGCCTGAGGCACGATGAATTCTTAGTGCAGGGCTCTGGAGGAGTAGCTGTGGGGTGTGTAGTCTCTGAGGTCTTGGGAAACTCATCAAAAGTTCTCTTTGGCTCAGCTGAGGCAGGAGGATGCTTACCTCCACAGGAATTATATAATGTTCAGGGAATGAACACCTGCTTTAGTAATTCCCAGGGACAGAAATTCAGGGTTTACCCCATTCTCTTGGACCTTTCAACCTGGAGACCTAGTCCTAATCATGATAAGTACTGCTAGAGCTGCATGTCACTGTATGAATTTTTAAAAATAAGGTTTTAGGTTTTTGTACTCAAACATAATAAGATGCACACATGATCTAATAGATTGAAAGAATGAAGAAATGACTTCACCCTGTTATTTTCACTACTTACACCTACTACTGCCTTTCCCTGTATAGCCAGGCTTCCTGAAAGAATATTCCACATTCACATTCTGTATCAGCAAGGGTTTCAGGAAGAAACAGATGGCACATTAGAATTGGGGTACTTGAAGGAATGTCTACTAAAGGAACTCGTTATGAATGTGTGGGCCGGGGAGAAGGAAACCATCAGGAATAGTGCAGTCCTCTGAGGCTTTTTCCATCTCCAGAATCATCAGACTCTTGAGTTGGTATATTTTAGAGTTGTACAAAAAAAATTACTTAATGATTCCTACAGGTTGCTCTTTGATAGGAGACATAAAGGATGAACTTGAGATTTGCATTAAAAGCTTTTAGAAAGTTGACATATCTCGTTTTGATAAGTTGAAAGACCACGGTAATTTAATGTGTTAAGTAGTAGTTTTACTGCAATGGGCCTTTTTTCTTGTGGGGATATACTTTGTGTTTTATGCCTGTGTTATTTCTTTCCTCTGTATTGAGTTGAAACAAGCATGTGACGAACAAATAATGCAAAATGATGATTTCAAATAATGTTTTAATAGCAGTGCATATGTTAATAATATGATTTAAAATAATGGTTAATTAATGCAATTCAAATATAACTGCTCAGTTTGAGATTGAGGAAGATGTAGTGGGAAATAACTTGACACATAAATATTTAAAGTTGAGGAGAACAAGCCACAACTTTTGCTTTTTGTTCTTTCCCTGATGTTGCCAAGTTTTTCTTATTCTCAAGCTTAGCTGAGAAATTTATATACTTCTATAAGCCCCCAATTTACCTGTTGAATTTTCTGTACCTTTGCAGCCTTTCTCTAAATTCTTACAAGGTAATTTGCCCTTTTGAACCACTTTTACCTTGTTTTGTTCTGCTCTATTTTTTTATCCACTTCCCTGGGTGGCTTCATCTTTAAGGTCCTGTTCTCAGTTTTATCTTTATTGATCTTCCTCTTCCTTATTGATCTCGTCTTTCATTACATGTGATGTATTTGGGGATGATAAAGATAATTAAGTGCTGAAAACAAAGTCATTGATTTAATGCTGGAAGACAAATAGAACAGGAGCAAAAAGTTTAACTTGATTTCAGTCTCAGGGTCCCACTTATGTCCATGAGTAAACTGTCCCTCAGGGAATTGAAAGGCTCGTGAATGTAAGCAATGCAGTACCAGGTAGAACTGCAGGGGACACTAAACCAGGTAGTGACAGGGTCACCTCTCGGAGTTTGAGATTTTGCCATGGTGTTTACTCTCGGGTGGAGCCCAGTTTGGACTTACTGGTGCTAGCACTCGCTTTGTCATTGAACTGCTTTGACTTTCCCCATCAAGCTTCCTTCATCTTTCCTTAAGAGGGATTTAGGTAGAATCTCGTGTTTGGACAAAATGGTTTTAACCTTGTTTTTTTTTTTTTTTAACCTTTTAACCTCATGTTCTCTGGAACAAATCTAATTTATGGTTAAGATATGATACAAGGACTTTTAAATAGCCTGCATTTCACATTCTTGTTTGTTTGAACTACTTGATTTTAGGACTAAAGTTTTAAATATTGAAAATACGAATAGGGGCTCCTGGGTGGCTCAGTCAGTTAAGTGTCTGACTTCAGCTCAGGTCATGATCTTGCTGTTCTTGATTGAAGCCCCGTGTCAGGCTCTGTGCTGACAGCTCAGAGCCTGGAGCCTGCTTCGGATTCTGTGTCTTCCTGTCTGTCCTTCCCCCACTCGTATGGTCTCTCTCTGTCTCTCTCAAAAAAAATGAATAAATGTTAAAAAAAAAAATGTGAATAGATACATACCCAAAGGTACCCTACATGGACTACACAGCAGCATTGTTTACTAGAAGCACAGAAACAGCCTAAATGCCCATCAGTAAATGACTGATACCCATTCTTAATTCAAACAAAATTGTTAAGTGAGTAATAAAAGTAAATGTGTTGTGTTGCCATATAAACACCTGCAAGATGTATTCAATGGGAAAGAAAAAAAGGCAGAGCAGTTAACACCGTATAATCTCATCTGTGTGTAAACGAGAGGAGGTTTGTGTGTACGTGTTTGTATATGCACACAAGTGGGATTGGTGGCGGGACATTGAGGCCCTTGGAGTTGCCCACATTTTCATTAGGTGGATGTGTTACTTCGTTGTTGACACGTGTGTAATGAAGGCTTTCTTGCTATTTCCTTGATGATGACTGAAATGTGGGTGGCCTTTGTGGGTGTGACATGAGTGGCACAAGAGGTGAAGCCCCAGTGGGATGAGAAGGGATCCTTGCAAAGAAGCAGCCTGTTGACAGAGCCAATGAATCGTATGATGTTAGCATGAAGTTAAATATATTAGTTGAATTCATAGATCTCAATGTATAGATCTAAAAATTGATATATAGACTTATATACATAGAAGTAACTCTACACGTATTAAAATAGAATGATGGTTGTAAGTATGTGTATATTTGTATGTATATGCACATGTATATTGACACACATATGAATTTGTGTATGGGGTGTGTGTGTGTGTGTGTTCCCCAACTCCCTCCATTGGGAATTCTTGAAAATGAAACACTATGATAGCAGTGAACACAGCTGGCCCCCAAATCTTGACTTATAAATACCATTCTCTACTCACGAGAATCAGGGCTTCTTACAGAGATGCCTGATTCCAAGGCTAGGGCAGGCAAAGTAGAAGATGAACTTGGGGTATCTTGTTGGCCAGAAAGCAAGAAAGTGCACAAAGAGTGATGGGGGCATGTCAGCTCAAAAGTACTCTTGTTGGCCAAACTGGGGACAGAGTAAATGTCAAAAACAGATTATAACCCGTTGAGTAAAACAGGAAACCTAGTATCATATTGAAAAAAATGAAAGAATAAATTGACAGTATGATGAAGAATCAGATATTTATATGATTTGAAGTACCTCTGCCAAATATTTAAAAATTACTAAGAGAAAAAGAGAAACTTTACTGTGGATAAACCCGGTAGAGACCACCTTATCCAAGAGGTCAAAGTGAATATCATCTGTGATGGGATAAATGGAAGTCATGTGATGTCTGATGGGATGCAGTGGAACAACATAGCCTCGATCCTGCCAAGATGCAGAACCTCAATCTAAACTTGAGGGAACATGAGACGAACGCAAACTGAGGGGAGGTCGACAGAAGAACTGTTGTGTCATCTTTGAAAGTGTCAAAGTCAAGAAAGTTGTAAAAAGTACAGAGGAACTATTTCCGGACTAAAAGAGATCAAAAAGACACCATGACTAGATGCAATGTTTTATTCTTTTCTGGATCGTTTTTACTATGATGGACAATATTGGCATAATTGGAGGAACTTGAACAGGGTTTGAAGATTAGATGGTAGTATAAATCATTATCAATTCCCCAGTTCTGTGTGGGTATTATTATATAGGGGAATGTCCTCACTTGTGGGAAATAAACTCTGGGGCCAAGGGTATCAGGCCAGCAATTTATTCCCAAATGGCTCAAGAAAACAAACAAACAAACAAACAAAAACTCCTACAGTACTTGTAACTCTTGTACATTTGAGATAGTTTCAAGATAAAAATAAAAAACAAAAATGTATTTGTTAGACAAATACTGTATGGTAACTCTGATATGTGGGATCTAAAAAAGCCGAAATTCATAGAAACAGAAACGAAAATGGTGGTTACTGGGGGTTGAGGGTGGGGAAAAGGGGGAGATATGGGTCGAACAGTACAAACTTTTATAAGATGAACACATTCTGGGGATCTAAAGTATAGCACGATGATTATAATTTAATAATACTATAGAGCATACTTGAAAGTCGGTAAGAGAGTACATCGTAAATGTTCTCACCGCAAAAATGAAAATGGTTGTTACGTGACATGATGGAGCTATAGGCTGAGGCTATGTTGGTAATCATTTTGCAACATAGAGGTTGATCAGATCAACACATGGTGCGCTTTAAACTTACGCAATGTTACATGTCAGCTGCGTCTCAAAGTTGGAAAGAATGTGTTTTTTTTATTTTTGTAAGGTCTGCAGGGTTTCATTAAACTGGACTTTGTGTAAGTCTTGAGTGCAAACATAGGCAAAACGAAATGTTTCTACTCATTAAGTGTCTTGTTATTTGAATTATAGTAATGATTGACGTATGGGAAAATACATGCTAAATTTTGACTTGATATATGAAATGGTCCATATAAGACTGTAATGTATTGAGTCATTTTGGAAAAATGCTCTTCATAGACGGTTTACCTTTACGCACAGTACTGTGTTCTTTTATAGAGCAAGTTCTTGTATAACTAAACCACCACCTTGGGCTCAAATACATCTCCAGATAGGAGGTTTGAATTTGGATAAAATTTCAGAACCACTTTTTTCCTGACTACATCTGCCAGTGCTCCTGCTTAGTTTTTCCTTGTCTCTGCCTAATTCTCTCTACCTTGTACCCCAGTCTCCAGCCAGATTAAGTAGAGTCCAGATGAATGATGACAGAGCCCTTTCTGCCACATGTGAGAACAAGCAGAATATTTTCCTTGTATTGAACTTAGCTACATTATTGAGTAGCTTGAGAATAAAAATAAATAGGACACAATCTCTCCTTTAAAAGTGTGACCAGTCTTTGCCCACAATGTCACCTAGAGGTTTGTCTTGATTAGGGAGTGAAGAAAAATATCTTCCATTATCCAGAGTCAAACAAAGGCCATCCCAAATCCTCAGGTGCTGTACCCTGTACTCTTCTAGGGGTCTTTTTAAATTAACAACTAATTATCCCAGAGTGGAAATCAAAATAGAAGAGCAATGCATTGCACTGCAGAATGTTTTTCCTGGCTTGCCTCTGAACAGTTTTTGATTCATATTCTCATTTCACTGGGTCTTTGATCCCTGCAGCTTTTGATGTAACTGAAGGCAGAGTTTGTAGAAACTCTCTTTATAAAATCATGAGTTAATTTCTTAACACTTAGCAAACCACTGCTAGCATTATCATTTTAGCCAGTAATGGCACGGGTAGCAGAGTGAAATTGAGGGGTAAATCGGAAGAAAATTAAGCATGATATTGATCTCCCTGAATTCTGAAAATCTTACCAGATAATACTCTTCAATTCTTGCATTATAGACATCAGTGTAGGCCCTCCACACAAAACGTTGTCGAGAGTAAGAGAAACCTGTAGAAGTAGCTTCACTCTTAAGACCAGTGCAAAGCCGAGCTTACCTGATATGCTACATTGCAGCCCTTTAACCAAAGGGTCAGTATCCCAGAATCGCCCCTGGAACAGGGCAGGGAGAGCGGCACAATGGGCAAGGTACTGGTGGGACAGACTTCGTCCTGGTTCCAGCTGCAGGTCAAGACCGAGCCCAGGTTTGCATGTGGCTGTCTGTGCTCATTAAAATTATCTACAGCATCACTAAGGAGGATGCTTATTTTAAACACATGGAAGAATGCAAATCGCGCTGAAAATATACTGCTTGAATATTTAAATGTACATTTCATACCTTTTGTTTCAATTTAAATGGAAAGCAAAATTTTACTTCAAGTGTGTGCATCTGTCTGTGTCTATTTACAAAATACACAATTAGAGAATGGTTTCATACGTACACATCTGTTGAAATCATGCGTGGAATCGCATCATTATTCTCCTTGTTTTGAATGTTTTTAACAGCTTAACATCCTAAATAGGTCTTTAGAACTTGAAATAGTCATTTTATGTCCTTATTTTAGGCGTCATGACGTCTATCCTCATGCATTTCTATATCTTAACATTTTATTTTTTAATGTGGCAGCTTTATTTTTTTATTAACTTTATTAATCTTGGCTTCTATTAGGGGAAGGAAATGCGATGGCACAGGAATGTCCCTTTTTTGTGTGGCAGTCTTTAAAATGATTATTTCCTGTCAGAGGTTGGAATTGGAGCTTCTCTCTGGCAAATACATGTCTGCAGGCTCTCCCTTCAGCAATGTTTATCAGCGGCATGATAATGAGTCCATTTCTATGTAAATATAATCAGTATTTGATGGTGGTGAGGAAAACTTCTAGATTAAATGATTTCTGTGGTTCCTTGATTAACATACTTTATGAAACCATTACCATATACACTCCCATTGCGCATTTGGAAATAGCTCAGATTCAAGTCTTTGGGTCTTTCTAAAGAAATGTAACCCTCTTTCTAGGGAAAAAGTACGTGTGTGCCGTGCTGGTAGGCCAGGTAATGCAAGACACTGCATTTTGTTGCACATGTATTTGTCCAGTTGACAGTGAACAAGTCTTATCTACTACATTCCAAGCATTGATGTAGGCATGTATACGCCACCCCAGCAATCATCCTGAAAGACCGTGTCCCCTGATCTCATGGAATATCTATCCCAACGGGGAAAGAAAGACAACCACAAAAACAAATGCTGTTTTCTATAGTGATAGGAGAGGGAAAGGTATGGAGCGCCCTTCACGTGGGTGACCTGGAAGGTCTTTCTCAGTGAACTGACAGGAGTTCAGGTAAGCGATACAGGTGCAGGGTCCAGAGGAGGGAGTGAGTGTGGATGATCAAGGCACACACGCACTAGGGCACCTGGGGCAGAGAGGAGAGGGCACAATCACGACAGAGTAGTACAAAGGGTCATGACCCTTAAGGCCCTCACTTGGGGCTAATGCGGGTGTCAGTTTTAGCAACTATAAACAGAGGGAACTGTTAAACTTGAATTTCAGAGAAACAATGAAAAAAACTTCAGTGTAACTATGTCTCATGGAGTATTTGGTATTTTTATATTTAATCTGGCAACCTTAACCTTACCCTTCTTGTCCAAACTAGAACACTTTTGAGTGAAAGGGTTGCTGTTGACAGCTGATCTGGACAACAGGGGATAAGCCTGTCTGACTCAGGCAAACCAGGGGGTGTGGTTGTTGTACTTCCAGGGTTTGCATTTTTTTTCTTTTCTTTGAATTTTTGTAGGAAGCCATTTGGGGAGTTTTAATGGGTGATCTGTCTGATTTAAGCTGCTGTGGCTGTAGTGCGGAGAGTAGATTCCACGTAGAGTACAGTGTAACCAACACCATTCCGTGGGACGTCGGGTAAAGAGGAAGGCAGTGAGATGATGGTAATGGCGGGCTCTGCTTTAGTCTTTGGTAAATGTTTGGCTGGGATTGGCTTCGAAATATTAGTGACAAAGAAGCCAGATTCCTTACTTCTTGAGGCCCCTCTCTGCTCCATAGCAGATATATTTAAATGCATTCACATCTTTAAATAAATCTGTGTTTTATTAGGAGGTGACTTTCAATTGACTGATAAGCCTAGTGTTTTGGTTTTTAGACACTTAAATAATAATTTGCTTCTTGGAGCATGTTTAGAGCACCTTGAAGAGTTTGTAGGACGAGAACGTTAAGCCCACGTAGCATCTCCTATCAGAGCTGGTGTTCCGTTGAGTCTGGCCAATTTCTCATCTTGTGCTTTTTTTTTTTTTTTTAAAGTTTATTTATTTCAAGAGAGACAGAGCCAGCAGTGGAGGGGCAGAGAGAGAGAGAGAGAGAGAGTGGGAGAGAGAATCCTAAGATGGCTTCACACCGTCAGCATGGAACCCAATGCCGGGCTCAAACTCACAAACTGCGAGATCATGATCTGAGTTTACACCGCGAGCTGGGCATTTAACCGACTGAGCCACCAAGGCGCCCCTCATCTTGTGCTCTTAATCACTATTTTGCTAAAATGTCTTTTTGCATTACTGAATAGATCTATCTTAGTGCATGATTTCAAGGTTTTTTTCTTCTCACTTAACCTTAAAGGAGAAATAGAGACTTAGGCTTGGCAATCCTTTTCTCAGGGGTTGTCGGAGTGTAGACTTTGGACCAGCATCACTAAGCCCTTGTGAGAAATACAGATTCTCAGCTTCCACCCTGTACCTACTACCTCCAAAATTCTGGGGATGAGGCCCAGCAACGTGGGATTCTGATGCATGCTGAAGGATGAGAGTCCGCTTTTTTATAGCTGTGTTACATCCTGTCATGTTAACTCACCACCGTTACCTAAATAGGTCAATTTTTATTGCAGTTGTTAGCTTACTATATGCAATGTTGGCAACAAGCTTATTCCTATCTGCGTTATTTCCTCCATTTTTCAATTATTCATCAGAATGGAATTATTAGGGCAAAGATTAGGACCCTGTTTATATCACGTTTTTTAACCAAAGTCTTTTCCAAAAACATGTTTCTACTGCCCCTCCAGAACTTTGGGTGAGCAAGTTTGCCTGTCACTGAACAAACCTGAGGTATTGTCTTTTAAAATTTTTTTTTTAACGTTTTATTTATTTTTTTGAGACAGGGAGAGACAGAGCATGAACAGGGGAGGGTCAGAGAGAGGGAGACACAGAATCTGAAACAGGCTCCAGGCTCCGAGGTGTCAGCACAGAGCCCGACGCGGAGCTCGAACTCACGGACCGCGAGATCGTGACCTGAGCCGAAGTCGGCCGCTTAACCGACTGAGCCACCCAGGTGCCTCAATGAGGTATTGTCTTTTAAAGGGGATCATTTAACTGATACTCTCCTAACTGTGAAGTGATCCCTGATTTCAGTTGGCATACTGATTACTAGTAAAGGAGAACACTTTGTTTGGAATTAATATTTTAAAGTGTGAATTACATTTTTATGTACCCCCATCGATTTATCAGTTAGCTACTTTGTAGTTCTTAGAAAGTCAGTGAGAGCTTTACATACATGTACAGGTGTGTGTCTGTATATGTTTCTGTACACACTGCTGTTCCCTTTGTTTTTACTCCTTTTTTTTTTAACTTACCCTTGTGTGAATTTGACAAAGTCAACGGGATTTTTAGAAGTATGATATAGTACATTTCATTTAGAAGATGTACTTTTTCGTGGTTTCAAAACTAGGGAATAGAGTCTTTTGTCCCTTAAAAAGTCGGTCGTAAGCCTGTGGAATGGTCAGGCTGAGCTTGGGTCGGCAGCAGTAACAAATTTAACCAGAATCCAAGCAGTTTTCACACAACAAAGGTTTACTTCTTCTTCATCTTACATGTGCAGCATAGCTCAACAAGACGGCTCTCGTTCAGAGACCCAGGGTCATGGGAGTGCTACCATTATGTAGCTGTGCCTTCATAACATATGATCTCTGCGGAAGGGTAGTTGAGTATGCATGCAGGTAACACAGAAGGCTCCTTACTGCTTTGGCCCTGAAACAGCCCATCCTTTCTGTTGAAGGGCAGGCCTCACAGCCAGCATTAATCACAGGGCCTCAACCAAGTACAAAGAAGAAAGGGAAATACACAAAATGAAATATTTGGTCAGCAGCAAATGTCTGTGTTTTAACTGCTCTCATAATGTGATGAGCTATCTATAATGGATATTCAAGGCATTCATTCATTTATCCGTTTACTTACGTATCTGGTGACTTAACCACATTTCAGGTGTGATGAAGATAGGAATTGGGAAGTTATGCAAATGTGAGAGGCTGCAGTGAGTAGATTGGTGATGCCACCGAAAGATCTCAGCCAGGAGCTTTGAAGCCGTGGTCCCACTGAGCTGGTAGACTTTGTTGCAATTCTCCCATCTCTGGGAATCTCCTACCACTCCCTCCGCAAAAATGAAGTGTAGTTTTCTTTTCTTTTTTCTTTCTTTCTCTCTTTCTTTCTTTTCTTTCTTTTCTCTCTTTCTTTTCTTTCTTTTCTTTCCTTTCTTTTCTTTCTTTCTTTTCTTTCTTTTCTTTCTTTTTCTTTTCTTTCTTTTCTTTCTTTTTCTTTTCTTTCTTTTCTTTCTTTCTTTTCTTTCTTTCTTTTCTTTCTTTCATTCTGTCTTTCTCTTTCCTTTCTTTCTTTCCTTTCTTTCATTCTGTCCTTTCTTTCTTTCCTTCTTTCTTCCTTTCTTTGTCTTTCTTCCTTTCATTCTGTCTTTCTTTCCTTCTTTCTTCCTTTCTTTGTCTTTCTTTCTTTCTTTCTTTCTTTCTTTCTTTCTTTCTTTCTTTCTTCCTTCCTTCCTTCCTTCCTTCCTTCCTTCCTTCCTTTCTTTCTTTCTTTCTTTCTTTCTTTCTTTCTTTCTTTCTTTCGTTTACCAGGAAACTATTCTGAAACCTCTCTGACCACATGTCTGGCTACACACAATTGCCTCAAGGGAGTGAGGTCTTCTCCTTTTCTTTCAACGTCCAGATCTCATACATGTGCAAACTGTAATCCAGAATTATATGAGGACAGGGATTCAGGGAGGTAGCCCCTGATACCTCCTCTACAAAATGCAGATCTTTGAAGCCTGGCAGGGTGGCCTAGTAGGCACTGGACAAACTGGTGTCCTCATTTATTAGCAGAAGGGCACATAGAAGAAACCCAGGGGCACCTGGGTGGCGCAGTTGGTTAAGTGTCCGACTTCAGCCAGGTCATGATCTCGCGGTCCGGGAGTTCAAGCCCCGCGTCAGGCTCTGGGCTGATGGCTCAGAGCCTGGAGCCTGTTTCCGATTCTGTGTCTCCCTCTCTCTCTGCCCCTCCCCCGTTCATGCTCTGTCTCTCTCTGTCCCAAAAATAAATAAACGTTGAAAAAAAAAATTTTTTTTAAAAAAAGAAGAAACCCATATCACTGAAAGTAACATGCATGCCTATATCTCTATTGGACCCCTCTTTGAGTGAAGTTGACACTTGAGATTACTGATGGGAATAATAAAATACCTTCTAACACTCGTTTGAAATAAGTTGTTGTCTTCTCTCAATTGCCTTTTCATACATTCTGAAAAACACAAGACCAGAAGGAAGATGGGGATACTGTCTAGTCTTTGCCTCAAATGTCAAAGACCTAAAAACCGTTTTAGGAGGACAAGACTTAACACAAGTGAGGCAACTAATATTTCATGTAAGATTATATATAAAGGTCATGAAAGGTCATGCTTAAAGTCACAGTTGGAGAAATAAACACGTGGATGAAGAGCTATCATATTTAGACCTCAACAGAATTGAAAGACACCTACATTTTTCAGAATGTGAATGAGTAAACTGTAGTATCTCTTGTTTGCTTGCAGTTCATAGAGGGCAATAGAAATTACTCTTCTTCGGGCGCCTGAGTGGCTCTGTCAGTTGAGCAGCTGACTCTTGGTTTTGGCTCAGGTCACGATCCTGTTGTTCATGGGATCTAGTCCCATGTCAGGCTCTGCAATGACACTGTGGAGCCTGCTCAGGATTTTCTCTCACCTTTCTCTTTCTGCCCCTCTCCTGCTCACTTGCTCTCTCTCTCTCAAACATAAAAGATAATACTTTTCTTGTTTTCAGGTATAAAAGATTTGTGATAGGGGTTAAAATTTAAAAGCCCTGGTGAATGAAGGTCAAGGATGCCAAAACTAAGGGGAGCCAGTACAGAGATCTTGGCCAAAAGCTTCAAAGCAGGTAGGAGCCTGTTGTTATCAGGTAAAATAGCTATTAATCAAGTAGACTAGTTGACAATGGCAGAAAACTAGCTACTACCAACCTATACCAAATACTGAAATAATGATCTGGATCCCCCCAACCACCCCTAGCAGCATTTTGTTAGATTATTTTACTACGATACTTAATAGGGAATATCTCTAAGGCAGCCTCCGGATTGGCCTGTAATGATCCCTGCATTTGGACATAATTTCCCTAAAAGAACAGGAATGGCTAAAACTTTCCTCTGGCATCGCAGCTCAAGATCAGCAGTGGCTTCCTGCCAGACTGTGTTGAGAAAGGTTCCGAGCTATATCTGAGCTCAGCATGAAAGTGCTTGGTGTGAGTGCAATGGTTATTGTCGTGTGGAAGGAGGTGCTCTGACTGCCTTCCATGTATTTGCCCTCTGTGACTTCCCACTTTCATCTTCCTACCTTCCAAGTAGAAATGATTCTTTTTTGCTAAGCTCCATGTGACATATTAATTTCACATCTTTGTTCCTCTGCCTTTGATACACTGTACATTAATATGCCTACTGTGCCTGTAAAACACAGAATATAATATGATTTTCAAGACAAATAATAGATTGCTTTGTTTCTTAGATCTTTGAAATCTTTTCTTCTCTTGCCATATGGTAAATCCTAGAGATGCCAACAGAGACCCTAAGGATCTTATCAAGATGGCTGAGTAAAGGTCTTGCCCCCTCTGAGACTCCGTATGATGAAAGTGAAGCCAATTTCAAACAAACAATATTATTAAATTCAAGGCTCGGATCTCTTACCCTCCCCATACTGACATTTATTATCTGTAGAATCACAGCAAGCTGCAATACCAAAGCAGTTGATTGGAGTTACTCAGTAAATAACATCTGATGAAAAGAAAATTAGGTGGTAAAGAGACCCTTGAGAAATTAGAAAATAGCCTTCTAGGCTTTGAACCTATTCATCATTTACAAAGGCATTGAATAATATAGCAGGCCTAAGAACCAGTAGCAACCTGCTTCCAAGTCCCGAAAATACTCAAACAGTTGAATCGTCCAGCTTGAGGAATTGTTCAAAGTTGAATCGAAATAAGCTTTGATTAAGGAAAGAAAAAAAGGAAAAGTTAATCTTCAAGTTTAACCGAAAGCTTAAAAGAGCTCTTACAAACAACATGAATTATTTAGGGTAGGGATATTGTGACTTGCGTTTGATACACATAAAGCTCGAATGTCTGCTCTCAAACCCAGTCCAAATAAATTGATTGATTTCAGGTGAGCAATGCTGGGATGAGGAGAAAAGATGAGCCTACCTTCCTTAGTGCCCTCGCTTTGTTTTCTGTAACGATAGGTACTGAACTTTGAGCCCCAAGCTTTTTTGTTATTGCATTAAAATAGGAGAGTAAAGCCCTCAGGCGACAGACTTCTCTTGGGGCAAATAAAGTCTTCTAGAAATGTCACCCCTGAATCACTTCTACGCGCGACCTTGGATACCCAAGTGAAGCAAAACAGTAAAAGTGCACCTGTGTCCTCCTTTGGGTCCATAGTGGAGTTGGTGAAAAGTACTGTCACTAGACGTTGATGTTAAAATGTTTTTCATTAGAGAAAATAGCAGGTAATAGCTGTCCTGTGGATCTTCTACCCCATCTCTTCCAGGAAGACTGGCCCAAGTCTCCTGTATCTGTCCTTACTTCTAAGTTCTCGTAACATTGTGGACATCCTTCTACTGACAGTTTATGGGGGGCAGTGTGCAGTAAGCAGAGCACGAGCTTTGAAATCAACACCAACCCCAACTGGGCAAGTTCTCTGTCTACTCGGCATCTTTCTTTGTGTCAAGGGTTTACGAGAGCGCCTGCAGGATAATGGCAGTTGCTCAATAAATGACAGTACTTACTACTCATTAGACTAAAAGTTCTTAGAAACGGGGGTCCTGACTTCCTGTGCGTCCCACGCGGGATACCTCCAGCTATGTGGCAGGCACCTAGGAGATGATGTTTTCGGAGCAAATGGTCTCTGGCTCAGGTGCCATTCCAGGTAGCTAGCTGTTCTGTGCAGTGTGTTTCCATATAATGTGAGGCATTGTTCTCTTAAAACCCTCCTTGCAGCGTGTTTCAGAGTTAGTTTACGTGTCTTTCTGATTCCCACAAGCGGCCTTGTGAGGCCTTAATCTTTTCCATGGGTCATCGTTGATACACTACCCAGAAATAGGACGGGTTAGCTGAGGGAGAAAAAAAGGGATAGGTAAGTGAGGGGGTTGTTAGAGGACAAGCCTAACAGCGTAAGAAGTTCACCCACTCAATGCAATCTTTATTTTAGTAGGAGTTTGTCTACAGTCACTGTATCTTCATCCTTGTACTCTCCTACTGGTCCATTTATCCAGCATTTACTCAATTCCAGTGTTCTGGGTAACATGGTGGGGGATACAGGAAAGAATTGGGGAGAGAGATCAACCAAGGATTTAAAGTTTCCCAGGGAAGAGAAAACCTAGGTTACAGTGAAATAACGCAAAGTTCGTCACATGATGTGATTCCTACTAGGAAATCTTGACTGAGTTCTCAGGACTTCTCCCTTCATTCCAACTCCTGATGGTCATTATTTCAACCTTAAACTCCTCTTCCCCTCTGCAGTCCATTCTAGCCAGTTTTGCCAGCTAACTCTCCTCCTCCTGAAACATGGCCCCTTTGCCTCTTCCGTCCTCTGTCTGAAGACTCCCTTACCCTTCATCTTGGTCTGACCTAATCTTCTCTGCATTGTGGAAAGGCCGGCTCAAAAGCCACTTCTTCCTTGGTGCCCTCCCTGAGTGCTTGAAGCCCAAACAGTCTTTCTTTGCTTTACATGTCTACTTCCTGTTCACAGTGGAAATGAAAGTAGGAAAGCTATTGAAAGTTTGTAAACTGAATGTAGTAAGTCACTGAGCAAAAAGGAGGTATGGTGGATGGGGGGAGGACTGGGTTTAGGGTCATGTGGTTTGACAAGATGCCTAGCAAGTGACAGGGATTCGTGTCTGCAGCTCCGGAAAAGCTGTGCCAGTGGTGTGGATTCGAGTGGTGGAAATGGATGTTAAATGAATGGGCCTGACAAGAAAGACTAAGCAGGAGACTAAGCAAAGACACTTGAGGAGTACTTGTGTTTAAAGAAGGAGAGGAACTTTTGAAAGAGACGGAGAAAGAGCTCTCTTGAGGTAGAATGGAAAACTGCAGCATAGGGAGAAACCAAAAGAAGAATTCAAGGAAAAGTTAGGGAAAAAAAGGAAGACCGTAAAGAAAGATGACTATACTATCTACTTTCTGGGCAATCAACTATCTGGTGTCCTTGAGGTGTGCAAATTCACACTGCCATGTGACCATAGATAATCACTCTTGGGTCACTGTTGCAATACATGCCATTGTGAAGAAAGAGCTCATTGACTGGAATGAGCTCTCAAAGGCAGATCCGTCTAGAATTGTATCTGCACAAATTAATATTTCTTGGAAGACACATTTTGGAGTTTGTTAGAGGGAAGTCATCAGTGCTAAATGGAAAAAAAAATTAACATGAGGTTAGGAGACTACTTTATATGTGCTCCGTGTGCATACACATGTTCCAGCTTTTAGTTAAGATTTTACTGATTAATATGAATATTATGTACAAGATAAACTAAGTCAGTGACTGCAATTAAGTTTGAGATTAGATGTTGCAAGGTCAAAAAGAGAAAAAGTGGAAACGGAAAAGAAACCCTGTGCTCAGGTTAAACATCTGACAAGTGTTCTATTGAGATTGTAGAAATGAGTCAGCTGAGTGAGTCATCCACTCAGAAAGCTTCCAAAAGCCTCACCAATGACCCTCCTAATTTGGCCATTTGATTGTTTACTCTTGTAACTTTGCTGTGAGATAATTGCCTGTAGAAGCATAAAGATTAATGTCAGCCAAGAGAAGGACAAAAAAGGACTTGACTCCACAGGTTTCTAGTGTGTTCTCAAGTGAGAAAGGGTAGGCTCTTTCCTTGCTAACTAGCGAACCGTGCTGAATTAAGACTGGAGCAGAGATCTTAGGCTCAAGGATAGAGCAGGTAGCAGGTGAGAGAGATGGAGATTTATGGGACCCTGGGTCAGCCAAGGAGGGGGGCCTAGCTGCTAAAAACAGTGGGGTTACACTTGAAAAGATGCTCAACGTCACTCATCATTAGGGAAACAACAATCACACTTAGAGTGAGATAGCAGCTTATACCTGGGAAGATGGCGGCCGTCAAAAAACATAAAAACAAAACCAAAAAATGACAAGTGTTGGTGAGGGTGTGGAAAATTAGACCCCTTGACACTGTTGGTGAGAATATAAAATGGTGCAGCCACTGTGGACAACAATGTAGGGGTTCCTCAAAAGATGAAAAAAGGAATTCCTGAGTCACCTGGTAATTCTACCTCTGTCTCCTAGCTAATGATGGATCTTTTTGAATGTATACATATACACATACAGTGTATGTATATATGTATGAATATATACATACAGTGGAAGATTACTCAGCCTTAAAAAGGAAGGTAATTCTGGCACCTGGGTGAAACCTGAGAAAGTTAAATGAAGTGAAATGAGCCATTGATACAAAGAAAAAAGACTACTTGATTCCACTTAGAGGAGTCAAATTTAATAAAGAAAATAGAATGGTTTCCAGGAGCTGAGAAGAGGGGGCATCGGGAAGTTACTGAGTTGTTGTTTCATGGGTACAGAGTTTCACTTTTGCAAAATCATGAATTCTGGACATTGGTTGCACAACATTGTGAATGTACTTAGTACTAAGCTGTATACTTAAGAATGATCAAGGCAGTACGTTTTATGTTGTCTCCTTTACCACAATTTTAAACTTGTAACAAATGATGATAATAAGCATAATCATTTATCTGGCAAACATTTGAGCGGTCACTATGAGCCAGGAGCTCTTCTGCTGCAGGGGAACACGATCAGTAACTCCATATACAAGAAAGTCTTTATCCTCATGGAGTTGACAGTGTAGTGAAGGAGGATAAGGAAAATGAATAAAAATAAGCTGTATTCTATGGAACAAGGTGCTCTGGAGAAGAAAGCAGATAGGAGGGGCATGGGATGTCAGAGTTGCCCGATTTGGGGTAGATGGGGGAAGACTTGACCACCCAGGTAACATACGAGCCGAGTCCTGATGGTGAGGGCATGAAGCACGGATATCACGGGAGGAAGAAGGGTTCCCACAAAAGGGACAGCCACTGCCAAGGTTGGAGCCTTCCTGCTCCGTGGAAGGAACAGCCAGGAGGCCACTGTGGCTAGAACAGGGTGAAGGTGCAGGTGGGGGCTAGGCGATGAGGAGACCAGCAGAAAACTGAGGTGAGATGCGGGGGGCATGGATTAAGGTAGGAACCATGGAGAGAGCAAGAAAGGTTCATTTTCAAAGTGATGCTAACTGGGTTTATTGATGGATTAGGTGGAAGAGTGTGGGGGAGAAAGAGAGGCGTTAAAAATGACTCCAACACTGTGGTTCTCAACCAGGGATGGTTTTTGTCCCCCAGGGGACATTTGTCAATGTCGGGAAACAATTTTGGTTGTCACAGTGTGGGAGGAGGGTGCCAGCTGCTGCTGGCAGCTAGTGGGTAGAAGCCAGGGATGTTGCTAACATGACAGCCCTCATACAACAAAGAATTATCTGGTCCAAAACGTTAATAGCGCCAAGATGAAGAAATCCTGCTGTAAGATGTTCAGCCTAAATAATTAGGATAAATGACAAAGGAAAGCCAGACTAAGGTGATTAATTTGAGGTCAGGCCCAAGACTCTCAATCTGGGAAACATGAGAGAAGTCATAATGGCTTACTTTTATTAGTATGCACCCTGCCTCAGGGACTATGAGCAACATATTGAATGACCCATCTAATCATCACAGCAATGCAATGAGGGATGTTTTGACATCCCCTAATAAATACAGGGGAACACCGGTGGTTTCCCCACTTGGAGTACACAGAGGGACTTGGATTAAACCAAGACGTGTCGCAGTCTGAAGTTTAGAGTCTTTATAGGGGGCCACACCGGCTTCCTAAATTGATCCTTTTCCCAAGTAAAGCCAAACAATGAGGGCAGCACAAACAAAAGATATATATGCATGCATACGTACATATATTTATGATTTTTAAATTTTTAATAGTTTTTTAAAACATTGAGTCCAGCAACATGAGAAAACGCTCCATGTTGAATTGCTGCAACCAGGACACCAAAGGACCCTGTTAGCTGCTTAGAGCAATAAGAATGGTGAGAGACTGACTTCATTGCCTTCAGGGTGAGGACTGGCAATGGGTTGACCGAGAGGGGAGAGCAGTTAGACTTGGCATTAGACCGCAAAGACCAGGCAGCCATGCCTAATGTGCGGCCAGCCTCCAGCCTGGACAACAAAGACCAAGGGATCCCTTCCACATGCAGTGACACAGACAATAGCATTTCTGTCCCTCTGAATTTCTACTTCTCCCCAGAACTTTTGAATCATGTTTAGAAAGCAATCGACTGTTGCTTAATTATTTTACTCGAATTTTGCTTCTCCATACGTGTTTTGAACTACAGGAAATAACTTGGCAGAAAGGGGTGGCTTTTAGACTATGAGTTAAATTCTCAGGATCATCCTAGATCAGGGAGGGATGTGGTTTTTGCATGGCCGTCTCCCAGTACCTGACATATAAATAAGGCACTAAATTTAATAAGCCCGCCTAAACTTGAATGTCCCCTCCTCCATGGGGCCATTGAGGACCTCTCTGACCAGGTCTCTAAACCTGAGTCTCATCATACTCTATTTTTTTTTTAAGTTTATTTTTGAGAGAGGGAGAGAGAGAGGGCTTGAACGAGCAAGTGTGTACAAGCGGGGGAGGGGCAGAGTGTGAGACAGGGAGACAGAAGATATGAACAGGGCTTTGTGCTGACAGCAGAGAGCCTGACACAGGGTGTGAACTCAAGAACTGTGAGATAATGACCAAAGCAGGAGGCTTAGAGATCATGACCTGAGCTGAAGTTGGACACTTGACTGACTGAGCCACCAAGGTGACCCCCCCCCCCATTATACCCTATGTGCCTGCTACTATTCTAGAAGCTGAGGATACAGGGGTGAAAAAACTCTCTGCCCTCCTAGAGCTGATGGCCCTGTCTAAAGTACTTATTGAATATGCCCCTAAGTACTAGTTAAATTTTTGTATACATCTTCCGTCTCTGCGAGTGGACTATCAAAACTTTTAAGTAGATTTATATGAATCTATATATAAATAAATTTTTATACCCTGTGCTTTGAATACTGTATCTTCAGAGTAGTAGATGCTCATTAAATGTTTGTTTCAGAATTCAAGAACAAAAGATGAGGCGCCTGGGTGCCTCAGTCGGTTGAGTGTCCAACTTTAGCTCAGGTCATGATATCATGGCTTTGGAGTTTGAGCCCTGCATCGGGCTCTGCACTGACAGCTTAGAGCCTGGAGCCTGCTTCAGATTCTGTGTCTCCTCTCTCTGCCCCTCCCCCGCTCAACTTTGCACATGCTCGCTCTCTATCTCTCTCAAAAAATAAACATTAAAAAAATAATAAAAGAACTCAAGAACAAAAGAATTGTCAAATTCCGCCAATAATATGCTCGTATGAGATCCTTTTTGGTGGTGCTCACTCTGGATGGGTGATGATTTACACTATGGTTAACAACATAAAGTACCCACAAATGGTGGATTCATGAAATGAGCATTATCTTCCCAGCTTTTAAAACACTATGCGCAGCGGGGGGTTGGGAGGGAGGAGTTGTACAATGAGACCAATATCACTTGTTACTGGAGGATCTAAGTTTGTGCTTATCATATGTGTTTTTCATCTCTGGAAACCTCAGTGAGCTGGTTCTACATCTGAAGAGTGGAGATATACTAAGTTGGCCACGATGTGACTCGAGTCCCATGACATAATGTTTGGTGACAGTACAAGATGTCCATATCATCATGGGCAGTTATGTGTGGCTTTGAGTAAAATGCAGCCGGTATTGACATGATGGTTTGGGCAACTCCTTGCATAGAGAGTTCTTGGTCCAAGAGTTGCTAGTCCTAATTGGCATGTATCAATGAGATGTCATTTGAGTGAAGGGCTACAAGGGAGAAGCACCCAAATAAATTCCCCATCAGCTTGCTGATGCTTCAGACAGGGCATTTCTTTTTACCCTAATTAAACAAAGCTGAAAAATTCAATGATGAAAAGTCACACCTTCACTCCAAGGGAAAAAACAATGGATTAGTAAAGTCATTAAAGCCTTCATTCATACTTAAGACCAGACCATCCTGGATCCATCCATGCTTATAATCTAGTGAACATTTGTATAAAGAAGAAAATACCTTGGACAAATGCCAAATTCACCCCTTATATCAGAATTTTCTACTTACTGATTATTTGATAC
Source organism: Felis catus (assembly GCF_018350175.1). Classification (NCBI taxonomy): domain Eukaryota; kingdom Metazoa; phylum Chordata; class Mammalia; order Carnivora; family Felidae; genus Felis; species Felis catus. Next base: position 34,281,435 of record NC_058369.1, on the reverse strand, counting down.
GCATTTTATACCAAAAATACAATAAATCTGTGTCAAATGGTGGAAGTGATAAGGTTATCTTTTTAGTCCTAAATAGTGTATTTAATGTGGAATTTCAGCAGATGACCAAGTAAGAGGGACATATACAGTTTTCCTTTTTCTTAGTTCCTTGTCCAGTTTTGCTTCACATATCACCAATGAGTAACTCTCTTTTCCCATGTCATCTGCCCTGTAAGACCATATGAAAATTTAATTTGGCTCCAGAAGTTTTGTTGAATGCTGATCCAGTGTTTGGTGCTGTGGAGGAACTCGAAGAGAAGTCAACTGAGAGCCAGGTTTTCTGAGAGAGTCCTCCCACGACTTGACAAAACTGGAATCTCACGTAGCCCCAAGAACAAAATTATTGGGACTGTCATTATAAAGAAATAATCGTACTCAAAACTAATTGGAACTTACAGAGCAAGTCTCTTAACCTTTGCGTTTCTGTGTTGATATACTGGTTTGTTTTCAGACCAAATGGTTTTGGATACATAGGTAAGAGTTTTTCAGAAGTTGTCTCCTCTCTGTACTTGTTCCAGCCCCAGTGTGCCCATACTGTGGCTTTTGCACCTGTTATATTGTACTGTGATGATGTGTTAAACAAATGCATTCAATTACTTGTTCACTCTCCTCGACCAGACACTAAACTGCATTGGGCCAGAGACTGAGGGCTCATTGCATTCTTTACACTCGCAGTGTCCTGAGTTGGTGTCTCTCAATAAGATTTCTTGTCATAATTCACCTGCTTCCCACTTCCAGCACACATTCAGAATGCAGAAATCTTTTTCCCACTTCTTAAGCCAGGATTAAGTTTTTGAATAAGATTTGGTTGGTTTATGTGTGCTGCACGGAATTATTAAAGGTAAAAATAGAATTTTCCCCTGACAGCATCTTGTTATACTTAAAATGGAATGTCTATCCCACATCCATTTTATGTTTTCCTTGTAGTTTTTTTTTTTTTTGCCCCTCATCTCTTTCTCAGTATCTCACATGTATAATAATAGAAGTCTTTTCGTATGCTCCTCATATGGCTGCCTTAAGCTTCACTGCCTTTAGGAGTACATTTATATTCAGAGTCTCCAATGGTAAATAATTTCAGCAGGATGAAGCTCTTTAATCCTATTTTATATCTAAAAGGCATGCTCAACACTATCTTCTGCCGTCTCTTGAGAATCCAATTTCCTAAGGTTATATTTCTGAGACTGAGTGGAAATTTTCAAAACCCAGAGTTCAAAGTTAAGTATCAAATTCAAACAAAGCCCAAACAATCCACCCTGAGACTGATTTGTGTGGCCATAAACAGCAGCAAAATCTTCCAGTGGCTATTGCTATAATAACTATGATTATCGCTTAGCAAAGGCAAGGCTGTCTCCCCTAGCCCCTAAGCATCTGGGGGCTGCTTCTCCTAAACAGAATTTTTAAAAAACATAACACTCACCAGAACGTGATAGCAGGTACCTGTGTAAGTACTAGGTATCAAAACAGGGGGACACGATTTGAGAATAAATTCAGATAGAAATCAAAATTCTGTTACTGAGACACAGCAAACTAGCATCTAGGTGGAATCCTACTGAATACAGTTCATCGAGGAAACTTCTTGTCAGTAGCTGCTAACTTGCTTTTCTTTTTGTTTAAAATTTTGGAATCCTACTGAATACAGTTCATCGAGGAAACTTCTTGTCAGTAGCTGCTAACTTTTTTTGTTTAAAATTCTTTTTTAATGTTTATTTATTTTTGAGACAGAGAGAGACAGAGCATGAACGGGGGAGGGGCAGAGAGAGAGGGAGACACAGAATCGGAAGCAGGCTCCAGGCTCTGAGCCATCAGCCCAGAGCCCGACGCGGGGCTCGAACTCACGGACCACGAGATCGTGACCTGGCTGAAGTTGGACGCTTAACCGACTGAGCCACCCGGGCGCCCCAGCTGCTAACTTTCTTGACCAACATGCCAAGGTCAAGTGGTCTTTTCTAAACACCCCCCCTTTAAAAAAAATTGAGCAGGGAAAACATACTTAAGTTGCTGGTTTACTGAAGTTTCTAGCTAAGAGTTAATTCTGAAGTCACTACGTGACCAAGATACTTGGCAATTTATTACAAGCATCCCCAGTATTGATTGCATCTTAAAAAAAAAAATCCTTTGTGAGAAATTAGATCTTCATATGTTCTTAGGAAGCATATCTGTGTCCCTGACAAACTGAAAGATTGGCAAGCATTTACCTGCCTCATTTCTGGGGGTTATTAATCATATATTCTATATACCTGCTTTTTACTGAAAATCCTCAGTGCTGTAATGGTAATGGGTTAGTGAGAACAGTCATTCCTGGGCCATGTGGAAAGTCACAGTTAAGACAGTCTGCCCTTCAGTCTTATCATTACAGGTAAATACAGAATTACATGCCCCAAGAAGCCAGCCTTCTTTCTGGAAAGTCCAGGATGAGATATAAGCCAAATCAGTGAGATATAAGCCACCAGTATCAACTTATTCTAGTCACAAATCCCCTCAGTCAACCCTTAATCTATAAATAAGTAGTACATAAGGAAATAAAACCCCAGATAGAATAAATATTTAATAAAGAGGCTGGAGACCATAAAATAAGACTACAGTCTGTTTTCAGGCCAGGTTGCTATAATATTTGAACTTTGAAATATGCAAAGTCCGTGTCTTCAGAAGTTTGAATCATCTGTATAATTAGGGATGGAAGAAAATATGCCATTGCTGTAAGTCCCATCCTAGACATAATAGGACTCATTAGCTATTTTTCTCTAAAAGGGGCTTGACTTTAACTGTGCACAGCCCAAAGTCTTACGTCTTTGCTCAAAATGCTCTGGTGGGAAGGACTCTGCTGCCCTCTACTGTCTCTGCAAGCAGAGGACACAAATGGAGAGAGACAACTGAAGCACCTCTGAATTAGAAGAGATGGGAATCCCTTATCCCTTCCTCTCCTGGAAGGCGAGACAGGTCCACCTCCCTTCCAAGGGGAGAGACCTTGTAAGGTTCTTTAAGCTCCAATCCAGTCCTTCAAAGTAACTGCTGTCAAGGCCAAGAGATGGAACAGTCCATTTAGGTGGGCAAGTGTTTTTGTTTTAACTGGCCATTATCTAAAACTTTGGTCACGAGAAAACAAACAATTCATTCCACCCACCCATTCGTCCATCCATTTATTTCCAATGTAATATAAGCAGAACAATGACAGAGGACACAACCCCACTTTAACTCTTGTAAAGAAAAACAAAGCAGGGGAAAGGCATTTGGAGGTACTATCTACATAGAGTAGTTAAGGAATGTTCTTCTGAAGACGTCAAGAATGAAACGAAGAAGTAAGCTGTGGGGAAAGAATATTGCTGGCTGAAGAAACAGTAACTGCAAAGGCCCTGTGGTACGAACATGTTGGGTGTTTTAAGAAGGACAAGTGTATTGACAGAGAAAGTGCAAAGGAGTCTGGGAAAGAGAGCAAATGGGCAGAGGACAGATTATCTAGAGTGGTGTGGTCCAGTAGACCTAACATGTGAGTCACATGTGCCATTTAACTTTTCTAGAAGCTATACTTTAAAAAGAGGAAAAAGAAAAACAGATGAAATTAATTTTAGTTATGTTTTTTATTTAACACAGTATTTTATTTTTATTTTTTTTTAATTTTTTTTCAACGTTTATTTATTTATAGGACAGAGAGAGACAGAGCATGAACGGGGGAGGGGCAGAGAGAGAGGGAGACACAGAATCGGAAACAGGCTCCAGGCTCTGAGCCATCAGCCCAGAGCCTGACGCGGGGCTCGAACTCACGGACCGCGAGATCGTGACCTGGCTGAAGTCGGACGCTCAACCGACTGAGCCACCCAGGCGCCCCTTAACACAGTATTTTAAATAGAATTATTTGAACATGCAATGAATATAAGAAATACTGAGATACTTCCCTGTTTTTACTGCATCCTTCAAATTTGATGTGTCTTATACTCCGAGCATACCTCAGTTTGAACTTGCCACATGTCAAGGGCTCAGTAGACAAATGTAGCTATGGCTACCCTAAAAAAAAAATTTTTTTTTTATTCTAGGTGTATTTGTTTAAATCCCTTTTGAAGTTAATTTTTTAACATATGCTTTGGAAGTGACCCTTTGTAGTGATGTCCAAATGATTTCAGCAGAACTCAGTGAAGACTAAGTGAGCAGGAAAACTTCCAAGGTTAACCTGAACCAGCAGGCGAGGTCTGTTTTAAGTTATGTTTCACTTTGGGGAACAAGGTGGGGAAGAATTTAGCACAGTCCTGGAATGTCTCAACAGGAATAAATTAAACCTAGAAGTCAGTAGAGGTTGTTTATGGACTGTTGACCAGAAGGAGCTAGGGAGATGTGAATGAGTAGGATGCTTATTCCTGTATGCAAGTTACTGTTGGGCCCCAGCTTCAACCGGCCTGGTTCCATCAGATGATATGCAGTGCTGTGGTTCGGAGTTTACAGGCTGAATCCTGACCCTCAGTTTTGCTATTTAATAACTGTGTGACCTTGAATGGAGTACTCAAGTTTTTGTGCCGTAACTTCCTCCTTTGTAGTGCAAGGTAGTCTTGAGTATCACCAGTTGATATCAAATGCCTGGAACAGTGCCTCGTGTATCATAAATGTTCAGTAATGATAGCTCCCCATGTGGGACGATCTCTTGCCTACCACCGTAATATCCTCTCCGCCTTGCCTCTCCATCCCGCTACTGCTTGGTGACGGCGCTGTGTAGTCTTTGACAGGTTTTCCCCAGGTACAGTGGCACAGCCCTGTGCTTGGGCCAGAGCCCGATACCTTTCGCTTTTACCCTGAAGCTTCTTGGAAGTCACAGCTTGGGTACCCTTGGGAACCTGCCTGGCATTCACAGCTTCTCATCCCCAAAATGCAGAGGACTTAATCGAGTGGACCATCTTTGACCTAGAAGAAAGGGAGATGAAGGAAAAACCTTTCTCTTTTTGCCCCTAGGGTAGACAGTTCTTTATTTTTTTAATTAAATAAAATGTTTAAGTATACTTGTTTTGAGAGAGAGTGCGTAGGAGCAGGAGAGGGGCAGAGAGAGAGAGGGAGAGAGAGAATCAGAAGCAGGCTCTGCACACTCTCAGTATGGCGCCCAAGGTGGGGCTTGATCTTACGAACCACGAGATCATGACCTGAACCGGAATCAAGAGTCTGCCACCTAACCAAGAGACCTCCCCCCAGGTGCCCCTAGGTAGACAGTTGTGAAGCATGTTTTAGGTTCACAGAAGGTCCCGTGGAAGTAAGCACTATTTGCCTGAAGAGGAGTCCGTCTCCGTCTCCGTGTACAAAGTATCCTTCTTGTTTCTCTCATGTTGCCCTGTACCCCTGCTCCCTGGGATCACATTTCCAAATACACTACATGAGCTCGCCTTCTTCGCAAGCTCTGCTTTCAGGGGGACTCAGGATAAGACACTATTATTTTTCATTTTCTTGGCTGTGACTTTAAAAAATCCATATCCAGTCATTCCCTTTGTTACGTCCATTTCCAGGGTGGCCTTGCCTCTTGTCCTAATGACCTTGACCCCGTTTCTCTGGCATTACCAGTCTCACTCCTTGTATCAGTTCCTTCGCAGGGTCTGTAAACTCCTCCTCCTGTAAACCCTGTATGCCCTACAGAGAACTCCCCCTCAGGCTGCCGCCCAATTTCTTGGTAGGGGAGTCTGCTTTTGGTGCCTGCATTCACCCAACTCTCCTTGCATCCCTGACCTGTGATGCGGGATCTATTTCCGCTGCTCCCAAGCCATTTCACAGGGGACCTGGTAAGGGACCACTCCAGTCACTTCAGAAGAAGTACAGTGGAACCGTTAAGCTGTGGCAGTTGTTACATAAACTAGATCTATTCTGCAGAGAGTTTTGGGACTAACAAGAATAAACGTGATAATACAGATTAACAGGCAACGAGCACATGTGCTATTCCGAGAAAACTGGAAGCTTTGGAAGCCAAGTGCTTTATATGCATTCTCACTGAGTGTTTGAAACAAGCCCATAAATGGGAGTTGTTGTTATTCCCATTTTGTAGTTGAGAAAGTCGATTCAGAGAGGTTACCTCATCTGAGAACCCACAGCACACACAGAGTCAGGACTTAAATCCACGTCTGTCTTTCTAGAGGCTGAGCTCTTAGTTCATTGCGACTGTCTGTCTCTGACCCTAGTCCTAACGCTGTCTGGACTCTGCAGCACGGAGAGAGAGATTTTCTTTCACTGATTTAAAAAAAAAAGGGGGGGGGGGTTCAAAGAATGCCATTAAATGGCGACAAGAAAGTAGATAAGAGGTTGCTTAGGGCTGGGGAGTTAGGAATGGAGAGTGAATGGGTACAGGATTTCACTTGGGATGATGAAAATGCTCTCGATTGATGATGGTTATTTTCCCACAACTCTGTGAATATATTTTGAAAAACCTTTGAGGGGCGCCTGGGTGGCGCAGTCGGTTGAGCGTCCGACTGCAGCCAGGTCACGATCTCGCGGTCCGGGAGTTCGAGCCCCGCGTCGGGCTCTGGGCTGATGGCTCAGAGCCTGGAGCCTGTTTCCGATTCTGTGTCTCCCTCTCTCTCTGCCCCTCCCCCGTTCATGCTCTGTCTCTCTCTGTCCCAAAAATAAATAAACGTTGAAAAAAATTAAAAAAAAAAACAAAAACCTTTGAATTCTATACTTTAAATAGAGGGATTGAATGGTACATGGATTATCTCTCAATCAACCTGTGATTGAAGAAAAAGAACCCCCTGGGTAGGCCTGACAACCTAACACCACACATGTAGGAAAGGGGAGATAAATGCCACTGTTCTTGATCAACTTCGCAGCCTGTAATTGTTCATAACGTGGTGCTTGGTTCCCACTTGGGTGCGCTTGTGGGGTGCGGACTTGGAGTTCCAAGAGGTGTTGCCTTTCAGGTTATTGCTGACGAGGCATGGGGACACCAAGACCCGCTAGCTAGGAAACCTGTTAGCAGCTCTGGGTGCAGCCAGACTCTTCTTTTTGCTCCAAGAAAAAGGGGGCGGGGGTAAAAGGTAACCACCTCCCTGAAAGCAAGCAGCGTGGTTCCTTTGAATGCCTGCCAGTAACGGCAATGGCCTTGATTAGAGGACCACGTCCAGATGTCTCGGGCGGTTTCACTGACCATATTGCCGCCCGGTACATGTTCTTTGTGCTAATTCCCAAAAACAAAAAGGGAAAAGAAGTGAAGGGTGATTCGGTCCTACCACCAGAATGCGGTTCTTTTCCTTCCTGCAGGTGTTGACTGTAGTGAAGCCACATGGTAGAGATGATGGCTTTCAACTATGAAAAATTTGGACTCAACACGAGCCTCCGTTCACCCGAGGGAGGGGCAGCAAGCAAAAGAAAGACGTCTAGGTTGGCAAGACCGTTAAGTATCAGTGTCTGCTCACCCTATTCCTTCACTATCTTGATTCATTTCTCCCTAAATATCTGAGCGGAGGCAAATTTCCGACTTCTCTCCACCTGTGACCTTATTAGCTCTTGATTGCTCAGGGGTGCTTCCCTGTCCTAAACAACCCCATATCCCCAGCCGTGTTCCTTCATGTTCCCAAAATTTGACCTGATGCATACAGCAGCTCAGAAGGGCTGTATCAATCTTGTGCGAAGGCACTTGTTTCTTAGCCTTCCTCCACGCACCTGGCTCAAGAGGAAGCGAATCCTAGACTTACAGGTAGTTTTCTCCCTACCTCACACTCTCTAGATAAGAAAGAAGGCCTGTAAATCTGCCTGATAAAGGACCAGAGAAAGGGCTGATGGGAAGACGGAGGGAGGGAGAAGCTGGATACTCTGGGGGACAGGGGCATGGGGTCTGCAGGGAGTGACAGCGTGAGGCAAATTGCAGAAGAAAGGAGGGGAAGTTGTGGCAGGCTACAGCGGTCCCCTATATTCCTGAGCTTTGAAAGATAAAAATAAGGGGTTTGAGCTCCCAATGGTTGCTGGGATGTGGGTCTGTCGGATCTTTGCCTGACACACTGCCCTGAGATTGATCACTTGGGTCAAAAATTCTCCCTGGATGTGCCCACTAACCGTACCCTTTAGATCTGTCTTTAAAAGCAAAATTTGGTGGTACATGTAGACAGTAGGGTCTACAGAACCAGAGGGTCTTAGAATCCTGGAGACAAAGTATAAGGACATTGTCCTTTCCCTAAAGGGAAGCAAATTTCCTCCTCTGTGGGCTCATTTTCAAAATCAGTAAGATTGACAGGATTATTTATTAACAGCTTACTTTATAAAGTGCCAACTAAATTGATAAACCTTTTAGGATAGATGTCGAGTACATAAACAACAATATTTTGTTGAAACATTTCAGATTCCACACTGTATAAGAATTCTTGAAGTTCTTCTGTTCTATGTTCTACTAGTAGAGGAATTCTTAACTTGGAGACAGAGAAGTTCTGAGCACAAACCCAGAACCCATTTCTTGACCCATTTCTTACTGTAGGATGCTAAGCAGGTCAGTTAACCTCTCTAATTTTCCCTTTTTCAAATGGATAATAAAGGCAAATATTTAACCTGTTTTTACCACAACGTTATTACTATATTTATTTTATACATGTCTGTTATATACAAATATATTTATTGTATGTAAAAGAGAAGAGAATAAAATATATTGAGTTTTCCTAAGTAACTTCATCCTTATCTTACAGATGATCCAGTTGGCTCTCAGAAAATTTAGTTACAAATACCTAGGAAGTGGCAATACTGGGTTCACAATATTTTTCTAAAGGTCGCCATCCCCTTTAGTAAATAGTGAAGTATTCTACAAGGCACACTGTTACTTAGTTCATCAAATTTTCACTGACAATTTCTGTTGGAAGTTTTGTGTTGCAGTCAGTATTCTCTCTTTAACCATAATTGTAACATTGTTTGTTCTGCAACGTAATGTTTCAATAGCTACCCTTTAACATCTTAAGGTTTCAAGGCTCTACACCATCTGTAATCAGCTGAGACAGTGGGGTGGAAATTCAGGTGGAATTTCACCTATCTGGTAGGATCGCATTGTTAACCTTCCCTTCCCAGCTCACATACTCTAAATGATTGAGCATCTTTTAAAACTCAACTTGGGTTTGCAGTGTGAATGAATTGATGACACAGTAATAGCATATGCATACAAACTAAGAATTCCTTTATTTTTCTCTTCCTTTTTCTCTCCGAAAGAAAGACAAAGGAGTATTTGGAGAGATAAAAGTCCTCATTTGGCTCTAAGTAAAAACTCACCTTCTTTAGGCGAGGTCGCCTAAAGGTCTATACACAAGGTCGCCAAGTTCACTGTGACCTAAAATGGCGGATGAAAAAAGGTGGATGATTATTGTTACCTGTTGCTGGGTATTATCTATCAGCAACTCAACTTCAGTTAACAAGCACAATTCACATTCCTCCCACAGCTAATTTAAGTATTCCATTAAAAAGTGAGAATGTGTTCAAATTAAAACACCCATTAGATTTAAAAGAAGAAAATGAGGGGAGGCCAGAAAACTTTGAAGAGGACCAGGGAGGAATGCATCAGTAATGTCTCTGGCAGGTAACACATTCTCAAACTGGCCTGACAGCCAAAGGTGAAATAGAAATTTCTTTATCAAACGGGAATGCGAAGGAGGGCTGACCTTTGATCACATGTCCGTTTGTAGTTTTGACAGGAAAATTTGCATGGGAGAAAAAATAGTATGCTGGACACTTACTACATGAAAAGTTAAGTTCCAGCAATGTAAAGGAAGCCAGAGGTCAAACTTCTTAAACAGCCTGTCAGATAAAAGCTGGATTCCTTCCCCTGTGTGCGTGAGAAGTTTTTCAAGCTGCAGAGGACTTTTAAGGAGAATAAGTGAATTATTTCTGTTCTGTGCAACACAAAATACTTCTCATCTTTTCAAGCTCGAGTTCAGGCTGGGAATGTTTTCATCTTACACATATTAGGAATTGAGACAGAGAAAAGCAAAAATGGTAGATATGTAATAGCCAACCATCTCGTTGGCTTTGACTTGTCATCCTACAGGGGAATTGGTTCAAAGTATCAACCTCTTTTTAGTCTCTCCCTTTCCCATGATATCAGAAGACCAAACAGAGTCCTTGAAGAGTTAATTAAAAACTATTCATCTGCGTGGCACCTGGGTGGCTCAGTCGGTTGAGCGTCTGACTTCGGTTCAGGTCACGATCTCACGATTTGTGAGTTTGAGCCCCACGTCAGGCTCTGTGCTGACAGCTCAGAGCCTGGAGCCTGCTTCAGATTCTGTGTCTCCTTCTCTCTCTGCCCATCCACCGCTTGTGCTCTGTCTCTGTCTCTCAAAAATAAATGAATAAATGTTAAAAAAATTAAAAAAAATATTCATGCGTTAGGTAACAACCCAAGTGAACATTAAGGACATTTGTATGTAAAAATCCTTATGATACAGAAATGCCTATTTTTCTGGTCCAAGTGTTTGTCTGATAGTTGGTAATAAACCTGTTTGTAAAGAGATTCTTAGCTTGACAGGCAACTGCACTGCTGACTGAAAATAGTTAAAATGATACAGTCCAATTCCGCCTGACTTCTCACCCTACTCGTTTTCCCATTCAGTTAAAATACTGTGTTGAAGACTGTGTTTCAAGCACATGGTAGGCACATGATACATAATTGTGGAATGAAAGAATGTTGTACACAGTATCCATACAAACAAATGAGGAATGTTCTGCCTTTGTCTTTATAATAGTGGTTTTCACTGGATACTATCCATTTTTATTTAAAATTTTTTTTTTCAACGTTTTATTTATTTTTGGGACAGAGAGAGACAAAGCATGAACGGGGGAGGGTCAGAGAGAGGGAGACACAGAATCAGAAACAGGCTCCAGGCTTTGAGCCATCAGCCCAGAGCCCAACGCGGGGCTCGAACTCACGGACCGCGAGATCGTGACCTGGCTGAAGTCGGACGCTTAACCGACGGCGCCACCCAGGCGCCCCTATCCATTTTTATTTAGATGATAGCCATTTTTAATCTGACAAGGCAATATAGGATTAAGGTCAAGTGCATGGGCTTTAGAAGCTCACATCCTGCTGCAAATCCCGGAAAAACCTTCCCGACTTGGTCACCTTGGGTTAATTAATAAGTGAGTTAGGAGTTTATTCCACGTAAGTTCTCAACAAGACTCTACTCCTTAGCTCCAGAGTCTTGGGGGTCATGCCTTGAAATATTTGCACTTGTTTGTATGTATTTCGTCCATGTTGATCCTAAGGAGTCTTCTTACAGTTGGTATTGCTTATTGGTCTTCATTCCTGGTAGTAAGTACCCTAACATTAACCTTGGCTGATACAGATGGTATTCCTGATTGGCAGTTCTCTGTCTTAGCAGGTGACTTCTCCCTGTGGAGAGAGACTGCTGCTGGTAACAGTTGTCCATATGACAGGGGTTTGAGTGGATTGTCCCAAAGTTAATACCATCTTTTACAAAGATCAAGAGCTAAAATAAATACCTAACTCCTGATTATTGGTGTATTTCCACTCTAAGTTTTGGTATGCAAAACATTTTTCCTTTAACAATTTCTCCAGAAGACATCAGGCACCTTAAAAGAATCTTTCAATATGTGATAACTGTTTTCTTTGAATAGCCTTAGACCTTTTTTCCCCTTATTCTTCTTTACGTCTACTTAATCTGCAAAGTCGAAAAGAAAGCAAGCAGGGAAATGGTATCTGAAATTAATGTTCGTGATCTAGGCCTGTAGCTCTCCGGTCGTGAAATATTTATTTTATTACTTACCCTCGGAAGCTTGTTAGCCTAATGTTTTGAAAGTCAGCAGTCCCTAACATAGGAGTCCAGATGAGCTGATCTTACGAAGACCAACATTTGGCATAAAGGAATAAAGGAGATGCTTGAATGTGCTTTCTTGATTTAAACAAAGACGGTGAAAAACCTTGACAGCTGGTCTGCTTCTAACATTTGACCTTCTATTGATAAGGTCTTATTATACACTGGAAATTTCCCAGTTACAGGACATCTTATAATTTTTGTAAAGATCCTTAAAATCACTGTTTGATCATTTACAGAGCCCGAAATGATCACACCTAGTGAATGTCATGCATAATGGCCAAACTAAAACATTTCTCAGAAACACCCATCTCTGCACTGACTCATTACCCTGAACTCAGACCCTGAATATTATTTTCCAGGAAATAGGTCTGGATCAGTGATTCCAAGTAAGGCATAAATATTTGAACATCCCTTAGTGTGAAGGGAATGGGGGAAAGCACACCAAATTGCATACTATCACTGTATTTGGCCCGACCTGTCTGCCACGGGTTTTCTTACAAACAGCTCTATTCACATGCCAAAAAATTCACACTTGCCAAGTGTACAATTCAGAGTTTTTCTTTCTTTAGGTTTTAATTATTTTTGAGACAGAAAACACAAGCAGGAGAGGAGCAGAAAGAGACAGGAACAGAGGATCCAAAGCAGACTCTGCATTGTCATCACAGAGCCTGATGTGGGGCTCAGAGCCGAAGTCAGATGCTCAACGGACTGAGCCACCCACATGCCCCTACAATTCAGAGGTTTTTAAAGTATGTTCACAGAATTGTGCAGCTATAACCATTAATTTCAGAACGTTCAAAACCTCAAAAAGCTGTTGTTGCTTTCAAGATTGTTTTGGCCCTTCTGGGTCCTTTGCATTTGAATTTTAGGATCTCCTTGTCCATTTCTGCAGAGGCAACAGCTGCAATTTTGATAGGGATTAGGCTGTATTTGTGGATCAATTTTGACAGTCTTGACGTCTTAATAGTAAGTCTTCTCCATGAACATGGCATGTGTTTCCATTTACGTAAGTCTTCTTTAATTCTTTCAAAAATATTTTGTAGTTTTTAGTATTAAGTTCTATACTTCTTTTATTAAATTTACTCATAAGTATTTTATTATTTTTGGTACAATTATAAATGTAGTTTATAATTGTTCATTACCCATGCCTATAAATACAATTGATTTCATTAATCTTGTGGTCTGTATCTTTTCTAAACTCACTTATTAGATCTAATAAACTTTTAGTGGACTCCCTTAGAATTTTCTTTATACAAGATCATGTAATCTGCAAATAGAGAAGTTTTACTTCTCCTTATTTAACTTTTTCCTTTTCTTCATTTGAATATCTTGTATTTCCTTGTCTTGTCTAATTGCCCTGACTACAGCTTCTAGTATAATATTGAATAAAGATGTCGAGAATGAACATCCTTTTCTTGTTCCTGATTTTAGGGTAAAAGCATTCTTTTACCGTTAGGTGTGATGTTAGCTGTTGATTTTTCATTGGTAGCATTTATCAGATTGGGGGAATTCCTTCCTGTTTCTAGTCTGTTCGGTGTTTTATCCTAAAAGTGTGTTGGAATTTGGTCAGATTCTGTGTTTCTTGAGATGATGATGTGAATGTTGTCCTTGATTCTGTTAATATGGTGTATTATATTGATGTCTCACCTGTTGACTTAATCTCCCATCCTTGGGGGATAAACTGCACTTTGTTGTGATATATAATCCTTTTTATATCATGCTGAATTTAGTTGGCTAGTATTTCATGTTTATAAATCCTAAGGGATATTGGTCTTTAGTTTTCTGGACATATCATTGTCTGGTTTGGGTGTTAGGGTAATATTGGCCATATAAAACAAGGTGGAATGTGTTCCCCCCTCTTCGATTTTTGGAACAGTTTGTGAAATATTAGTGATAATTCTTCTTTAAACATCTGGCAGATTTCACCATCAGAGCCTGGGATTTTCTCATGAAATTGTTGATTGTTAATTCTCCCTCTGGTTTGTCGCTATTCACACAATGTATTGCTTCAGTTTGAGTAGTTGGTGACTTCCTGGGAGGTTGCCCATTTTATCAAAGTTACCTATTTGTTGGTGTAAACTTATTCATAGTATTGCTTTATAATTCTATTATTTCTCTCAGAGTGGTAGCGATGTCCCTCTTTGATACAGGATTTGAGTCTTTTCTCTTTTTTCCTGGTCAGTCTAGCTAAAGGCTTGTCATTTTTGCTTGTCTTTAAAGAGCCAACTTTTGGTTTTGTTGATTTATTTATTGGTTTTTCCATTCTGTGTTTCATATGTAACCACTTTAGTCTTTATTAATTATTTCCCTCTGCTTGTTAACTTAAAAAATTTTTTTTTAAGTTTATTTATTTAGAGACAGGGAGAGCATGAGCAGGGAAGGGACAGAGAGAAAGGGAGATAGAGATAATCCCAAGAAGACTCCTTAGCATCAGCGTAGAGTCTGATGCAGGGCTCAGACTCCTGAACCATGAGATCATGACCCTAGCCAAAACCAAGAGTTGGACACTTAACTGACTGAGCCACCCAGGAGCCCCTTTTTCAGTTTTTGTTGTTTTGTTTTGTTTTGTTTTGTTTTGTTTTAAGATACAAGGTTAGGTTACTGAGTTGAGACTTGCCTTCTTTTTTAAGAAGGCATTTACAGTTATAAATTTCCTTCTAAGCACTTCTGGAACTGCATTTCATAAATTTTGTTGGGTTTTCATTTTTGTTCTTCTGAAAGTATTTTCTAATTTTCCTGTGATTTCTTCTTTTACCCCCTGGCTATTTAACAGTGGGCTATTTGGGAGCACCTGAGTGGCTCAGTCGATTACGTGCCAGACTCTTGGTTTTGGCTCAGGTCATGATCTCATGGTTTCTGAGTTGGAGCCCCACGTCGGGCTCTGTGTTGACAGGGCAGAGCCTGATTAGGATTTCTCTCTCTCTGTCTCTCTCTGCCCCTCCCCTGCTCACTCTTCTCTTTCTCTCTCAAAATAAATAAATAAGTAAACTTGAAAAAATTTAAGAGTGTGTTGCTTAATTTCCACATATTTATGACTTCCCAAAATGTTCTTGGGTTATTGATTTCTAATTACATTGCATTCTGGCTAGAGACCATGCTCTTTGTGATTTATTTATTTATTTAAAATTTTTTTTTTAATGTTTATTTATTTTTGAGACAGAGAGAGACAGAGCATGAACAGGGGAGGGTCAGAGAGAGAGGGAGACACAGAATCTGAAACAGGCTCCGGGCTCCGAGCTGTCAGCACAGAGCCCGACGCGGGGCTCGAACTCACGGACCGCGAGATCATGACCTGGGCTGAAGTCGGACGCTCAACCGACTGAGCCACCCAGGCGCCCCGAGAGCATGCTTTTTGATTTATTAAGTTTTGTTTTATGGCCTGACATACAGTTAATCCTGGAAACTGAAGAATGTGTGTTCTCTTTTTGGGCAAAGTGTTGTAAGGTGTCTGACTGTTGTTCAGAATCTTCCTTTTCCTTGTCTGTCTTCTCCCTAGTTGTTTTGTTCGTTGTTGGAAGCAAAGATCTGAAGTCTGCACTATTACTGGAATTGTTCATTTCTCCCTTCAGTTCTTTCAGGGTTTTTTTCCCCTATGTGTTTTAAGATTCTTTTGTTATGTGCACATGTGTTTACAATTGTTACATATTCCTAATTAATTGATCACTTCATCATAAAATATTCCTTACTTGTAGTAACGTATTTTGTCATAAAGCATTTTTTTTTTTTAATTTTTGAGTGAATGAGAGTGCCATGGGGGAAAGGGGCAGAGAGAGAAAGGGAGAGAATCCCAAGCAGGCTCCACACTCAGCGCAGAGCCCAACATTGGGCTCTATCTCACAACCCTGGGATCATGACTGGAGCCTAAATCAAGAGCCAGATGATCCACTGACTAAGTGACCCAGGTATCCCCATCATAAAATATTTTTGTGATACTCAGCACTGATTTTTATTCCCACAACCACAACAGTGTTTCTTGATTACTGTTTGCTTGGTATATGTTCCTATTCACGTTTTTGAATATAAAGCCTTTCTCCTGTGAGCAGCGTACAATTGGATCGTAATATTTTTGTCCATTCTTCCTGTTCCTGTTTCTGCCTTTTGAGGAGTGTTAAGCGCATTTTATTTAATATCATTACTGATATGGTGGGATTTGCATCAGCCGTTTTGTTATTTACTCACCATATGTTTTATGTCTTTTTACACCCCACTGTTTCCCCCCCACCAAAAAAAGACTTATTTTGTGTTAAGTAGATCTTTTCTAGTGTATCATTTTAGTTTTGTATTGTTTCTTTTGTTATAAATTTGGCTTAATTTTCTTAGTGGTTGTCCTGAGAATTATAACTCGCAACTTATAAAAATCTAGTTTAGAAAAATACAATTTTAAGTTCAATAGCATACAACATTTTGCTTCTTTGTAGCTCCATTTTCTCCCTGCTCCTTCACACCATTATTATAATGTAAATTAAATCTTTATATGTGATAAGCCAGTCACCATCCACACTTACCATTCATTCGTGGCTGTCTTCTGTGTTGACCTATGTAGTTGGGTGCTCTGTTTGTGTAGTTTCAAGTTGCTCTCTGGTTTCCTTTCATTTTAGCCTGAACTACTCCCTTTAGTAATTTTTATAGATCAGGTCTATTAGCAAGGAATTATGACATAAAAAAAAATCTGATAACGTTTTAATTTCTTTGGTTTTTGGAGGATAATTTTGTTACATATGGAATTCTTGGTTGACAAATCTTACAGCACTTTGAGTATGTCTTCTCAGTGCCTTCTGGACTCCACTGTTGTGGATAAAGAGCTGTTAATCATCTTGAGGGTCTTTGATTTATGCTGAATCACCTCTCTCATTACTTTCAGGTTTTTTTGGTCAGTATCTTTTGACAACTTACATTTTTCACTTTTGTCATGGGCTTTTGACAGCCCATGATGTACCAAGTGTGCATCTCTGAGTTTATTTTATTGAAAATTCATTGAGTTTCTAGGATGTATAAACTAACATTCTTTTTCAAACGTGGGAGATTTTCAGCCCTTATTTCTTCAAATATTCTTTCTATCCTTTTCTTTCTCTTCTCCCTTTAAAGAATTCCCATTATGGGGCGCCTGGGTGGCGCAGTCGGTTAAGCGTCCGACTTCAGCCAGGTCACGATCTCGCGGTCCGGGAGTTCGAGCCCCGCGTCGGGCTCTGGGCTGATGGCTCAGAGCCTGGAGCCTGTTTCCGATTCTGTGTCTCCCTCTCTCTCTGCCCCTCCCCCGTTCATGCTCTGTCTCTCTCTGTCCCAAAAATAAATAAACGTTGAAAAAAAAAAAAAAAGAATTCCCATTATGAATGTATTGGTACATGTGACAATACAGTACAGGTCTATGAGACTCTGTTCATTTTTCTTTTTTTTTTTTTTTAACTTCTCGCCCTTGATTAGATAATGTCGGTTGACCTCGCTTTGTGTTTGCCATTCTTTACTCTGACAAATCATATCTACTCTTGAATTCCTCTAGTGATTTTTTAATTTGTTCTTAGAGTTTCCAACTCTAAAATTTCCCTTTGTTTCTTTTTTATAATTTCTACCTTCTTACTTATAATTTATATTGGATATACATCTTACACATTCTTTTAGTTCTCTAGATACTGTGTTCTTGACTTATTTTGACTGGCTGATTTAGAGCTTTTGTCTTACAAAATCCATGTACTTCCTAGAGATAATTTTAGTGACTGCTTTTTTCCCCCTGTGTATAGGCCATACTTTTCTGTTACTTTGTGTGTCTCTTAATTTTTTGTTGAAAACTGGATGCTTTGAATGCTGTAATATAGCAACTCTTCGAATCAAATTTTCTCTCTTCACGGTGTTTGGTTGTTGCTATTTGTTGTTCTTTCCACTGTTGCCGCTTATTGAGTGATTTTTGGAACTAATTCTGTAACGTTTGTATTTTTTGTTATGTGTGGCCGCTGAAATCTCTGTTTGTTAACTTAGTCAGTTACTGCTTAGATAGAAGTTTGTTAACTTAGTAGTCAGTTTGTTGACTTAGTAGTCAGTTAATGCTTAGATAGAAGTTCTGTTAACTTCTTTAAACGAACAAGTGTCTCCGGCTTTGCCGAGGGGTTCTGTATGCTTGTTGGGGCATGCCTTCAATGCTCTCATGAGCACTGTACAGCCCTGCTTGAGCCTTTACTTGCTGTTTGTAAAGAGGCTAAAGGTCACCTAGAGAGAATAGCATCTTCTGAGTTCTTTCCTGTGCACAAGTACAACCTTAAACACACATGTGGCCTTCTAGATCTCTTGGGATTATATTGGAACTTTTCTAAGCCCCAGATGGACATCTCATTCCTCTGCTTGTCCTGTTACATTTTTTGGGCGTTCTTTGTTTCCCCTGATATCCTTACCTCAGACAGCTGTGATACTGAATAATTACAACTGATTGTTTCAACAAATGCTTCCGGGAAAAGGCTGTTGGCGTTGAGCAAGCTCTGAGCCATGTCAAATAAATAAAGAGTTCCACAAGTGGAGATTCTCAGAAAGCTGCCAGACAGGTAAAATAGAGAACATTTTCTAATTTTATTTGTAGGAATGAGGCGCTGGAGGAGCTCTAAACCCTCTCTATCCCCTGCAGTTGGCTGCTGTGCAACAGATTTTCACAGCTACCTTAGTAGTGAGGCTGTTGGTTTTCAAGGCTACCATAAAAAAGGGCTGAGGAGGGGGTGGGATGAAACAAGATAAAACGTTCTTACTGAGCTGAGCATCCACCATTCCTCTTGCATAAATCCTCCTTGAGTTGTTGCAAGCCTTGGGTTAATTTCCAGAGCTCTGAAAAGTTGCTTTTGAACATTTTTGCCAGTGTTCTCATTGCTTTTATAGATGAGCAGATTTTCAGAGGCTTTTACTCGCCATCCTTCTAGAAGTTCTTCATACAGGTTATTTTTAAATGGAGAATTGAAAGAACTACGTTTTGTTTTAGCATAATTATGCAGGTGCCCCTATTTTTGTAGTCTCAAACCAACTGGCCCAACAGATGCAGTCACAGGCCCAATAAAGGAAGTGATTCATGAAGACCCAGGCCCTTCTCTGGCAGAATAGGACCACTTTTTGTTAGATTAAGAAAGGACTCAGTTGTAAGTAGAAAGCTTGGTGACTTCTAATGATTTTACAGCAGGGGAAGTTGGTAAATGCTCCCTAATGCCTGACTTGCCTGCCCCATGGGCAGAAGTGTTCTTCAGCAAATCTAGCTCTGGAGAGGAAGATATCCAACACTAAAGTGCTCGATCACTGACACATGATAAGCTTCTGGGGCATTTTTTTTTTAATTAGAAAATCAAGTATCTGGGAAAAAAAGTACGGATTGTAACTCTTTGCAAATTTAGCATCTTTTAAGGAGAAAGAACATATTTTTGTCTTCACCTAAAGTATAAGGAAACCAACTGTGAGGAGCTATTAATTTGAACTGTTCTAGGGACATTTCTAAGAACAATAAAGTGCGAATGTAAACACTTGGAATCTCGCTTATGGTTAACTCTAAGATTTGTCCAGTAATTAACATTTGGGGTTTTAGGTTTTCTCTAAAGGAATAAATACATTTCATGCATTCACAAGCAACCATAAGCTTCTTAAAGAATAACCGGTGTTTTGTTTTGTTTTGTCTTTTGTTTTTTAAGTGGAGCAGAAAGTAAATGATTTGAATGACTTTGGAAGGAAAGAGGATGTAAGAAACAAAGCGGTAGCATTCACAGTACAAAAAGAAAGGAAAAAAAAAAAAACCCTGCAGATTTACATTGACAAAGACCTGAATAGCCAAAAAGGGTTATAAATCACTGTACACAGATCACTGTCATTGAAGACCTCCATCGATTGTAGAAATACAAAAATATCTGAGATAGAAATCTGAATGTTTCCAAGTTGGGAGACTCGGTACCAGCTTCTAAGAGAGGAACGTACTCAAAAATAGAGCACTGTCTATGCCTTATTTATTCTCTAAAATAGAAAGTAACAAGGTAAAAATAGATTCGATTCAGCCAGTGGTATTCAGAGCCGAGATAAAGTGGGTCATTAGAAGGAGTGAGGGAGCAGTATCAGTGGTATGTGATGCCCAAAGCATGAGGAACTCAGTGGCTATGACACCGGCTTAACCTGTTCTGACTTCTGATCCAGGATCTCTTATGATGGTCTGATTATAGAACTCGTTGCTAATGGTTGAAGAAATACAGCTGTTTGAGTTATTTGGAGTAAGAGCATCAATCAGTATTTAAGTACAATGCCATTGACGAAAAAGCCCATTCTGTTTCTTAATACCTTGAAACTTAAACATGACTGCTGAGAAACGGATACATTCTCATAAGCCCTGGTGGCTTTTCCCTCTCTATCCACTCACTGCTGTCCACTCTCTCCATATTGTTAGGAACCTACTCTCCTGTCTTTAACTGAGGTGTAGCTCACATATTCTTGGTGTTTCTTGGCAAATTAACTGTTTTCCTTTTGAATCTTATTCCTTGTTTTATCCCTGAATTCATTTTCAGTATATTTGATATTTGATTCCATGTATCTGATTTGCTTTCTCTGTCCTAGAATAGCCTAATCAGGAGTCCTCATGGTTCTTATCCCTCTGTTTTGTTTTTGTGTTATGGTTTTTGTTTGCTGGTTCTTTTCAGGACGGATCCGTAGGTATGGCTGTATATTTGTATCACCTTGTGCTTGTTTTATTTATGTGTATATGAATTCCATGTGGTGGCCTGGGTAACCAAAGTATCATCTCAAGGTGGATTTTATAGTCCCGTCTCAGTGGCAGACCTAGAGCATCACTGGACCATACAGGTTTCTGTTTCCTTTCTCAGTTGGGAGGGTTCCTGTTATATTTGAATTATATATATTTGAATTGAAGTATACACCCCTAAAGCCACAAGGGGTCTAAATTCAGAGTTGTGATTTATCTCAGAAAACTTTAATTTTACTTTTCCCAGTTAAAACCAAGATATAGAATGAAGCTCCCTTGTCACCTAACTGGCCTGGTGGGTAAAGATTATTTGTCCCCTTTGTTAGACCCTTTGAGGGCCCAGTTTTTTGGAGGGTCTTGCTTCTCTCTCCCTGCCCTGTCACATTCTAGGTCTCATTTTCTGTTCATGTATCATTAACAGCCAAATTGAGAGCTGCCAGCAGTCCAGAAAGCTTTCGGGAAGGGTGCAGAGTCATCTCACTTGCCTGGCACTTTGATTCTCTGAACTCCATGTTGTTTATTCTTTCAACTTGGTGATTTGCCTTTCTTTCTTAAAGTTTCAACCATACAGTAACACATAACTAACTGGCTAGCCAACCATTTATTTCTCGCATTTATGGATGCTGGGAAGTCTAAGAGGCAGTGTGGGGTGAGGGCCCGTGCCTTCATTTGGAGATGGCCACTTTCTCATTGTGTTTTCACATGGCAGAGAGAGAAGTTTGGTCCCTTTCTCTTCTTATAAGGACATTGAGCCCATCATGTGGGCTCTACCATTATGACTGCATCTAACCCTAATTACCCTCCAAAGGCACCCCTTGCAAATACCATCACATTGGGGATTAGGTCTTCAACATACAGATTTCCATGGGGACACAAATATTCACTAAATAGCACAAATTACGTTATTATTTTTATCCACTCTCTCTAGATACACGATCTGGGTATACCATCATGTCAGCACAATGAACTTCCTCGGCTCCCACTTACTTCTCATGCCAGAAGGCAACATATTTGTAGGTGATGATTCCCAGAGTATCCACATCCTTTGTGCAAGATTTAAGGGGACTCTAACTCCCTCCTTCTTAGATGGTTAATTTTTATTTTAAAATCACACACCCAAGAATTTCAGTGAGCTTATAGAGCACAAGATCAAAATACAAGAATTAATTGCATTTCTATCCAATACCAATTGACAATCCAAAAATGAAACTAAGAGAACATTTATAATCGAATCAAAAAGAATGAAAATGCCTGGAAATACATTTACCAAAAGGATACAAAACTTGTATACTGAAAGCTACAAGAAATCATTCAAAGAAATTCAGAAAGCTGAAAAGAAATGGAAAAAATATTCTAGATTCATGGATTCACTTAATATTGTTCAGGTGACAGTACTCTGACAAACTGACCTGTATATTGAATGAAATTGCTATCAATATTTTAACTGCCATTTCTGCAGAAATTTCTAACCTTATTCTAAATTTGCTTAAAATGCAAGGACCCAGAATAGCTAAACCAATATTTGAAATGACCAAAGTTAGAGAATTCATATTTCACAATTTCAAAACTTACTATACAGCTCCATTGTTACAGACAGTGTGCTATTTCATAAGGATAGACCTAGTGATCAGTGGGATATAATTGAAAATCCAGAAGTAAACCCTTTCATTTATAGTCCTTGGATTTTTGACAAACATGCCAAGAAAATACAATAGGAAAAGGATAATCTGTTCAACACACTGTACTGGGACAATTGAATATCCACATATAAAATGATGGAGTTGGACCCCTTCCTCATATAACATGTAAAAATTAAGTCAAAATGTATGATATATCTAAATTTAAGAGCTAAAACTGTAAAAATTTCAAAAACCATAGGAGTAAATCTTTGTGACCTTGTATCAGGCATGGTTCCTTAGACACATCATTAAAAACACAAGTAACAAAAAAATAGATAAATAGAAAATCAAAATGAAAAATATTTGGCCTTCAAAGGACATTATCAAGAAAGTAAGGGAAGAGTTAAAATACCACTGAAGTAGGGGGACTCTGGGCTTTTCTTGTCCCTCAAACATAGTTGTATTGAGGTCAGATCACTTGGAACACCCAGGAAATCAATCTGTGGACTGGCAGAAGGATCTCCACAGTTGGAGGGAGACAGTTTGGCAGATGTGTGGTACATGAAAGTAAGTTGGGGGAGAGAAAAAAATGGTGGCACCATGTGGCTTAGGGGGGAGGAGATCCTTCCGTGGAGAGACAAAGGGAGAGAAAGAGGCGTTGACTAAGTGCAGCATCAAGTTCACACAAGAAGGAAATACCTCTCTGGACCTCAAGCTAGGGAGTGAGAAGTACTGAGTGCCCCAGTTCTTCTTTGCAAACAGCATTTGGAGGTTAAACTCTCAGGTTTTGGAAGTGTGCGACTTTGTCCAGAGGGGAGCTATGGCATGCACTCCCGGGGAGAAGGGAACTGGCCCCAGAGTGCACAGCATTGTGCAGTGATCTCCAGGGTGCACTGGGAGAGAATAGTCCCCTTCCTGGAGTACTTTTGGAAGAGGATTTATTGCATCCCCAAGGACAAAAGACACTGCAGGTGCCAGCCAAAGGCCTTTCATCAGCAGGGTGGAAAGGCTATACTCCATAGGAGTGGGTGGATCTGCACTGTGCCAAGCCCTTTGAGTCCTTGGGTTTTGAATTCCAGCCACACGCCAAAGAAAAAACTCAGGAGAATTTTTGTGGCACAGGGCAAGATGACTGCCCGTGATCTTCTGTGAGGGCAGCCTGAATAGTGGGGGTTGAGATCCCTGCTCCGGGGACAAGAGATGGGGTGTGTTGCCATTTTCCCCCCAACACCAACATAGGGAGACTTCAGAGAGCAGCACAATGGTCCCCAGGGGAGGTGGGACCCACTTAAACCACACCACACCCCCCAAGCCTGGCAACTGCTTATTTACTGGGTCAAGACTGATTCTGAGCCAATGCGGCAGACCTAGCCTCCAAACCAGCACAGCCAGCATCCCCCCTGTGCCACGAGCTAAAAACTGAGTGCTTCAGAATGACACCTACAGTTCTTCTTTATTTTTTTCTTTTCTTTTTTTTCCCTTGGAATCAGGCTCATAGTTTCTTTGTTTGTTTTTCATTTTCTTTTTTCTTTGGATCAGACTTTTTTTATTCTTCTCTCTTTCCTTTTTTCTTTATTTTTTTCATTTCTTTTTCTTTGGAATCAGCCCTATAGTTTTTTGATTCTGTTTGTTGTTGTTTTTCCCTTTCCTTTTCTCTTCTTTTTGGGATCAGGTTTCCTACACCCTCCCCCCCCCCTTTCTTCAGGGTTACTTCAACAAACAAACTAAAAAAACCCTAGTTAAAAGTCTTAACCCTCCACCACTGCAAGCAAGGAGAGGCTTTGTAGAGGACTGACCAGTGGGAAAGAGCAGCCAAAACACAGCAGCAGAGTGCACACAGCATGCAGCAGAAACACTTCCTGGAGTGCCAGGCCCTGGACAGTGTATGACCCCTTTTTAATACAGCAACACTTTCAGGTGCGGGAAGCATAACATGCTTTAAAACACGCAAGAGACAGAAACTTAGCTAACTTGACAAGACAGAGGAATTTTCCCTAAAAGAAAGGCCACAAAGAAATCATAGCCAGGGACTTCCTCAAAACAGATATAAACAATACATCTGAACAAGAATTTAGAACAACACCAAAAGACTACTACTAACTGGGCTTGAAGAAAAACATAGGAGACACCAGAGAAACCCTTGCTGCAGAGATCAAAGACCTTAGAACTAGTCAGGATGAAATAAGGAATGTTATAACAGAGATGCAAAACAAACTGGATATGGTGACAGTGAGGGTTGAAAGAGCAGAGGAAAGAAAAGGTGGTAGAGAAGATGAAATTATGAAAAATAATGAAGCTGAAACAAAGAGGGCAAGGAAATTATTAGGTCATGAGGGGCTCTTAGAGAACTAAGATGATTCCATGAAATGAAACAATATTTGTATAATAGGAGTTCCAGAAGAGGAAGATTGGGGAAAAAGTAGCAGAAAGTTTATTTGAACAAATTATAGTTGAGAACTTCCCTAATCTGGATAGGGAAACCGGCATTCAAGTCCACGAGGCAAAGAGGACTCCCCTATGACAACATATATCATAGTGAAACTTGCAAAATACAAAGATAAAGAGAGAATTCTGAAAACAACTAGAGACAAAAGGTCTTTAACCCAAGGGTGGACACATTAGGGTAGTAGCAGACCTGCCCATTGAAACTTGGCAGTCCAGAAGGGAGTGGCAGGAAATATTCAATGTGCTGAATAGGAAAAATATGCAGCCAAGAATTCTTTATCCAGTGAGGCTGTCATTCAGAATAGAAGGAGAGATAAAGAGTTTCCCAGATGAACAAAAACTAAGAGTTCATGACCACTAAACCAGCCCTGCAAGAAATTTTAAGGGGAGCTCTCTGAGTGGAGGAAAACAACAACAACAACAACAACAACAACAACAAAGGAACAAAGACTACAAAGGACCAGAGAACATCACAAGAAACACCACCTCCTCAGGTAACACAATGACACTAAATACATATCTTTTAATAATCACTCTGAATGTAAATGGACTAAATGTTCCAATCAAAAGGCGTGGGGTATCAGAATGAACGAAAAACGCAAGATCCATTTATATGATGCTTACAAGAGACTTATTTTAAACCTAAAGATACCTGCAGGTTGAAAGTGAGGGGATGGACGTATGGCTGACAGGCACATGAAAAGATGCTCAACATCACTCCTCATCAAGGAAATACAAATCAAAACCACACTCAGATACCACCTCATGCCGGTCAGAGTGGCCAAAATGAACACATCAGGAGACTATGGATGCTGAAGATGATGTGGAGAAACAGGAACCCTCTTGCACTTTTGGTGGGAATGCAGCTGCTCTGGAAAACAGTGTGGAGGTTCCTCCAAAAATTAAAAATAGACCTACCATATGACATAGCAGTAGCACTGCTAGGAATTTACCCAAGGGATACAGGAGTACTGATGCATAGGGGCACTTGTACCCCAATGTTTATAGCAGCACTCTCAACAATAGCCAAATTATGGAAAGAGCCTAAATGTCCATCAACTGATGAATGGATAAAGAAATTGTGGTTTATATACACAATGGAATACTGCTTGGCAATGAGAAAGAATGAAATATGGCCCTTTGTAGCAACGTGGATGGAACTGGAGAGTGTGATGCTAAGTGAAATAAGCCATACAGAGGAGGACAGATACCATATGCTTTCACTCTTATGTGGATTCTGAGAAACTTAACATAAACCCATGGGGGAGAGGAAGGAAAAAAAAAAGAGGTTAGAGTGGGAGAGAGTCAAAGCTTAAGAGACTCTTAAATACTGAGAAGTGAGGGTTGATGGGGGGTGGGAGGGAAGGGAGGGTAAGTGATGGGTATTGAGGAGGGCATCTTTTGGGATGAGCACTGGGTGTTGTATGGAAACCAATTTGACCATAAATTTCATATATTGGAAAAAAACCCAAAAAAACCCACATCTCTATTGCACCAGAAAAAAAAAAAAAAGGAAAGTGAGGGGATGGAGAACCATCTATCATGCTAATGGAGGTCAAAAGAAAGCCATACTTCTATCAGACAAACTAGATTTTAAAACAAAGACTGTAACAAGAGATGAAGGGCATTATATCATAATTAAGGAGTCTAGCTAAGCTGAGCTAGCAATTATAAATATTTATGCCCCCAACTTGGAACACCCAAATATATAAATCAGTTAATCACAAACAAAAAGAAACTCATTGATAATAATACAATAATAGTAGGGGACTTTAACACTCCACTTACAACAATGGACAGATAACATAAGCAGAAAATTAACAAGGAAACTGTGGCTTTGAATGACACACTGGACTTGATGGACTTAACAGGTTCAGAACATTTTACCCTAAAGCAGCAGAATACACGTTCTTCTCAAGTGCACATAGAACATTCTCAAGAAGAGATCACATACTGGATCACAAATCAGCCCTCAAAAGGTACCAAAAGATCAAGATCACACAATGCACATTTTCAGATCACAATGCTATAAAACTTGAAATCAACCACAAGAAAAAATTTGGAAAGCTCTCAAATACATGGATGTTAAAGACCATACAACCGAAGAATGAATGGGTTAACTAGGAAATTAAAGAGGAAATAAAAAACATACACGGAAGCCGATGAAAATGAAAACACGACAGTCCAAAGCCTTTGGGATGCAACACAGGCAGTTGTAAGAGGAAAGTACATTGCAGTTCAGGCCTATATCAAGAGGCAAGAAATGTGCCAAATATACAACCTAACCTAATACCTAAAGGAGCTAGAAAAGGAGCAGCAAATAAAGCCTAAAGCAAGCAGAAGAAGGGAAATAATAAAGATCAGAAATAAGTGATACAGAAACAAACAACAACAAAAACAACCAGTAGAGGGGCGCCTGGGTGGCTCAGTGGGTTAAGCGGCCAACTTCACCTCAGGTCATGATCTAGCGGTCCGTGAGTTTGAGTCCCGCGTCGGGCTCTGTGCTGACAGCTCCGAGCCTGAAGCCTGTTTCAGATTCTCTGTCTCCCTCTCTCTGACCCTCCCCCGTTCATGCTCTGTCTCTCTCTGTCTCAAAAATAAATAAATGTTAAAAAAAATTTTAATTAAAAAAACCCGGTAGAATAGATCAATGAAACTAAATGCTGCTTCTTTAAAAGAATAAAAAAATTGATAACCCACTAGCCAGACTTATCAAAAAGAAAAGGAGGATCCACATAGCTAAATTCATGAATGAAAGAGGAGAGATCACAGCCAACACCACAAAAATACAATTAGAAGAGAGTACTATGAAAATTATATGCCAACAAACTGGGCAATTTGGAAGAAATGGAAAAATTTGTAGGCATTCACACACTCCCAAACTGCAACAGGAAAAAATATAAAAATTGAACCACCCCATAACCAGGAAAGAAATTGAATCGGTTATCAAAAATCTCCCAACAAATAAAAGTCCTGGGCCAGATGGCTTCCCAGGGGAATTCTACCAGACATTTAAAGCAGAGTTAATACCTATTCTCCTCAAACTGTTCCAAAAAATCGAAGTGGAAGGAAAGTTTCCAAACTCATTCTATGAAGCCAGCATTACCTTGACTCCAAAACCAAAGACCACACTAAAAAGGAGAATTACAGGCTAGTATCCCTGATGAACATGGATGCAAAAATTCTGAGCAAGATACTAGCAAATGAAATTCAACAGTACATTAAAAGAATTATTCACCACAATCGGGATTTATTCCTAGGCTGCTGAGCTGGTTCAATATTCACAAATCAACCAACGTAATATATCCTATTAATAAAAGAAAGGATAAGAACCATATGATCCTCTCAATTGATGGAAGAAAAGCATTTGACAAAATACAGCATCCTTTCTTGATAAAATTCCTCAAACATACCTGAACATCATATGTGAGGGCCATATGTGAAAGACCCATCACTAATATCATCCTCAGGGGGAAAAACTGAGAGCTTTCCCCTTAAGATCAGGAACATTACAGGGATGTTGTTTCACCACTATTGTTCAACGTAGTAGTAGAAGTCCTAGCCAATCAGACAACAAAAAGGAGTAAAAGGCATACAAATTGGCAAAGAATAAGTCAAAATTTCACTCTTCGCAGATGACACGATATTCTTCTACATGGAAAACCCTGAAGACCACCAGAAACTGCTAGAACTGATACATGAATTCAGCAAAGTCACAGGTTATAAAATCAATGCATGGAAATTAGTTGCATTTCTATACACCAATAATGAAGCAGCAGAAAGAGAATCAAGGAATTGACCCCATTTACAGTTCCAAAAACCATAAGATACCTAGGAATAAACCTAAACAAAGAGGTAAAAGATCTGTATGCTGAAAACTATAGACAGCTTATGAAAGAAATTGAAGAAGACACACAAAAACAATGAAAAACATTCCATGTTCATTCATTGGAAGAATGAATATTGTTAAAAGGTCTATGCTACCCAAAGCAATCGACACACATTCAGTGCAATACCTACCGAAATAACACTAGCATCTGGGGTGTCTGGGTGGCTCATTTGGGTTGGTTAAACATTGACTCTTGATCTTGGTTCAGGTCATGATCTCATGGTTCATGAGTTCGAGTTCTGCATCGAGGTCCACATTGGCATTGTGGAGCCTGCTTGGGATTCTCTTTGTATTCTCTCTCTGTACCTCTTCCCTCCCTTTCTGTCTCCTTCTCTGTTTCTCCCTCTCTCTCTCTCGAAATAAATAAACATTAAAAAAACCCAACAACACTAGCATTCTTTACAATGCTAGAACAAACAATCCTAAAACTTGTGTGGTACCACAAAAGACCCCAAATAGCTGGAGTAATATTGAAAAAGAAAAACAACGCTGGAGGCATCCCAATTCTGGACTTCAAGCTGTATTACAAAGCTGTAATCATCAAGACAGTATGGCATTGGCACAAAAACAGACACATAGATCAGTGGAACAGAACAGAGAACCCAGAAATGGACCCACAAATGTTTGGCCAACTAATCTTTGACAAAGCAGGAAAGAGTACCCAAAGGAAAAAAGATAGTACCTTCAGCAAATGATGCTGGGAAACTGAACAGCGACATGCCGAAGAATGAAATTGGACTGGTTTCTTACACCATACAGAAAAATAAATTCAAAATGGATGAAAGACCTAAATGTGAAACAGGAAATCACTAAGATTCTAGAGGAGAACACAGGCAGCAACCTCTTTGACTCCAACGGTAGCAACTTCTTACTAGACTTACCTCTGGAGGCAAGGGAAATAAAAGCAAAAATGAATTATTGGGACCTCATCAAGATAAAAAAGCTTCTGTGCAGTGAAGGAAACAATAAACAAAGCTAAAAGGTAACTGACAGAGTGGGAGAAGATATTTGCAAATGACATATCAGACAGAGGGTTAGTGTCCAAAATCTATAAAGAACTTTTCAAACTCAACACCCAAAAACTCCAGTGAAGAAATGGGTAGAAGACATGAATAGACACTTTGCAAAGAAGAAATCCAGATGGCTAACAGACACATAAAAAGGCATTCAACATCACTCATCATTGGAGAAGTACAAATCAAAACCACAATGAGATACTTACTACCTCACATCCTTCAGAATGGCTAAAATGATCAACTGAGAAAACAACAGATAGTGGCCAGGATGTGGAGAAGTGGGAACATTTTCACACTGTTGGTGGGAATGCAAACTGATGCAGCCACTCTAGAAAACAGTGTGGAGGTTCCTCAAAAAGTTAAAAATAGAACTACCCAGCAATTGCACTATGAGGTATTTATCCACAGGATACAAAGATGCTGATTTGAAGGGACACATATGCCCAGTGTTTATAGCAGCACTACCAGTAATAGCCTAATTATGGAAAGAGCCCAAATGTCCATCAATGGATGAAGGGATAAAGGAGAGATGGTGTGTGTGTTTGTGTATGGTGATCAAAAAAGAATGAAATCTTATCATTTGCAACTATGTGGATGGAGCTAGAGTGCATCATGCTGAGTGAAATAAGTCAGTCTGAAAAAGACAAATATCGTATGATTTCACTCATATGTGGAATTTAAGAGATATAACAGTTGAACATAGGGGAAGGGAAGGAAAAAGAAGATAAAAACAGAGGGAAGGAAGCCATAAGAGACTCTTAAACACAGAACAACAGAAGGTTGCTGGAAGGGAGATGAGTAGAGGAATGGGGCAGGTGGGTGATGGGCATTAAGGAGGGCACTTGTTGGGATGAGCCCTTGATGTTAGATGGAAGTGATAAATCACCCGGATCTACTCCTGAAACCATTACTACACTGTATGTTAACTAATTTGAATTTAAATAAATACATTATTAAAAAGAAGGAAGTGAAAAATCTAACTCACAGAATGGAAAAAATATTTGCAAATCACATATTTGATAAGGAACTTGGATGAAAAACACAAAAAGGGCTCTTAAAATGCAACGATAAAGCTGTGAATAACCCTGTAAATAACCGTTGCCCCCCCAAATGGGTAAAGGATGGATATAGACATTTCTCCAAAGAAGACATACAGGTGGATAATAAGCACATGCAACAGTGCTCAGCATCATTAAACATTAAGGAAATGCATTTCAAAAAGACATTGAGATACCACTTTACACTCACTAGAGTGGCTAAAACAAACAAACAAACAAACAAACAAACAAAAAAGACCAGAACAAATGTTGAAAAGGATGTGAAGAAATTGGAACCTTCACACATTGCTCGCAGGGATTGTGAAATGGTGCCACTGCTTGAGTAAAGAGTTTGGCAGTTCATCAAAAAAGTTAACATAGAGTTTCCTTATGACCCAGCAATTCTACCCCTGAATATATACCCATGATAGAAATGATCACCTGTAGTTGATGTTTGTGGCAGCGTTATTCATAATAGCCAAAAAGTAGAAGCAACCCTAATATTCTTTTAATAAAAAATAGAGAAATGTGGTACATCCATAAAATGGAATGTTATTCAGCCATGAAAGGAGTTAAGTGCCAATACATGCCACAACATGGATGAACCTTAAGCTAAGGGAAAGAAGCCAACCACAAAGGGCTGTATGGTATGAATCCATTTATGTAGAATCTCCAGAAAGGGCATATCTCTGTAGATTCAAAGCAGATTAGTGGTTGCCATGGGCTAGAGGGAGGGCAAATGGGGAATGACTGCAAAAGGGTACCAAGTTTCTTTTAGGGCTTATGAAAATGTTCTGGAATTAGTGGTACTGGTTGCATAACTCTATGAATATGCTAAGAACCACGGAGTTGTACCCTGAAAAATAAGAATTTTATAGTATATGAAATAGATCTCTATGAAGTGCTCTTCGACAATCACACTCACAAAACTGTACATTTGGAAAATATAGATGAGGATTAAAAGAGCTAGCAATGCTCCAATTGAAAAACTCCTGGGGACAATTTAATGTGCTTCCTGCTTGCATTTTATTATGTGTATATCATGTGATTTATAATTTACATATACATTTAATTTTCTTAAGTTCAACATTTAGTTTTCTTAGTTTTTATTTAAATTGCATTTAATTTTTTATTCTGTTCTTTTTTCCCTACTTTAATCCTGAGTGATTTTTTTTTTTCATTTTGCTTCCTGGTATTGATTACTGCCATTGATGATAGCCACTTAATTTCCACAAGTGGAGATACCACATTTTATTGGACAGTTCCTCTCTTAGCCATTTGATTTGTTTCTATTTCTTTGCTATAATAAAAATGCAGTACTACATATATTTGTATATATAGTTTTTCTCAGTATGTGGGTTATTTCTTTAGAGTGTTTTTTTTTAAAAAGATGTTAATTGTGTGTCAAAAGCTATGAACATTTCCTGATGCTTGGTGACTATTGCCAAATTTTCTTTAAAAAGAGTTTCTCTACTGTTCCATTAAATATTGTTAGCCAAGTAACTCTCCATTACCACTAACTTTATGCCCAGAGGATTTTTTTGTAGACCCCACATGTCCAAGTTTACCAAAATCATTGAAGAAGTTGGCCATGTGCCATTGAGAGGGTGAAAACAACCATGAAATTGGTTATGAACAGGTGCATTACACAATTGATTATCCAAGCTTTAGTCTCTTCCATAATTAATCATGGGCCCTTCACAAGAGTCATGTTGCAGAGGAGTCCGCCACTTAACATAGCCAGGAAAACACATGGTACCAGGAATTAGGGAGCAATGGAAGATAAAGATGAGCAGAGGCAGAGAAAACAATTTAGAATTTTATCTCAAAGCACGTCGGTTTCCATAGGCCTGGGAACTTCACATTATGGCAATCCCCTGAACTTCTTGCTGTCTAAGCGTTTAGATCATTAGCATGCAAGCCTGTTCTTTTCAGGGATTCCATAATTGCTGAGGGAGCCAGGTCTTTTGTGCTAGGTCCGTGTAGATTTGGGTAGTCCCCTTTGGAAAATAATTATATCCCACCTCTAGCCAAAAGCTTTCTAAACGGTGTTTTCATAAAGGAGAATTTGTTTATGGATCTGAGTATTCCACTGGACCATGCATATCACAGGGCAGCTAAGGGCAGTTAAGAAAGAAGTCATTTTCTTATTTCTTTCATTATAGACTAAGACCCAATTCTAGGTGGCCCTCCAAAAACAAATGGTTACGTCAAACTGAACAACTGGCATCTTTTGCAACATGACCTCTCAGGGAGAGAATTTTAAGGCAAATCACCAACTGGCACGGCATTCTAATTTTTGACGGATGTATTAATCACGTTTTTTTGTTTCCACATACCCACACCCTCACTTCACTTTCGGATGCTTAATTTATGTGCTTATTTCATAGTTCATGTTGGGAAATCTCCATGGTGGATTCAGATGGAGTTTTGATTGACTGATCTCCAAAGTAGTTTTTTGTTGTTGTTGTTCTCTGGTGTCTCTCTCAGTCCTAGAAAAGTCTTACATTTCTACCATAAATGTGAACACGTTTTGCCTGTGTTATTACTTCCTTATCCTCAGAGTTTGAAAGGTCTGTGGCCCACGTTTTTCTTACATCACAGAATTTGGGGAAGGTTGTTATAATTTATCCATTATTTCCCTTTATGTATAAAGGCGTCTGGTCTTATCATTCTTCATGTTTTCAGAATTCACATTAAATCTATATCTTTGCAAATATTCCTGTGAGATTCTTCTCCAACAATCCTGTTCCATAGTTTCTTTTTCCTGTCATGCATTTCACACTTTTTTATATCTATCTGCTAACATAGAATCATTTCTAAACTCTAATGTAATAACACTAATCACTAGAGTAACTTTATTTTCCATGACACCTCAACTTACTTTGTATTCATTTCTCCCACAGTGTTTTTATGGAGTGCCATCTCTGCACTTTGTGGAGCAGTGAGGAGCCAGTGATAAACAAAAAGAAATCATACCCCTGCTTTCATGGAGCTTGTAGTGTAGAAGTGACAGGCAGATTAGCAAACACGAACAAGATTTTTTAAGAAAACAAAATTGCAGCTGCCGTAAATATCCTGAAGGAGAGGTATATGGTACTGGGAGAGTGTGTAAGACAAAGATACAAGCTGTAAGTCATGGAAGTGACACTTTTGAGGAGTTGACATTGAGCTGGTACATGAAGGATAAACACGAGTTACTCGTGTCCATGCAGGAAGGGAAATAACAATGTTCCAGGCGTAAGGAATAGTATAAGCAAACTTTATCACAGAAGAAGAAAGCGTCCAAGACTCTGAACCAAGTCCAGTGCAGCTAGGTGCATGGAGAAGGGGAGGAGTGTGGCAGGAGATGAGGTCGGTGAACAGGGCAATGGCCATATTAATGTGTTGTCTTCATCCTAGGAGCAGGTACATTCATTTCAATTAGAAAAGCAAATGTTGATCATATATAACGATTAGAATTATCTCAGCCATTGATTTTGCAATATCCAGCAGCAAGTTTGAATTTAAAAACCCATATGACCTAAAGTAGTTACTGGTATGAATCTTGGTGCTTCCATACACTCTTCCTTGAATTTTATATCGAAGATACTTTCAAGTGCCCATTAGTGTTTTCGGATTCCGTATTTTTTTCCTTCCTAATCTCTAGTCCTACTCGTGCCTAGCACAGTCCTTCATGCTTAGCTGATGGTCAATAAATATTTGCAGATTGGTGCATGAGAAAGAATAAGTGTGAAGTAGCCAGAGCCTGTTATGTGAAGAAGTCATTTAAGAGAGCCATGGTCTGATATGCACCACGAATTCATTTCTGATACAACAAAAGAAAAAGAGGGTAGAAATAGGAACACTGTCTTAATGGAAATGCATTTCACTCTATGAACTATTACTACTTCTTCCATTGACTTCTGCCTTCTAAAAAGACTCCCCTCTTTTTATATCCCTTGTATTGCTGTTATCTGGGTCAGGTGTTGACCAGTGTAATCAGAGTAGACAGTACGCCCATCTGTTTGAAGATCTCTTCTGCCAGAGGAATGTGAGAGTGTGAAACATCAAAGAGCCTTGCAATACATCCTTCACTCCTGTGTTAGAGATAATTGTTTCCCCAGAGTAGTGGGAGGCTTTGTAATAGCTTGGCTAAAACCTGAGAAGCTACTTAAACTCATTTCAGTTCTGCAGACCTTTACAGAATGGTTTCTGTGTGCCAGACAATATTCTCTGTGAGCCAAGGGCTGCACAGATGGATGTGCTGTGACCCCAGCCCCTCGGAGGAGCGCACAATCCCGTGCACAAATACAACGCGAATTCACAGCAGATGTGATATTTACTGGTCACATGGAGAGCTGTGGGAACACAGGTGAAAGAATTCTTTTTGTAGATAAGGTTAAAAGCTGGTGTCTTAGTCCCAGACCATTCATATTTTGATAAAACTGGTTTATTTACCAACATCTATTGACTGACAAGTCCTGTGCCGGATGCTGCAGATATGAAGATGAGACATTTCTTACCCTTGAGGAGCTCTTAGTCCCCCAGTGAAGACATATAAATAGATTATTAGAAAATTTGCCAACTGTGACATCACAGTTCTGTGTGTAATCCTAAAGAAGTGCAAAAAGAAGAAGTCACAGGGTGCACTGGCGTTTTTTCTCAGTAGAGTTGGTAGGAACTGAGTCCTGAAGAATGGGTGGGTAAGGGACAGGTTGATAAGGACAGTTGAGAACAGTGGGAAGAGATTTTGCAAAGACCCAAAGGAGTAAAGTTGGTTCTGTTTAAGGAATGGGTAGTCATTCTAGATTCCAGAAGTACGGTAGTGTAAAGTATATAGCAGGAAGAAATGCTAGACAAATTGTATACAGGCGGATCATAAGCTGAACTAATTATTTTGGATATTATTTTAATTTTTTTATAATGTTTATATTTGAGAGAGAGAGTGACAGAGCATGAGCAGGGGAGAGGCAGAGAGAGAGAGAGAGAGAGAGAGAGAGAGAGAGAGAGAGAGACATAATCTGAAGCAGGCTCCAGGCTCTGAGCTGTCAGCATAGAGCCCGACGTGGGGCTGGAACCCATGAACCGTGAGATCATGACTTGAGTCAGACCCTTAACCGACCGAGCCACCCAAGTGCCCCTGTGTATGATTTTATAGGGCAACCAGGAATCGCTGAAAACTTCAACCAGTGGCAGGATCAGTTCCACATTTTAGAGGAAACATGGAAGACAGGACTCGAAGCCAGGATGCAAGATGGGAGATAAAAGCATTGACCAATCAAGCAGAGGTGAGAGCAGAGCTAGAGGAGCAGTATCAATGTGGCCGCAGACTGATCTCACTGTCCCATGCAAGCGAAAGAGGAAAAGGTGTTTTGCTGTTTTTCTTAACTGGCTGCCAAAGCATACACAAATAAAATGTAGCACGTATTAGATTCCTCAGAGATTTGGTTACTATAGTTAAATTAGGCCGAGTTAATTTTCTAAGGGAGCCAGGATCAAACTCAACTGATCATGAGCACAGACAAGTTTTCTGTTCTCATCTGTAAAATGGTTGTGATAGGACCTTCCTCATAGGGCTGGTCTGATGATTAAACGAGATGATGTCTTATAAGACATTTGACACTGGCCCATCTTATGCACATAAGTGTTAACGATCATTGTTGGTTTACAGGATAGTTAATAAGCATCTAGTCTAAGCTATCACACTAAGCCAAGACAGTGGAGATAAAGTCATAAAAGGCAGAGAATTTGATCTCTTTAAATTTTTTTTTTAATATTTATTCATTTTTGAGACAGAGAGAGACAGAGCATGAACAGGGGAGGGTCAGAGAGAGGGAGACACAGAATCTGAAACAGGCTCCAGGCTCTGAGCTGTCAGCACAGAGCCCGATGCGGGGCTCGAACTCACAGACCGTGAGATCATGACCTGAGCCCAAGTCGGACATCCAACCGACTGAGCCATCCAGGCGCCCCTGATCTCTTTAGTCTATGAAGAAGGTGTTATAGGAAAAAACTTTTCACCTCTGACTAGGGGGCCAAGAGACAGGAGTTTTGGGGAAAGGGCCATTTGAATTTGATCACAAAGAATAAGTGGAAAAGGCATTCCAAGCAGTTGAATAGAGCCTACCATCTCCAAATATGTTCTCTAACAAGCAGCGGCAGAATCAGCAGCACTTGGGAACATGCTGAAAACAGAGACAAGAGTGACAAAAAGAAAAATGAAAATAGTCATCTCAAGAAAGGGTACTTGTACAAATTGATATCCATAACCAAAAGAATGAAGTTGGACCCCTTCCTCACTCTACATAAAAATGAGCTCACAGTGGATCATAGACTGGAGTAAAAGAGCTAAATCTATAAACCTTTAGAAGAAAACATAGGGATAAATTGTCATGACCTTGTATTAGACAACTTGTTTTTCGCTATGAAAAGCTCAATTGCAAATTAAAAGAAAAAAAGATTGGACTTCACTAAAATGAAAAACTTTAATGTTTCAAAGGACACCATTAAAAAGTAAAAAGACAATCTGGAGAATGAGAGAATATATTTACAAATATATGTATGATCAGGCACTTGTCCAGAATATATAAAGAACTCATAAATTTCAACAATAAAAGGACAACCCAATCAAAAAATGGACAAAGGACTTGATCAAATATTTTTCCCAAGGAGATACACAAATGGCCAATAAGCACATGAAAAGATGCTCAGCGTCATTGGCTGTTAGGGAAATACAAACCAAAACTGCATATTTCATCCCCACCAGGATGGCTAAAATAAAATAAATGTTGGTGAAGGTGTGGAGAAATTGTACCCTTCATAACTGGCTAGTGGGAATATAAAATGGTACAGCTAGTTAGAAAGACAGTTTGTCAGTTCCTGAAAATATTATAGATGAAGTTATCATAAAGCTTGGCAATTCCACTTCTCAGTGAATACCCAAGAGAATTAAAATATATATCCATACAAATACTTGTACATGAATGTTTATGGCAGCGTTATTCACAGTAGCCACATTATTTCAAATGTTGATCAGCTGGTAAGTGGGTAAACAAAATGTGGTCTATTCATATAATAGCATGTTATTCAACAACAGTTTAAAGGAATGGAGTACTTACATTTCACGATTAATATCACTGATACTACATCATGGATGGACCTTAACATTATAAAGGGGCGCCTGGCTGGCTCAGTAGGTTTAGTGTCTGACTTCAGCTCAGGTCATGATCTCACGGTTTGTGAGGGCAAGCCCCACATTGGGCTCCATGCTGATAGTGGGGAGCCTGCTTGGGATTCTCTTTGGTCTATCTCTCCACCCCTCCCTGCTCGTGCTCACGCGCTCTCTCTCTCTCTCTCTCTCTCTCTCTCTCGATAAATAAACTTAAAAAAAAAACATTATAAAGAACCACTTAAAGAATGATCTAAAGAAGCCAATAGCAAAAGATTACATCTTGTATGATGCCATTTATACGTAATGTCCAGAATAGATAAATCTATGGAGGAAAAAAGTCAATTAATGGTTTCCTAGGGCTAGGGAAACTGGGGGAGATGGGAAATGACTGCTAATGCAGAGCTAGGTAGCTGCCCTGTATAGTAACCACTAGCTGCATGTGACTCTTGAAATTTAATTAAACTCAAAATTTGATTCCTCATTTTCGCCTGCTGCATTTTACCTACTCCGTAGCCACATGACTAGTGGCTGCCATGTTGGACAGTACATTTAGAGGACATTTTTTATCACAAAAAGATCTTTTAGCATGGATCTAGAGCATACATTAAAGCTGTGTCTGGATCCATAAAAACCTGAAAATACATATAAAACTTTGAGCATATTTGCATCTTTTTTGAGAAGAGATACATGGCTTCATAAAACTCTCAAAAGAAATTAAGTCCCAATGTGAACACAGCAGCATTTTTTAAAACCATTGGACTCAACGGTGAACATATCAAAGTATTATCCTAGTACTCCTGTAGTGAACTGAAATTGCTTCTTACTTGATGTCCTGATGTAACTACCTACTGAAGAATCTTCGAGGCCTGATTTTTGTTAACTCTTGCTACTTTTACCTGAGAAAGAAGAGATTCCATAAAAACCCCTTTGGATTATCCTCTCTTAATTAAATCAGAACGTGCAAATGACCGTGAGCCAAAGCAGTAATAATTATGCCATGGCCAGTACTTGTGAGGCTCAGAAGGACGTTGACCCACAAAGGAAAGTGAAAGCAAATGTCACACTGAATTTGAATTGACACAAACGTGGGTGTATTTTGATGAATGATAATGATGAGCACAGGCACAATGGCGGAGGGCCTCCCCACGGGAAACTCTGAAGGATGACAGCATTCAGTAGGTGCAAGTAAGTGCCCTAGTGCAGCCACTCTTGGAAGCTCCCTGCTACAGAATGAAGGTGAGTTCCAGAGGGAGTCCTTCTGAGAAAGGTCATCACAAATCACGCACTATTGTGGAGATGCAAAGGCTTCGCATCCGAAACTCTTTAATTTCATTGGGCATACTATGCTGTCACCAGCTTGGCTGCAAAAATCAAAATCTGCCACCACAGCTGTCCCTGCCGCTGTTTGTTTCTAAAATACCAACACCTGGGACCCCACAGTTGCTCTCTCAAAACAAGGAATTATTGCTTTGACTAAAAGGATAAAGCATGACAGCAGCAAGCACGTGTGACCATGGCTGACAAATGGCTTGTGTCAAAGTCTCGGGAGATAAATATGTGACCCCCTCCTGAGAAGACAGCACAGATGGATCCTCTTACGGAAGCATCCCTAGTCAAAGCCAGTGGTGATTGCTGTCCAAGAAGATGTTTGCTTAGGGTCACAACCCCTCTAGCTTTCACCTCTCAGTGACAATGAACCAACATTTTTGATAATGACCTCTCTTCCCCTCCAAACCACCTCACTGGTGAGACCCCAAACTATCAGTTCAAATGGGAAATCGTGAGGTATGCTGGTGGCTTATGGACAAGACATCAGGTGTCATACGTGTATATACGATAGCATCAGTGATTCCTAGCAATGCCAGTTAGAAAGGGAAAAATGCCTTTTTCCCCCTATGGCATAATACGTCACATTTCAAAGTTTTCAAGAAACCACAGTCCCCTTTCCTTTTCCTTCACATTCACTGTGAATTTATGATATGACAGGGTAGGTAAAAGAATGAACCTTACGAGACTTAGACATGAGCCCTACTTCTGCCATTCTCTGGCTGTGTGACTGCTACCACATACTCTGCCTCTCTGAGCCTCAGTTTCCTTAACAGGGAAATGCAATAGTGATAGCATCTGGGTTTTTTTTCCCCCATTTTTAAATATTTATTTATATTTTGAGAGAGAGAGGGTGGGGGCAGAGCAAGATGGAGACAGAATCTGAAGCAGGCTCCAGGCTCTGAGCTGTTAGCACAGAGCCCAATGCAGGGCTCAAACCCACGAGCTGTGAGATTATGACCTGAGCTGAAGTTAACTCAGCCACACTTAACTGACACTTAACTGACTGAGCCACCCAGGCGCCCCTGATAGCATCTGTTTTAAAGGACAAGAATCTGGTTTAGAATCAAATGATGTGAGTATAATTCGTTACAGTGTCAAATTCAGTGTCAAAGGTCAAGAGTTGACAGCTCTTCTAAAGCCCCAAAGTCATGCTAACGGCTTTCCATATATTATCTCATTTAATGTCAATCTTAATGCCAGCTGATAAAGTTTTTGCAGATAGTAATTGAGGAAAGAATGTGTTCTGAAATTAGTTTTGTTAAGAAAAACTACGTGGATATAGGCAGGGTCTTTGTATTTCTGATGTTTTTTAAGTTTGTGTGCCTAAGTTTTCAACCAATACTTGGAGGAAGTAAACTTTTCCCATTAATTGTGTGTCCTCATTGTGTCTGGTGAATTTAGCTCTAGATGGAATTGGTCTGAATCCTTTGGTATTTATTCTTTCACCACGTGAACTGACCATTTTTGCTCAACTTGACACCATTGACCACAGGGCCAAAAAATGATGTCATTAAAAGGCAAAAGGGGTGAACTGTAGTGAACGCTGAAGTAGGTCAGGAGTACCTTTAGAAAGTCTGTGGTTTGGGCGGCTTTTGGAGGGCGGCTTTTGGAGGTCAGAGGAATTTTAGATGAGGAACCATGATGAAAAGATAAATACATCTTAGGACTCAAATTGCTTATTTTAAATGAGACATGTTTTTTGGTTTTTTTTCCCTCTGTGCTTCTTTAGTGATATGTCTGAACCTGGAAACTATAAAATTTGAAGGTTGCCAACAAAAAAAAATCCAATAAAATTTGTGATGAATATTTCTTCAATGCAGAGTTTCCTTGAAGGTCCGAATCTAAAGCTCATTTATTCATGGCGAACCTAAAACTCATTTATTAATGGCTAACAAATAAGTTACATTTGTTGCCGACCTCTTTGGAGTTGGTCCATAGCTAGGTTTCAGTTAAATGACAGAAGAGCTATTTCATAATCCTGACCTTTGGGGGTCTTCTCCTGAATGGTAAGATCATTGCAGGCACAAGAAAGGTTCTGGATCCTCCCTAACATGCATACCATACAATGTCTACCTCAAGGAGTCAAGATGGAACTCAACTCCATCTTACCAATCCATAGGAGAGAAATCTCCGTTTTCAGGAAAAACAGATCTTGAGATACATCTCTTCAATTATGAAAGCATCTTTTTCAATTTAGAACTTTAGAAACTCCAATATTTGAATACCCAAAGACCCTCCCTTCCTTACTTTTACAGATATGAAATAAGCTCTGAGAGGGGAAGTAATTTGTCCCAGGATACACAGCTTTGTTGTAGCTAAGTGAGGTCTAGCAGTAAGTACCTCTGATTGTTGATTCAGTGCTTTGTATAGTTAATGAAATGACTGCAAAGAAAGTTTGAGGAACATTTCTAGTGTGGTATCTGTCTTAAATTTTTTTTTTAATGTTTATTGTTGAGGGAGAGACAGAGTGTGAGTGGGGGAGGCGCAGAGAGAGAGAGGGAGACACAGAATCTGAAGCAGGCTCCAGGCTCTGAGCTGTCAGCACAGAGCCCCGCGCAGGGCTCGAACTCACGAGCTGTGAGATCGTGACCTGAGCTGAAGTCAGATGCTTAACTGACTGAGCCACCCAGGCACGCCTTTGGGGGTATCTGTCTTTAAAAAAATAGGGCCACCTATACTTTCATCAGGTTTATTTAAATCATACCTAATCACTCCCCTTTGTGACCAACAGAGTGCTTCTGTAAAGTGACTTGAGATATGAGTAGTTTAATATTAACTGGTCTATACAATAATTGACTATAATAGCCTGGGGGTACTAGTTAGGGTCATCTGGGTACAGGCAGCAGAAACTGGGCAACTTAGGCCCAAAATGAATTTGTTGAGGCATACAGATCACACAGGATCTAAGCAGCACTGAAGAAAGAGACTCAGAAGGGCACAAACCAGGTTAGCTTTAGGATCCGAAGGTCCAGGAAGCAGAATTGAATCACCACTGCTCCAAACGAGTATGCCCTTTGTGTTGTGTTGATGTTGAGGGTGTGTGTGTGTGTGTGTGTGTGTCCTTGCATTATTCTCAAAATTTGAATTCCCATGAGGATAATGCCAAGTGGCATAGCTCAAGCCGCTTGCCTGCCCCTTCTTATCAAAACGAGACTGTGCATCTTAGGGGAACAGGAGATAAGATGCTTCAAAAGAAGTTCAGGGTGCTGTTACCAGTGGAAAGGTGAAAGGGTGC
The DNA here is from genome assembly GCF_018350175.1 of Felis catus. NCBI lineage: Eukaryota > Metazoa > Chordata > Mammalia > Carnivora > Felidae > Felis > Felis catus. The sequence goes on along the minus strand of NC_058369.1, from coordinate 34,239,222 downwards.
TTTTCACCACCACCACCCTTGGCTTCCCTTATGGGGGCCATATGGTCCTCTTGGTGAGGCCTTTCAAGGTTCAAGCATTTTTGGTTCAAACCTATCTTTTGGAAGATAAGACAGTGGAGAGGGACCACATTCTGTGTGTCTCTTATTACTTTTCCCATCACCCTCTTTCCTCAACTGTGCCTCCGTAAGGACTAGCTAGGCGCTCATTATTTGACTGATATCTTGCAATGCACTGAACCACTCATCAACCTTTTGAAACAGTGGTTGGCTCACAGTCTCAGGAATATTAGAACCAGGCAAGTTTCTTTATAGATAGTTTAATATTCTGGAATCTGCATTGCCATGAAAGTAGAGCATTCAGTGTGCTGGCGTCATCATTATCCGTGCTAGGAGGAATTAAAAGCACACGGGCGACTCCTGTGTTCATTGAAGCATTATTCACAGTAGCCAAAATATGGAAGCAACCTAAGTCTGTCAGCAAATGAATGGAAGAAATGAATGGGAAAAGAAGATGTGAGATACATCTATAGATATATAGACATAGGTACAGTTAGAGGTATATAAAGTTAATTCATACATTCAGACTCAAGATGGAGGCCACCTCCATGGCCCAGCACACATCACAGATCTAAACCTAAGTGAGCCTGCACTTGGGAGAGATGCCTCCCTGTCAGGGAAGGCTAACACACACCAATCACAACCCTCTAACGCTTTAGCTTACCTTACCCTAGAAGACCAACCTGCCAGTCTTAAAAGGAATTTCCCAACCTCCCAGTCAAAGGACCTTTTTCCTCTTTGCCTTTTATAACACTCTGTCAAACTCAATCTTGCCCAGGGACACCTGGGTGGCTCAGTCCGTTAAGCAGCTTACTCTTGACTTTGGCTCAGGTCATGATCTCATGGTTGGTGAGTTTCAGCCCCACGAGTTCAAGCCCCGCATCAGGCTCTGCACAGAGCCTGCTTGGGATTCTCTCTCTCTCCTCCCCCTCTCTCTGCCCCTCCCCCCTGCCGTGCACGCTCTCTCTCAGAATAAACTTTATTTTTTTAACGTGTATTTATTTTTGAGAGAGAGAGACAGAGACAGAGCACGAGTGGAGAAAGGGCAGAGAGAGAGAGAGAGAGAGAGAGAGAGAGAGACACGAAGTCCAAAGCAGGCTCCAGTCTCTCAGCTGTCAGTACAGAGCCCAATGCAGAACTCACACTCACGTACTACAAGATCATGACCTGAGCTGAAGTGGGACATTTCACCGCCTGAGCTACCCAGGTGCCCCAAAAGGAACAAACTTAAAAAAAAAACCTCAATCTTGCCCCAGATTTCTTAGGAATGTGCCACTGTATGATGTCACTTATATGTGGGACCTAAAAAAGCCAAAGTCATGGAAGTTGAGTAGAATGGGGGTTACCAGGATTTGGGGGTGAGGGTGATAGGGAAAATGGGCAGATAGTACAAACTTCCAGCTAGAAAATGATTAAGTTCTAGGGATTGAACGCACGTTGTGATTCCAGGTAACAATACTGTATTATATACTTGAAAGCTGGTAATAGAATAGATCTCAAAAGTTGTCAACGTGCCAAAACACCAAAAAGAACACTAATTATGCAACAAAGATTTAGCTGCTATAGTGGTAATCACATTGCAATATTTCAGTGTATCGGATCAACACAGTGCACATCTTAACGTTGCATAATGTTGTATGTGAATTATATCTCAATAAAGCTTGGAGGAGGGGAAGTATGCAGGGTAGTACCAGACTACCCAAAGTAACTAGCTGTGTAAATTTAAGCGAGTTATTTTAATCTCTACATGCCTTGGGTTCCTCATCAGTTAAAATGAGGTTAATTACTTTACTTTGTTTTGAGGAGTAAAGAGTTTAATATATGAAGAATGTTTCAAGTACCTAGCTGATGGCAAATTAGTTGCCATCAAGAGAAAGACAGAAACCGTATGTTTTCACTCTTCTGTGGATCTTGAGAAACTTAACAGAAGACCATGGGGGAGGGGAGGGGGGAAAAAAGTTACAGAGAAGGAGGGATGCAAACCATAAGAGACTCTTGAGGACTGAGAACAAACTGAGGGTTGGTGGGAGGTAGGGGAGAGTGGAAAGTGGGTGATGGGCACTGAGGAGGGCATCTGTTGGGATGAGCACTGGGTGTTATATGGAAACCAATTTGACAGTAAATTGTATTTTAAAAAAAATAGTTACCATCAGCTCTCCTCCTCCTCATCACCGTCTCCACACCTTGAACCAGGACTGACATCTTGGTGAAGATGGGTTGCTTTTCCAGCTTTTGTAGACATTTTTGGATTGGTAGTAACAGGTGAATTGCGACAGTCAAAACCACATTCAAGAGGCTAACTGCATTCACAGCGTGTGCTCAGATGTTGCTTTCCCCCGTAACTCACGTGTCTTAGAAGTGCTTCCTCAAATTTGGCTTTGTGGTTTTTACGTTCTTTAAAAATATTGAACTTACAAGCAGACTCCACTGAACTCAAGGGTCTGCATTTCTTTCCTTCCAAGGGTTTGGCCTTAGGTTTACAATGGCTATACATTTAATCAGTGAATTGTCTTGTGATTATTCACTGCCCATTTATCAGCTTGCCCTCTTACATGGTGACAAATGGTGGTTCCTTTTAAGTTTCCAAGTGGCCAGTTTAATCTGGGCCCTCTGTTGCTTTGTTAGGGAAATCGAATGCCCAGAATTGTTCTTGAGCTTTCCCTTGTTGCGCAGAGGTCATGGGAAAGTAGACGTGAGAACTCCAGTGTGATTCATCATTGCCTAATAAAGTAGCGTGACATCCGGGCACAGCATTCTGACTGAAGGCGCTCACGTTCTCTATCTCTCTACGAAATGGTCTGCTCGCAAGTAAATGCAGCAGTGGCTCTGAACAGGAAAGGTAATGCGTGGTCATACCTGGGGTTATAGCTGTTTCTACCTGGTGTAATAGAAGTGACAAGGTGATGGGGGTTTCAACCACACTTTGTGTCTGCTTTGGTGAAATACTTTCCCAAGACATTCTTTCTTCTTTTCTGAGTCTTTATGTTTCATGTATTAGTGGTAAAGGCTAAAATAACTGCGTAGGTTAAACCTTGTAACACGTGCCAAAGAATGGCCTATGGTAAAATCAGGCGTATAAAATGGCCCTTGTGAGCATCTTCGTCCTGTAGATTTTTATGCTTAGGGAAGGTTTTGCATGGTTAATTTTATTACACAGTAAATGTTCTTTTATTTTTTTTGATAGTAAAAATTTATATATATTATAATATATATAATATATAGATTATATATTATATATGATATATATGATAACCTATATATTATATACATTATATATTATAATCTATATATTATATATAATATATATATTGTTTGTGTATGTAAATATATAAATGTATATAATATATAAAATATATATAAATATAATATAAATATAATATAATATAATATAATATAATATAATATAGTAAATATAATAAAATATAATAATATAATATATATTTTTTATAGTAAAAATTTATATATATTATAATCTATATAATATATAGATTATATATTATATATGATATATATGATAAGCTATATATTATATACGTTATATATTATAATCTATATATTATATATAATATATATATTGTTTGTGTATACAAATATATAAATGTATATAATATATAAAATATATATGTAAATATAATATAATATAATATATAATAAATATAATAAAATATAATAATATAATATATATAATATATAGTATATATATAATATATTATACTAATATAAATATAAATATAATATATAAAAAATATATATATAATTTATTGTCACATTGGTTTCCATACAACACCCAGTGCTCATCCCAACAGGTGCCCTCCTCAATGCCCATCACCCGCTTTCCCCTCTCCCCCACCCCCCTCAAAGCTCAGTTCTCAGTATTTAAGAGTCTCTTCACAGTAAATGTTCCTATTCACTCAAAATTGCTGTCTGAGAAATGTGTGTCTCTTTATTAGGGGTCATAGTGGTGACTTCTCTTTCATCTCTTTGGCTCAGGAAGGGGATTCCTTCCTTGAGCCTCAGAGAGGAAGGGGATTTTCATCTGAGAAGTAGAAAGGTACCTGGAAAATGTGTCCAGTTGGGACAAACTGAGTACCTTCATGTCCCCTGGAGAAAAGCTCCTTTCTTTTCTAGGATCTGTTTCAGTCATTCACTTATAGGTGAGGAAAAATAGTTTTCTCTATATCCTAGGTTCTTGGCTGAGATTCCCTCCTTCAGTAATAAAAGATTCACAGGAGAAAAACAAGCAGAAGTTTAATAGCACATAGCCTCCTATATACACATGGGAGAGACCCAGGTGATTGGAGTAAGTCCCAGAAGTGGTCCATGCCGCCACGTTAAAATACCATCTCCAGGTAAGACGAAAGAAAAATATTCGAGTGGGAAGCGGGTTATTAGAGAGTAGGAGTCAAAACAATAAACGAGGGTAAGGTGGCTACAAAGATGTAAATTGATCGCCTCCTGCATTGCTAAGAGTTTGTAGAAATTTAGCCATCCTATGGAAGACAGCCTTACCAATGGAGAGTTCTCTTATAAACGTAAATGTCTCTTAGGGAAACACAACTTGTGCTTGATTGTCAGAGTTTGTCCTGTGTCTGCTGTTTCTTACAATCGGCCTTAAATAATCCTTATGCCAAAAACGCGTATTTGGGGGGCACCAAAATATTTGGGGTTGGTTAAGCATCCTGACTTCAGCTCAGGTCATGATCTCACGGTCTGTGGGTTTGAGCCCCATGTCAGGCTCTCTGCTGTCAGCCCCGGAGCCTGTTTCAGTTCCTCTCTGCCCCTCCTCCGCTTGCACCGTCTCTCAGAAATAAAAATTTTTTTAAAAAAGCGTATTTTGCAGTGACAAGTCCTCCTCCTCCTCACATTCATTCATTCACTTGTTAAACTTTTACTTTCAACATCTCTGTGCCCTGTCTGTCCTGGAGACAGAAACCCCCGGGAGCCAGAATCAGGTAAGGTCCTTCCTCTGCCTTTGGTGTGCCCAGGGACCCTTTGATGAGACAAGCAAGTAAATTAATAATTACATCGTGAAGAGGTTAGAGCCTCACCCTTCCAAGTGCGGTCTCTGAGAACTTGTTAGCAGTATGTAATCTCAGCCCCACCCCCTGAGACCTACTGAGTGAGAGTCCACATTTTTACAAGATTACCAGATGATTAAAATGCACGTAAAATATAGCTCGAGGCATATGCAGGGCACTGCCTAATGAGCTAGGGTGCAGAAGGGCACGATGTAAGGACACAGGGCAGCAGAGCCTCCTGAGCTCCATGAGCCCCTGGCCTTGCCTTTCACACTCTCACAGCAACCCCGCTGGCCAATTTGCATTGTGTCCCTACAGGTGTCTAGAGTGGGGGGTGGGCGTCGAGTAGGTAGATGTGAGCAGACTGCAGGCCACAACTCAAGGGACTGTGACTCTTACCCCATGGGTTCGACACCGTGATCCCGAGACAGAGAAGAAGGAATTTGCTGTCCTGCTCACCTGTCCTCTCCAGACAGGGAAGGGGAAAACTTAGGTCAGTGATCAAAGGCCTCTGAGTAGGAGGCGAAGCAAGGCTAATCTTGATTATAGGTATTTCTCTGAGGAGCTTTATGGGTTCTTTTCCCTGATCCTCCCAACACTTTGCAAATCACAGACAGGCACACAGGGAAGACTCACACATTCGCACATGATGGAGAAGACTCACAGAGCCCCTCAAGCCCAATGCAGAACTCCCTCAGGCTCACATTCCCCAGTTTAAGAACCTCTGACTCTGCAGAAATACTGGGTCAAATTTAACTACATTTCCTATATCATATTGAAAGAGTTTATTCCATGCCAGGATTTACATTGAGTCATTCACATGCATTATATTCCTTAATCTTTGCAACAGTACTATCTGGTAGGTTTTTGTCACCATTTTACAGATGAGGAAACTGGAAGATTAGAGAAGGTTGTTAAATTGCCCAAGGTCATCATTTAATAAGAGGCTGAAGTGGAAACCAAATGCCCTTCTGTCTGATTCCAGCACCCCCCGCCCTTAACCACCATGCACGCTGTCTCCTCAGAATGAAATACTACCATTAAAAATAAGGCAACAAGCGTAATTTCTGCCACTAAATTGTACATTTAAAAATGGTTAAACTGGTAAATTTTATCTTTTGGTTATTTAACCCCCGTAAAAATAAAACAAGACAACAATGAAGAATATAATATACACCTTGCACCGTGTTAGGTTTGGAAATGTTCAGTGTTTCCAAGTCCCTGTAGGCCCTTTGATTCACCACCCATTTCTTTAAAAAGCCATGAGGGGTGCCTGGGTGGCTCAGTCAGTTGAGCGTCCAACTTCAGCTCAGGTCACGATCTCACAGCTCGTGGGTTCAATCCCTGCGTTGGGCTCTGTGCTGACAGCTCAGAGCCTGGAGCCTGCTTCGGATTCTGTGTCTCCCTCTTTGTCTGCCCCTAACCCACTCACATTCTGCCTCTGTCTCTCTCAAAAATAAATAAACATTAAAAAAGTAATAATAAAATAAAAAGCCACAAAATGACCAAATCACAATTTAGGCAGCTCTGCCTCTTGTTCACAACTGGGAACCCTAACTACATACTGCTCAAACCAGACCTGTCCCAAGTTCCCAAGTACTGTTTTGAAGATAGACTTTCAATTTGTGGTTACCCTACGATAGGCCACAGACTTGATATACACATGCTTATATATTTTAATCTCGTGTCTTTTTTTTTTAATCGAAATACAGCTGGCACACAATGTTACGTGAGTTTCAGGCGTACAGCATAGTGATTCAAGAAGTCAGTACATTTTGCTCTGCTTACAAGTGTGGCTACTATCTGTCACCATACAGTGCTGTTCTAATATCACTGACAATATTCCCTATGCTGAGCCTTTCATTGCCATAATTTATTCATCCCGTTACTTGGAAGACTATCTCCCTCTTCCCTTCACCCGTTTGCCCTTCCTTCCCCTCTGGCAGTCATCAGTTTGTTCTCTGTATCTATGGTTTGCTTTTTAGATTCCACATATAAGCGAAAGCCAAAGGTATTTGTCTTTCTCTGTCTTATTTCACTTACTGCAGTACTCTCTAGATCCATTCATGTTGTTGCAAATGACCAGATCTCATCCTTTTTATGGCTGAGTAATATTCCTGTGTGTGTGTGTGTGTGTGTGTGTGTGTGTGTGTGTGTGTGTGCGCGCGCGCCACATCTTCTTTATCCATTCATTCCTTGATGGACACTTGGGTTGCTCCCATATCTTGGGTATTTTAAGTAATTCTACAATCAACATAGGTATGCATGTGTCTTTTTGAGTTAGTGTTTTCGTTTTCTTTGCGTAATACCCAATAAGGGAATTACCAGATCATATGGTAGTTGTATTTTTAATTTTTTGAGGAATCTCTGTATTATTTTCCATGATAGCTGGACCAGTTTCCATTTCTACCAACAGTGCATGGGGGTTCCTTTTTCTCCACATCGTTGCCAATAGTTGTTATTTTTTTCAGATTTGACGTATGTATGCAGGCCCTGCAAGATACAGAACTTCTTAAGAAATATCACTGTTGGGGCGCCTGGGTGGCTCAGTTGGTTAAGCGTCCGACTTCGGCTCAGGTCATGATTTCGCAGTTCGTGGGTTTGAGCCCCGTGTCAAGCTCTCTGCTGACAGCTCGGAGCCTGGAGTCTGCTTCAGATTCTGTGTCTCCCTCTCTCTGACCCTTCCCCGTTCATGCTTTGTCTCTCTCTGTCTCAGAAATAAATAAACATTAGAAAAATTTTTTTTAAAAAAGAAATATCATTGTTGCTTATTCTGTCCTTCGGTGCAAATATGAAACATCTTATCAAATAGTAACCTTTAAATATCTTAGAATAATGGTTTAAGGACACAGATTCCGACTGGGTCAAATCTTATATATGGTTTTTACTAGTTCTGTGAGCCTAGGTCAAGTTTTAACCCTTATATAGCTTTGTTCCTCTGTCAGGAAAATGCGGATAATAGTAAGATTATCCAGATGCGGATACCTATTAAGCTAGGGTAGCTGTGACGATGAAATGAGGTAGCATAAGTAAACTTGTTTGTAGAGTGGCTGGTCTGTGCAGAGTAAGCAGTTAATAAAGGCTAATGTTGATCGTTAAGATGGTGATGATATTTACATGTTTGTTATTCAGAGTCTGAGGATTATCCCAAATCACTTTGGTGTGGCATTTCTTGTCCCACTGCCCTTGATGATCCATTCGCATGACTGTGATCTCTGTGGTATCTTTGTCATTGACAAACTAAGCGCCTTTTCAGTGTTTGGAGGTATAACTGCGATACATCACGATGCTCATATTTAAGGTGAATATACTTGTTGAGCTTTGAAGTATGCATATGCCCATGAAACTACCACTGCAATCAAGATAATGAGCATATTCATTACCCCTAAAGTTTCCTTGTACTTCTTTGTCAAAGCTAAAGTCCTTCCTCCCTTTCCCCACCAGTATTTCTCCCCAGGCAACCACTCATCTGCTTTCCAACACAATAACCTTGAGTCATATTGAAGCGTACTGGAATTTCTCCTGCATTTTTTCCAAGTTTTTATTTAAATTCCCGTTAGTTAACATACTGTGTACTGTTAGTTCCAGGTGTAGAATTCATTGGTTCATCACTTACATATGACACCCAGTACTCCTCACAACAAGTAACCTCCTTAATCCCCATCACCCACCTAGCCTGTCCCCCACCTACCTCCTTCCATCAACCCTCAGTTTGTACTCTATTGTTAAGATTCTGTTTTCTGTTGCCTCTTTATTCCCCACTCAATGTTCATCTGTTTTGTTTCTTAAATTCCACATGGTATTTGTCTTTCTCTGACTTATTTCACATAGCGTAATAGTCTCTGTATCCATCCACGTCGTTCTATTTGGGCATATCATTTTGCTTTCCCCTTATATTTAACTATATATTTAGCTTCTCTTAAAAGTGGGAGGGGCTTTTGATGGATAAGTGTTCAGCAACTGTGTAATAGGCTTTCAAGATAAATAAATCAAACATGCCAGCCTTTCCTCACTTTGAACTCCTCTGAGTTAGCCTGTCAAGTTCAGTAGACTGTACTGCCATTGTCTTGCCTGTTGTGTTGACAGCATTTCTTGATTGATTCAATCAGTTTTTGTTTCAGTAGTACATCACAGTATTATCACTTTAGAAGACATTTCAGGCAACTGTCAGATGTCCTAGTTTCAGGTAAAATTGAAATGATCTCACTACCTCAGGTATACCTTCTGGAAATGGGTCTGTTCTCTTAATATGCAAAGGAACATAACTATATCACAATTTATTCCTCTTCCTTGAACTTTTTTAAAGTTTATTATTTTAAGAGAGAGAGAGAGAGAGAGAGCAAGCAAGCGAGCATGTACTAGCAGGGGAGGGACAATGAGAAAGGGAGAGAGAATCCCAAGCAGGCTCTGTGCTGTCCACACACAGCCCACCACAGGGCTCCATTTCACTGTGAGATCATGACCTGAGCCGAAATCAAGAGTCAGATGCTCAACCAACTGAGCCACCCAGGCGCCCCTGACTTTTTCTTTTTATTAAATTAATTGTAAGATATTTTTCAATTTCTAAAACATTTGTTGTGGAAGGAAAGATATTTGCATCTTAGAATCCAAGATATGTGGTAAGCTTTCATTTGGCTTTTTTTACTATATTGTTTGATTATTTTCTTGCTATTTAAGGAGAAGGTCTATAAATTACATATCTTTGTATTCCACGCAAGGTCTCACAGAGTTCTCAAATATGTATGAACCCACAGAATTACATAATGCCATAGCAAGAAAGGAAGTCAAACTTAATTTGGACTCTTTCTCTCATATTGCTTATGGAGAGAAGCACACCAAAGAGAAATATCTTGCCCGGATTCACGTAGTCATTGCAGAGTCAGGGTTTGCTTCCAGGTCTCCTAACTCTTCAGTGTTCATTTCAGTTGAATTTATCGTTGACACAGTGGAGTCTGGGAATGGACAGGTAATTCTTAAATACAGTAGAGTTTGACTTCTACACACAGTTTTCAGAATGTATACTCTTGATCTTTCCAGTTTCACAAATTCAGATATGGCAGCAGGTCATGATCTCACAGTTCATGTGTTCGAGTCCCGTGTCAGGCTCTGTGCTGACAGCTCAGAGTCTGGAGCCTGCTTCAAATTCTGTGTCTCACTCTCTCTGACCCTACCCCACTCGCGTGCGCTCTCTCTCTCTCTCTCAAAAATGAACATTAATATATATATATGTATGTACGTGTATGTGTATATATATATTTATAAATAAATATATATTATTATATATTAATATATATTTATAATATTATATATTATAAATTAAATATATATTTTTATATATAATTAATATTTATATAAATATTAAATATTTATATATTATAAATTAAATATTATATATTTATGTATATTTTTATATATTTATATTTATATATATATTATATATATTATTATATATAATAACATTACTATATATAATATTATATAAATTTATATAAATGTACATAATATATATATATTTTGCTTATCATTTTTGCTGGACCACTTAGTGGAATTATACGGTAGGCCACAAAAAAAAGTATTTGTGTGTGAGTCAATTGTCTAATGACTAAGAGTTACTGATGACATTACATCTGCATTTAACCTTTGCTTTTTTTCCTTCCTTGTTCCTTCCTTCCTTCCTTCCTTCCTTCCTTCCTTCCTTCCTTCCTTCCTTCCTTCCTTCCTTCATTGTTAAGCTCCTCCTTTTCCCATGGTACAGATCTAGGATGTAGTCACTTTTAGGAGGATTCAGTGCTGAAGAAGACTGCCAGGTTTCCTGGTTTCTATTGCAAAGGCAACAAACAACGAAGAAGTAAACAATAATGAATAAGACACACAATACTGTGATTGCAAACTTTAAGAACGATTGTGAAGGAAATCATGGGAAGTCGCATTTATGCTGAAACCTGAAGGTTGAACAGAAATCTTAGGGGAAGAATAACCCCTATATCGTGATGTAATCTTAATATTTAATTTGGATGCAAACCCAATGTAATACTAATATTTAATCTCGACTCATACCCCATAGTACTGAAAACTGAAATTCACCCAGTGATGTTACTGCAGACAGCATATTCCTGATGCCTAAAAGACTTTGAATAAACATTTCACAGATGCCTTGGGGAGCAGCAAGACATCTTTGACAGGGAATTGCTTGTGAGCTGAAACCCTGATTGTTTGCCTCTGTATCCCCATCTCTCCTTCAGCGCTGGCCCAGTCACTATGACTTTGATAACTCCCCTTTAATGTCTGAAGGCGCCCCACACACTACCTTTTTAATGACTATGTTCTGTAAAATAAAAAATCCAGCTCACCTAATCTTATATATAGTAAATTACAATAATTGATTTTTTTGTGGTTAAACCAGCCTTGCCTTCCTGGGGTAAACCCCAGAAGGTCATGAGATAGTATTCTTTTTACATGCTGCTGGATTCAATTAGCTAAGATTATGTTAAAAATTTTAAATCTGTGTTCATTGTGTGTAATCTCTCTGTAATTTTTTTTTGTTTGTAATGTCTTTGTCAGGTTTTGATTAGCAGGCTTTGTGAGCCTTATGAGTTGAAGAGTATTCTCTTGACTATTTTCTAAAATGATTTGTGTATGATTAGTACTGTTTCTTCCTTAAAAATTGATAAAAATTACTAATAAAAGGATCTGGGCTTATAGTTTTCTGACAACAAATTCAGTGTCTTTAAGTGGAAACAGAGATACTCAGATTTTGTTTTGTATCAGTCTGGTTTTTCAAACAACTTGTCTGTTTACCTAGGTTGTTGAATATCCTGGATCAAATTGTTTATAATATCCATAACTATCCTTTTCATGCCTACAGTAGTGCGGGCGCACACACACACACACACACACACACACACACACACACACCAATCTATCTAGGGATTTAGCTTAATTAAATTTTCCTATTTTGTGTATGCTTTATATTCCAATGATATCTAAATTGTGTTATTTCCTTTCTTCTCTTGACTTTATGATTACTTGCTCTTCTTTTTCTTGTTTAACTAGAAATTTAGATCATTGTTTGTAAGCCTTATTCTTTCCTAATCTAATATAAAGCTATAAATTTTCCTCAAAGCACTGCGTTAGCAGCACCCCACATATTTTGATATATTGTATTTTTATTGTCACTTAGTAAAAATATTTTCCAACTTTCTTCATTATTTCTTTCTTAATAATTGAATTATATAAAAGTGTGCTGTTTAATTTCCAAATATAGATTCTTTTTTTCTCATTTGTAATTTAGTTTTAATTAGGTCAGAGAACATTGTATTAATGATGGCAACCTTTTAAAATTTGTTGAGGCCTATGGCCCATCCTATGGCTGTCATACATATATGAATGTGTACACTTGAAAAGAACATATATTCTGCATTTGCTGCCCGGTGTGTTCTACAATTGTCAGCTAGGTCAGGAGGTTAATACATTAGTCAGATCTTCGACATCTTTACTGGAATTTTTGTTTAGTTGTTTTATTAGTTGCTGAAAGAGGAGTGTTAAAATACCTAACTACAACTATAGATGTATCTCTTTCTCTCTTTAATCCTATTTTTGTTTCATGTATTTTGTTTTGTTTTTTTTTTAATATATGAAATTTATTGTCAAATTGGTTTCCATACAACACCCAGTGCTCATCCCCAAAGGTGCCCTCCTCAACACCCATCACCCACCCTCTCCTCCCTCCCACCCCCCATCAACCCTCAGTTTGTTCTCAGTTTTTAACAGTCTCTTATGCTTTGGCTCTCTCCCACTCTAACCTCTTTTTTTTTTTTCCTTCCCCTCCCCCATGGGTTCCTGTTAAGTTTCTCAGGATCCACATAAGAGTGAAACCATATGGTATCTGTCTTTCTCTGTATGGCTTATTTCACTTAGCATCACACTCTCCAGTTCCATCCACATTGCTACAAAAGGCCATATTTCATTTTTTCTCATTGCCATGTAGTATTCCATTGTGTATATAAACCACAATTTCTTTATCTATTCATCAGTTGATGGACATTTAGGCTCTTTCCATAATTTGGCTATTGTTGAGAGTGCTGCTATAAACATTGGGGTACAAGTGGCCCTATGCATCAGTACTCCTGTATCCCTTGGATAAATTCCTAGCAGTGCTATTGCTGGGTCATAGGGTAGGTCTATTTTTAATTTTCTGAGGAACCTCCACACTGCTTTCCAGAGCGGCTGCACCAATTTGCATTCCCACCAACAGTGCAAGAGGGTTCCCATTTCTCCACATCCTCTCCAGCATCTATAGTCCCCTGATTTGTTCATTTTGGCCACTCTGAATGGCGTGAGGTGATATCTGAGTGTGGTTTTGATTTGTATTTCCCTGATAAGGAGCGACGCTGAACATCTTTTCATGTGCCTGTTGGCCATCCGGATGTCTTCTTTAGAGAAGTATCTATTCGGGGCGCCTGGGTGGCGCAGTCGGTTAAGCGTCCGACTTCAGCCAGGTCACGATCTCGCGGTTCGTGAGTTCGAGCCCCGCGTCGGGCTCTGGGCTGATGGCTCAGAGCCTGGAGCCTGTTTCCGATTCTGTGTCTCCCTCTCTCTCTGCCCCTCCCCCGTTCATGCTCTGTCTCTCTCTGTCCCCAAAATAAATAAACGTTGAAAAAAAAAAAAAAAAGAGAAGTGTCTATTCATGTTTTCTGCCCATTTCTTCACTGGGTTATTTGTTTTTCGGGTGTGGAGTTTGGTGAGCTCTTTATAGATTTTGGATACTAGCCCTTTGTCCGATATGTCATTTGCGAATATCTTTTCCCATTCCGTTGGTTGCCTTTTAGTTTTGTTGGTTGTTTCCTTTGCTGTGCAGAAGCTTTTTATCTTCATAAGGTCCCAGTAATTCACTTTTGCTTTTAATTCCCTTGCCTTTGGGGATGTGTCGAGTAAGAGATTGCTACGGCTGAGGTCAGAGAGGTCTTTTCCTGCTTTCTCCTCTAAGGTTTTGATGGTTTCCTGTCTCACATTCAGGTCCTTTATCCATTTTGAGTTTATTTTTGTGAATGGTGTGAGAAAGTGGTCTACTTTCAACCTTCTGCATGTTGCTGTCCAGTTCTCTCAGCACCATTTGTTAAAGAGACTGTCTTTTTTCCATTGGATGTTCTTTCCTGCTTTGTCAAAGATGAGTTGGCCATATGTTTGTGGGTCTAGTTCTGGGGTTTCTATTCTATTCCATTGTCTATGTGTCTGTTTTTGTGCCAATACCCTGCTGTCTTGATGATGACAGCTTTGTAGTAGAGGCTAAAATCTGGGATTGTGATGCCTCCTGCTTTGGTCTTCTTCTTCAAAATTACTTTGGCTATTCGGGGCCTTTTGTGGTTCCATATGAATTTTAGGATTGCTTGTTCTAGTTTCCAGAAGAATGCTGGTGCAATTTTGATTGGGATTGCATTGAATGTGTAGATAGCTTTGCGTAGTATTGACATTTTGACAATATTTATTCTTCCAATCCATGAGCAGGGAATGTCTTTCCATTTCTTTAAATCTTCTTCAATTACCTTCATAAGCTTTCTATAGTTTTCAGCATACAGATCCTTTACATCTTTGGTTAGATTTATCCCTAAGTATTTTATGCTTCTTGGTGCAATTGTGAATGGGATCAGTTTCTTTATTTGTCTTTCTGTTGCTTCATTGTTAGTGTATAAGAATGCAACTGATTTCTGTACATTGATTTTGTATCCTGCAACTTTGCTGAATTCATGTATCAGTTCTAGCAGACTTTTGGTGGAGTCTATTGGATTTTCCACGTATAATATCATGTCATCTGCAAAAAGCGAAAGCTTGACTTCATCTTTGCCAATTTTGATGCCTTTGATTTCCTTTTGTTGTCTGATTGCTGATGCTAGAACTTCCAGCACTATGTTAAACAACAGTGGTGAGAGTGGGCATCCCTATCGTGTTCCTGATCTGAGGGAAAAACCTCTCAGTTTTTCCCTGTTGAGGATGATATTAGCTGTGGGCTTCTCATAAATGGCTTTTATGATCTTTAAGTATGTTCCTTCTATCCCGACTTTCTTAAGGGTTTTTATTAAGAAAGGGTGCTGGATTTTGTCAAAGGCCTTTTCTGTATCGATTGACAGGATCATATGGTTCTTCTCTTTTTTTTTTTGTTAATGCGATGTATCACGTTGATTGATTTGCGAATGTTGAACCAGCCCTGCATCCCAGGAATGAATCCCACTTGATCATGGTGAATAATTCTTTTTATATGCTGTTGAATTCGATTTGCTAGTATCTTATTGAGAATTTTTGCATCCATATTCATCAGGGATATTGGCCTGTAGTTCTCTTTTTTTACTGGGTCTCTGTCTGGTTTAGGAATCAAAGTAATACTGGCTTCATAGAATGAGTCTGGAAGTTTTCCTTCCCTTTCTATTTCTTGGAATAGCTTGAGAAGGATAGGTATTATCTCTGCTTTAAACGTCTGGTAGAACTCCCCTGGGAAGCCATCTGGTCCTGGACTCTTATTTGTTGGGAGATTTTTGATAACCGATTCAATTTCTTCGCTGGTTACGGGTCTGTTCAAGCTTTCTATTTCCTCCTGATTGAGTTTTGGAAGAGTGTGGGTGTTCAGGAATTTGTCCATTTCTTCCAGATTGTCCAATTTGTTGGCATATAATTTTTCATAGTATTCCCTGATAATTGTTTGTATATCTGAGGGATTGGTTGTAATAATTCCATTTTCATTCATGATTTTATCTATTTGGGTCATCTCCCTTTTCTTTTTGAGAAGCCTGGCTAGAGGTTTATTGATTTTGTTTATTTTTTCAAAAAACCAACTCTTGGTTTCATTGATCTGCTCTACAGTTTTTTTAGATTCTGTATTGTTTATTTCTGCTCTGATCTTTATTATTTCTCTCCTTCTGCTGGGTTTAGGCTGCCTTTACTGTTCTGCTTCTATTTCCTTTAGGTGTGCTGTTAGATTTTGTATTTGGGATTTTTCTTGTTTCTTGAGATAGGCCTGGATTGCAATGTATTTTCCTCTCAGGACTGCCTTCGCTGCGTCCCAAAGCGTTTGGATTGTTGTATTTTCATTTTCGTTTGTTTCCATATATTTTTTAATTTCTTCTCTAATTGCCTGGTTGACCCACTCATTCGTTAGTAGGGTGTTCCTTAACCTCCATGCTTTTGGAGGTTTTCCAGACTTTTTTCTATGGTTGATTTCAAGCTTCATGGCCTTGTGGTCTGAAAGTATGCATGGTATAATTTCAATTCTTGTAAACTTATGCAGGGCTGTTTTGTGACCCAGTATATGATCTATCTTGGAGAATGTTCCATGTGCACTCGAGAAGAAAGTATATTCTGTTGCTTTGGGATGCAGAGTTCTAAATATATCTGTCAAGTCCATCTGATCCAATGTCTCATTCAGGGCACTTGTTTCTTTATTGACCATGTGTCTAGATGATCTATCCATTTCTGTAAGTGGAGTGTTAAAGTCCCCTGCAATTACCACATTCTTCTCAATAAGGTTGCTTATGTTTATGAGTAATTGTTTTATATATTTGGGGGCTCCGGTATTCGGCACATAGACATTTATAATTGTTAGCTCTTCCTGATGGATAGACCCTGTGATTATTACATAATGCCCTTCTTCATCTCTTGTTACAGCCTTTAATTTAAAGTCTAGTTTGTCTGATATAAGTATGGCTACTCCAGCTTTCTTTTGACTTCCAGTGGCATGATAAATAGTTCTCCATCCCCTCACTCTGAATCTGAAAGTGTCCTCAGGTCTAAAATGAGTCTCTTGTAGACAGCAAATACACGGGTCTTGTTTTTTTATCCATTCTGATACCCTATGTCTTTTGGTTGGCGCATTTAGTCCATTTACATTCAGTATTATTATAGAAAGATACGGGTTTAGAGTCATTGTGATGTCCGTAGGTTTCATGCTTGTAGCGATGTCTCTGGTACTTTGTCTCACAGGATCCCCCTTAGGATCTCTTGCAGGGCTGGTTTAGTGGTAACGAATTCCTTCAGTTTTTGTTTGTTTGGGAAGACCTTTATCTCTCCTTCTATTCTAAATGACAGACTTGCTGGATAAAGGATTCTCGGCTGCATATTTTTTCTGTCTAGCACCCTGAAAATCTCGTGCCAATTCTTTCTGGTCTGCCAAGTTTCAAAAGAGAGATCAGTCACGAGTCTTATAGGTCTCCCTTTATATGTGAGGGCACGTTTACCCCTTGCTGCTTTCAGAATTTTCTCTTTATCCTTGTATTTTGCCAGTTTCACTATGATATGTCGTGCAGAAGATCGATTCAAGTTACGTCTGAAGGGAGTTCTCTCTGCCTCTTGGATTTCAATGTCTTTTTCCTTCCCCAGTTCAGGGAAGTTCTCAGCTATTATTTCTTCAAGTACCCCTTCAGCACCTTTCCCTCTCTCTTCCTCCTTTGGGATACCAATTATGCGTATATTATTTCTTTTTAGTGTATCACTTAGTTCTCTAATTTTCCCCTCATACTCCTGGATTTTTTTATCTCTCTTTTTCTCAGCTTCCTCTTTTTCCATAACTTTATCTTCTAGTTCACCTATTCTCTCCTCTGCCTCTTCAATCCGAGCCATGGTGGTTTCCATTTTGTTTTGCGTTTCATTTAAAGCATTTTTCAGCTCCTCGTGACTGTTCCTTAGTCCCTTGATCTCTGTAGCAAGAGATTCTCTGCTGTCCTCTATACTGTTTTCAAGCCCAGCGATTAATTTTATGACTATTATTCTAAATTCACTTTCTGTTATATTATTTAAATCCTTTTTGATCAGCTCATTAGCTGTTGTTTTTTTCCTGGAGATTCTTCTGAGGGGAATTCTTCCACTTGGTCATTTTGGATAGTCCCTGGCATGGTGAGGACCTGCAGGGCACTTCCCCTGTGCTGTGGTGTATAACTGGAGTTGGTGGGCGGGGCCGCAGTCTGACCTGATGTCTGTCCCCAGCCCACCGCTGGGGCCACAGTCAGACTGGTGTGTGCCTTCTCTTCCCCTCTCCTGGGGCGGGATTCACTGTGGGGTGGCGTGGCCCGTCTGGGCTACTTGCACACTGCCAGGCTTGTGACGCTGGGGATCTGGTGTATTAGCTGGGGTGGGTAGGCAAGGTGCACGGGGGCAGGAGGGGCAGGCTTAGCTCACTTCTCCTTAGGTGATCCACTTCAGGAGGGGCCCTGTGGCAGCGGGAGGGAGTCAGATCTGCTGCCGGAGGTTTGGCTCCGCAGAAGCACAGAGTTGGGTGTTTGCTCGGAGTGAGCAAGTTCCCTGGCAGGAACTGGTTCTCTTTGGGATTTTGGCTGGGGGATGGGCGGGGGAGATGGCGCTGGTGAGCGCCTTTGTTCCCCACCAACCTGAGCTGTTGTCTGGGGGCTCAGCAGCTCTCCCTCCCTTTGTCCTCCAGCCTTCCTGCTTTCTGAGCAGAGCTGTTAACTTATGACCTCCCAGACGCTAAGTCGCGCTTGTTGTGGGAACACAGTCCGTCAGGCCCCTCCGCTTTTGCCAGCCAGACTCGGGGGCTCTGCTTGGCCGGCGAGCTGCCCCTCCGCCCCGGCTCCCTCCCGCCAGTCCGTGGAGCGTGCACCGCCTCGCCGCCCTTCCTACCCTCTTCCGTGGGCCTCTCGTCTGCGTTTGGCTCTGGCGACTCCGTTCTGCTAATCCTCTGGCCGTTTTCTGGGTTATTTAGGCAGGTGTAGGTGGATTCTAAGTGATCAGCAGGACGCGCGGTGAGCCCAGCGTCCTCCTACGCCGCCATCTTCCGGAATCCATCCTGTTTCATGTATTTTGATGCTGTCTTATTAGGCATATTTACATTTATGTGTGTAATGTCTTTCTGATGCCTGGGCCTTTTTATCATCATGAAGTGTTCCTATCCATGTTTGATAATATTCCTTATCTTGAAATCTTCTTTGTTTAATGTTAATATATTTACTGCAACTTTCTTATGCTTACTGTTTACACGATAAATCTTTCTATCCATTTATTGACCCACTCTTTATATTTGAAAGGTATCTATTGTAGATGGCATATGATTGGGTCTTTGTATTTTTATTCATTCTGACAATTTGTGAATTTTAATTGGACTGTTTAGTCTATTTAAATTTAATTAGTAGCGTGCCAGGGTGGCTCAGTCGGTTAAGTGTTGGTCTCTTGATTTCAGCTCTGGTCATGATCTCATGGTTCGTGAGATTGAGTCCTACATCAGGCTGCACACTGACAATGTGGAACCTGCTTGGGATTCTCTCTGCCCCTCCCCCATTACCTCCCTCTCTCTCTCTCAAAAAACAAAAACAAAACAAACAAAAAAAAACCTTTAAATTTAATTACTGATAGAGTTAAATTTAGGTCTGCCATTTATTTTCTCTTTGTCCATTCTGTTTTTTGCTCCTCTGTACCTTCTTTCCTGCCTTCTTTTGAATTAATTGGATATTCTTTTAGAAATCTATCTTAGTTTGTCTGTTGGCTTGTTAGCTCTATCTCTTCATATTTTATGGAGTTGCTTTAGGGATTAAAATACACATTCTTAGGTTTTCATTTTACCTAGTGTTGATACTATATCTTTTCATGTAAAAATAAAAGGTAAGAATCTTGCAATATTTGTCTTGCTATCCTCATCATTTATGCTATAATTGTCATATGTATTACATAAACATACACATTATAACCCCAATGCTATTGTTAGAATATTTTACTTAAACAAATAGATGTAATTTAAAGAAAGCGTAATGCAAAAATAGTATTTCAAAGGAATTAATGCGGAAAATAGATTATATCCAGTACTCTTCATTCCTTCTTGAAGATCTAATTTACCATCTTATATCATTTTTTTTCAGTCTGATGAATTTCCTTTACCCTGTTTTTCAATACAGGTCTGATGCTATCAAATTCTCTTCTATGCTTCTAAGCCCTAACCATGAATTTTTATTTAATATAGGACATTTTTCAGTAATAGAATTTATATTTGGTCCATTTCTTCCAGCTTTATTGAGTTAAATTGGCAAATAAAATTGTAAGATATTTAAAGCGTACAACACTGATTTGATATATGTATACATTGTGAAAGGAGTTTACAAATGATTAACACATCCATTATGTCACATATTTGCCTTTGTGTGTGTGTGTGTGTGTGTGTGTGTGTGTGTGTATGTGTAAGAGAGAGAATGTGTAATTTCTATTCTCCTGGCAAATTTCAGTTGTACAATACAGTATTACAAACTATAGTTACCATGCTACGTATTAGATCCTCAGACTTTTTTCATCTTATAATTGAATGCTTGTACCCTTTTATGAATCCCTCCCTATTTTCTCCATCCCCTTGCCTTCACTAGTAACCACTTTTCTACTGTCCAACTTTATTTTTTCATATTTGACATAAGAGATACCATGTAGTACTTGTCTTTCTCTGTTTGTCTTATTTCACTTAGCCCACTGCCCTCCAGGTTCATTCCTGATGAATAGTGACATTGAGTACCCTTTCATGTTCCTGTTGGCCATTTGTATGCCTTCTTTGGAAAAAAAGTGTCTATTCATGTTATTTGCCCATTTTTAAATTGGGTTATTTGTTTTTTGCCATTGAGTTATATGAGATCCTTGTGTATTTTGGATATTAATCCCTTATCAGATTTGTGGTTTGGTAATCTCACATTTCATAGGTTGCCTTTTCATTTTGTTAATTGTTTTTCCTGAGCAGAGCTTTTTAGTTTGACATCATCCCACTTATTTATTTTTGCTTTTGTTGCCTTTGCTTTTGGTGTTAAATCCCCAAATCATTGCCAAGACCTATGACAATAAACTTACCCCTATGTTTTCTTAGGTCTTATAGTTTCAGGTTTTATGTTTAAGGCTTTAATCCATTTGTAGTTGATTTGTGTATGGTGTAAGATAGTGGTCTAATTTCATTCTTTCGCAATCCTTTTTTCCAAACACTGTTTATTGAAGAGATTGTCCTTTCCCCATCATACATTTTTGGTTCCTTTGTCAAAAAGTAATTGACCATATATGCATGGGATTATTTCTGGACTCTCTTCTGTTCCATTTATCTCTGTGTCTGTTTTTATACT
Organism: Felis catus; assembly: GCF_018350175.1. Taxonomy (NCBI): domain Eukaryota; kingdom Metazoa; phylum Chordata; class Mammalia; order Carnivora; family Felidae; genus Felis; species Felis catus. The sequence continues at coordinate 34,218,074 of NC_058369.1, read as the reverse complement.
AGTACTATACTCTTTTAATTACTATAACTCTATAATGTGAAATCAGGAACTGTGGTGCTTCCAGCTTTTTTCTTCTTTCTCAGGATTGCCTTGATCAGTCAGGTTCTTCTGTGGCTCCATACAAATTTTATGATTGTTTTTTGTATTTCTGTGAAAAATGCCATTGGCATTTTTAGGGGGATTCCACTGAATATGTAGGCTGCTTTGGGTAGTATGGACATTTTACTTCAATATTAATTCTTCCAACCTGTGAGCATGTGACATCTTTCCATTTATTTGTGTTTTATTCAAGTTCTTTCATCATTGTCTTAAAGTTTTCAGTGTATATTGTTTCACTTCCTGGATTAAATGATTCCTAAATATGTATATTTTTTGATGTCATTAGAAATAGATTTGTTTTCTTAATTTTTCTTTCTGATAGTTTGTTGTTGGTGTATAGAAACACAAGTGATTTTGTTTTTGATTTTGTATCCAGAAATTTTACTGAACTCACTTATTAGTTCTGATGGTTTCTTGGTGGAATCTTTAGGGTTTTCTGTGTAAAATAGCATGTCATCTGCAAATAGTGACCATTTTACTTCTTCCTTTCTGATTTGGATGCTTTTTGTTTCTTGTTATTGCCTAATAGCTCTGACTAGGAATTCCAGTACTATGTTGAATAAAAGTGGCAAGAGTGGGCATCCTTGTCTTGTTCCTGATCTTAGGGGAAAAGGTTTCAACTTTTCACCATTGAGTGTGATGTTAACTGTGGGCTTTATTATGTTGAGGTGCATTCCTCTATATACACTTTTATTGAGTGTTTTTATCATGAAAAGATGCTGAACTTTGTCAAATGCTTTTTTGGCATCTACTGAGATTATCATATGATTCTTACCCTTCATTTTGTTAACGTGGTGTATAACATTGACTGATTGGCCAATGTTGAACCATCCTTGCATCCCAGAGATAAATCCCACTTGATAATGGTATATTATCCTTTTAATGTACCCTTGTATTCAGTGTGCTAATATTTTGTTGCTGATTGTTGTCTCTATGTCCATTAGGGCTATTAGCCTGTAATTTTCTTCTCTTGCAGTGGTCTTGATTACTTGCCTCATTAAATGTGTCTGGAGGTGTTCCCTCCTCTTCTACTTTTTGAAAGTTTGAGAAGGATTGGTATTAATTCTTCTTTAAATGTCTCATTGAGTTCACAAGCGAAGCCATCTGGTCCTTGATGTTTTTGTTGCTGTTGAGAGGTTTGATTTCTGATTCCATCTCATTCCTGGTAACCAGTTTGCTGACATTTTATCTTGCTTTATAATTCAGTCTTGGTAGGTTTTATGTTTCTAGGAATATATCCACTTATTCTAGGCTGTCCAGTTTATTTTTTTTTTATATTTTCAAAAAAACAGTTCTTGCTTTCATTATCTTTTCTATTATCTTCTAAATTTCTATTTCATTTTTTTTTTCACTTCGATCTTTGTAATTTCCTTTCTTCTACTAACTTTGTGGTTAGTTTAGGTTTTTTTCCCTAGTTCTTTGAGATGTAAAGTTAGGTTGCTTATTCAAGATCTTTCTTTTTTCTTAATATATATGTTTATCCCTGTAAACTTCCCCTCTTAGAACTGCGTTTGTCCCAAGATTTTTTTATTTCTTAAAAAAAATTTTTTGACCTGTTGCTTATTCAATGGAGCATGTTGTCTAATCTCAAAATATTGTGAATTCTCCAGTGTTATTTTTTTTATTAAAAAATTTTTTTTAACATTTATTTCTTTTTGAGAGAGAGAGACAGAGCATGAGTGGGGGAAGGGACAGAAAGAGAGAGAGACACAGAATCTGAAGCAGGCTCGAGGTTCTAAGCTATCAGCACAGAGCCCATAATTGGGCTTGAACTCATGGACTATAAGATCATGACCTGAGCCAAAGTCGGTCACTTAACTGACTGTGCCACCCAGGCGCCCGTCCAGTGTTCTTTTTGTAATTGACTTCTAGTTTATACTGTTGTGGTCAGAAAAGATGTTTGATTTTACTTCAGTCTTTTAAAATGTATTAAAATAGATATGTTTTGTGACTTGTGGTTCATCTTGGGGAATATTCCATGTGTGTTTGAGAAGAATGTGTTTTCTCCTGCTCTTGGATGGAACGTTCTGTGCCTATTTGGTCCATTTCATCTTATGTGTAGTTTAATCCCATGTTTCCTTACTGATTTTGTCTGGATGATCTATCCATTGTTGAAAGTATATTTTGTTTATTTTTATAGTCCTTTTCTCTGCTGGATTCCCTTTCTTTTTATTTATTGTAAGAATTGTCTTTAGGGGCGCCTGGGTGGCGCAGTCGGTTAAGCGTCCGACTTCAACCAGGTCACGATCTCGCGGTCTGTGAGTTCGAGCCCCTAGTCGGCTTCTGGGCTGATGGCTCAGAGCCTGGAGCCTGTTTCCGATTCTGTGTCTCCCTCTCTCTCTGCCCCTCCCCTGTTCATGCTCTGTCTCTCTCTGTCCCAAAAATAAATAAACGTTGAAAAAAAAAATTAAAAAAAAAAAAAAGAATTGTCTTTATAACCCCACCTGTGAAACTCAATATCTGAGTCTTCTTGAGGTTGATCTCCATAGATTGTGAGGTTTTTTTTTCTTGAGTGGGTCATGTTTTCTCATTTTTAATATGTTGCATAATTTTAGATGATATTATAAACATTGTAAATTATATCCAGAAAACTCCACATTCTGTTATGTTCCTCTGAAAAATATTGATTCTTTTTCCTAACGTGTTTCCTCTGCAGTGGGTTGCCGCTGAAATCCTATTGACCTGTTTTTGCAGACCTACTTGGTTTTCTTGGAATGTGTCCTCCATATGCAGAGTTAGGGATAGGTCAGAGATTTGGGCAGAATTTATCGGTAAAACTTGGGAATCCTCTCAAAATCTCTCTTTTGGAGATTTCTTTCATGATTTTCCAGTACCTACACTGCTTTCAAATTTGTCCTCTGGTTCTTCAAACCAGTAAGACTGCTGTTGTGTTCTAACTGAATTTCAACCACCCACAAAATCATGAACTGAAGCTTGCCAGCAGACTGGAAGCTATAAAAGATCAGGAAATTCGCCCACTACTGTTCCCTTCCTCCAAGTGGTAATTCACCTTCAATATATACCAGCTTTTCATCACTTTCTAGTGCCTCCAGATACTTGCTTTTTATATTTCTATTTATGTGGGAGGGTTGGTCTATTAAGAGATACTTGGCCATTACTAGAATCAGAATCCATGTATTTACTCTTGATACCTTTTAACATTTATCTTCTTTTACATATTCACTTATCGCTGTGTTGAGCATCTATGTGGTACACTCACATTTTCTCCTTGTTGTGACATATCCTTCAATGTTATCACTCTAAACTTTATAACAGCCAGTGGAATAAGTGCCAACTTCCTTACAGCCCAATGAAGTATTGATACGCTCCCCAACTGAAACTTAGAAGTGAATATTCAGACACCTTTTTGGTTTAGATGATTTATTAAATGTACATGGCCTTGCTCTTTTAGTAAGCTGGAGGGTATAATCACCTCATCTCCTTCTGATAGAAATAAATATCTTTCTGGTTCAGGCTGTCAGTTTCCCAAAGTCAATGTAAAGAGTCGTATGAAACATACATGAGGATGAAGTTCATCTTTATTTGAATTCTGTCTGTGCAAGTTGTAACTTGTGTGACCTTGGGTAAGTCTTCCTGGACTTCTTGAAAAGGAAGAAAAGGAAGTTTTATCATCCAAAAAAATGAAAACAAAATGTAATGGTTTTTAGCCCTCAGTGTATGTACGATTACTAAATGTTTGAATTTATGTGGTTTCAGCATACTGATGAATTGGTTGTAGTGTTGTAGTGGGGACATTTGAATTATATAAAGACCTGAGGTCAGATATGCCACACGCTGAAATCTTGACTGGAAGAGATTTGATACTCCATCATGATAGGATATAATATGATCTGATATGATGAAATATTATTATTAAAAAAGAAAGTATTTTCCTTCCCTTTGGAAGTGATTTTGGGCAATCTGTCATTGGAGACCAAAAGGAGGGGACTTATAGACCCTTTGATGTCTCCTCTCTCACTGGTGTGGGGCCAAAGCAGTGGATAAAAAAGTTCTCTGTGTTTGGTCTGGGTTATGGAGCCCAAAGGGATCCTGGGAAGCAAGAGAAGCCCTGGCGTTGGGAGGGAACAAAGGAAGACTAAGATCTCTTAGTTCTTATAACCTCAATAATCTTAGGTAAATAGAGCCCATTCTGCCAAAAACACTCCTCAAACCTAGCCTGTATTATATAGTTATTTCTGATATTGACTCACGCAGTTATAATAGGCCACATGTCAATTAAGCAATCACGAATGGTACCTGTTTATTACTACTTGTTATTTTATAAATGATAATAGTATCTTACACTTTTATTATATTTTTCAAAGTAGCTTCTTAAGTCAGCTCCTTGCTACAACCTTGAAAGGTAGAGAGGACAGGGATTATGAGGGCAGAAAACCGGTGTGTAAGAAGACAAAGTTGCTTTTGTTTTCTCAGTAACTAAGTCAAGTTTAGGACACTGCACTTTCTCCTTCAACTCAGATAGAATCAAATACAGTGCTCTGCCTTCTGAAGAGATCACTGTCATCTGTGTTATTTGTCACTTTTTAAGAAATAAATCTTGGGGGATAACATTTCCCGAGTCTTTTTGAGAGTGGTAATAAATGCTGTGTAAAAAATATAAAAGAGAACAAGAATAAAATAACCTCCCTATAATTTGTTATCCTTCTAGGTTTTGCTTCTGTGCATAATATTGGGACATAGAAATTTTATTTTACCAGAATGGAATATTCTGTAATGCTACCTTTTTTCCACTTACTGTATTTAGAAAGCTTCTCCAAGTCATTACAATTTCTAAGCATGACTCTTAATGGCTCTTTACTATTCCATCATGTGAATGAACTATAATTAATGTAGGTAATAGCTATTGTACTTTTGGTCTCTCTCTACCTTTTATTTATAATACTGAACATGCTCAATGCACATCTCTGTGCATATTTCCTTACAATAATTTTATAGAAATAGGAATACTATATCAAAGAGCGGTGTGTCTAATTTTAAATACTATCTGATGTGGCTTTATTACTAGAGGTTTGAAGCATTAACTAGCTGTAAGATGGAGACTTTTTGGAGCTTTTATAAAAAATCCTTTGATTGGAATGGTATCTTTCTGGTTATATGATTCACATGTTAGGAGGAGGTATTTACATGACATACCCTGCAAGTATTGTCTATACATTACAAATGTACATGAAAATAATTAAATTGTACCTGGTTGTGCTTTGAAAATTTCATAAAGCCCTTGAGACAATTGGTGCTAGGTTTGTATCAAAATTAGGTTTGGGAATTGTTGGTCTAGAGCCCAGAAAGCACCAGAGGATTTATGTGTGTGACTTTGGTAAAAGATTTCTAAAACCATTTCACTTTATATCGCTAATTTCCAAAAACTATCGCATTTCAGCAAGCTATCTGTCCAACAGAGGTAAGTATTAAGCCCTGTGCTCAATGATATAAATCTAGTGCCAGTTGTCATAGCTTAGGCACTTCTGTTATATTTTGGGTAGTTTAACACAGTAAGAGTGCCAAAAAGCTTAATGTGGCTTTGTAATTTCACAGGATAAATGATGACCATTAAAATATTATGTTGTTTATTTCACGTGAGATAAAAAATGAGCAATTAGCTGAGAGCTGAGAGATGTAGATGACATTGAAACAACCCATTTCTTCCCCAACAGCAGAAGCAGTGTGTGTTTTCTGCTTGCTGATAGCATGTTAGTTGCGTTTTTAGTTGAGCGTAGCAGGGAGAAACGCACTAGAGGTAGTTCAAACAAAAGCAAAGCATTGTCAAATGGATAGAGATGCAGCTGGCTTAAAAACTGAGCTAAAATTAGAGTCTCCAGTGCCAGAAGAAATCGTGGGAGCCTTCTCTATCTCTCATTTGTGTCTGTTTTTTGTTTTAAGACTGTATTATGGCTTTTTGCATTTCTACCACAAAGCAGAAAATGGCTTCCCACATTAGCTAGATTTACACTCCTGCCATTCAAAACACGAGACAAATAGAGCCTGGGATCGCTTCATCCTTATTTAAATTCCCAAGATGCCATTTACAATCGCATCGAGAAGTTAAATACTGAGGAATAAATTTAACAAAAGATGTACAAATTTGTTCTCTGAAAGTTACAAAACATTGGAAGTAACTCAAGAAGATCTAGCTAAATGGAAAGACAGCCCATCTTCCTCCAAGTCTTAATAGATGTTAAGACTTGATATTTGCTAGGGGCGCCTGGGTGGCGCAGTCGGTTAAGCGCCCGACTTCAGCCAGGTCATGATCTCGCGGTCTGGGAGTTTGAGCCCCGCGTCAGGCTCTGGGCTGATGGCTCAGAGCCTGGAGCCTGTTTCCGATTCTGTGTCTCCCTCTCTCTCTGCCCCTCCCCCGTTCATGCTCTGTCTCTCTCTGTCCCAAAAATAAATAAACGTTGAAAAGAAAATTTTTTTTAAAAAGACTTGATATTTGCTAAGACGGCAGTAATTCCCAAGTAGACCCACAGGTTGCACACAATCCCTGTCACAATTCCAGATGCCATCTTTGCAGAAATTGACAAGTTTATCCCAAAATCCATATGGAAATGCAACTTACCCAGTAGAGCCAAAACAATCTTGAAATAAGAGAACAAAGTTAGAGGACTATATTTCCTGATTTCGAAATTTACTATAACACTGCAGTAATCACAGTAATGTGCTACTGACCTAAGGTAGACATGTACTTCAACAGAATAGACTTGAGAATCTAGAAGTAAACCTGTACGTTGATGGTCAGTTGACTTTCTGCGAAGGTGCCAAATGATTTCATTGGGAAAGAACGTCTTTTCAACAAATGGTAGTGGGACACTGACATACACAAACGAGGAATTTGGACCCCTACGTCAAACTCAGAATAGATCATAGACCTAAGCATAAGAGGCAGAACTATGAAGCTCTTCAAAGAAAATATATGAGTACATGAGTGTATCTTTGTGGCCTTGAGTTAGGCAATGGATTCTTCAAGAAACACAAAAAGCACAAGTGACAAAAGAAAAAAGAAAGAAATTGGGCTACCTCAAAGTGTAAACATTTCTTCCGAAAGAAAGTGAAAAACTAATGAATGAGAGAGATGGGTTTCAAATTCTCTCTCGGATAAAAGACTTGTATCAAGAATATAAATGACTCCTATAACTCACAAAAAAGAGAACTGATTTAAAAACGGGCAAAGGATTAAAATAGACATTTATTTTCAAAGACGGGCAAATGACCCGTAAGCACATGAAAAGATACTCAACCTCATTAGTTATTAAGGAAATGCAAAGCTGTGTCACACCAAACTACGATGGCTAAAATCATAAAAGATGGACAATAATGAGTGCTGGTGAGGGTGTAGAGAAATTAGAACCTCATTTATTGTTGATGGGAGCGTAAATTGGTGCAGCCACTTTGGAAAACAGTTTGGCCGTTCCTCAAAACATGTGACCCATCAAGTCTACTTCTTTTTAAAGTTTTAAAAATGTTTATTTACTTTTGAGAGAGAGCGTGAGCAGGGGAGGGACAGAGAGGGGGAGACGCAGACTCTGAAGCAGGCTTCAGAGGCGGGGCTTGAACTCACAAACCGTGAGATCATGACCTGAGCCACAGTCGCACGCTTAACCGACTAAGCCACCCAGGTGCCCACTGCCAATTGTACTTCTTAGAGATACGCCCAAGACAAGTAAAAGCTTATGTGCACACAAGAACTTATACATGCACGTTCAGAGCAAACAGCGTTGTCTACAGTAGCCTCAAAGGGGAAATAACCCCCGTGTCCATCAACTAATGCACAGGCAACAAAGATATGGTCTTTCTGTGCAGTGGAATATTAGCCATAAAAAGATGAAATATAATATATATAATATATAATATGTAGTATGTAGTATATGTTTTATAAAGTATTTTATATGATATATAATATTGTGTATGTTATATAGTATTTGATCCTATATGTTATATAGTATATGTCACATAGTATTTCATTACATTATATAGGATGAAATACTGCATCATCAATGAACTTCAAAAATATGCTGACTGAAATGAAAGCAGTCACAAAAGAGCACATATTGTGTGACATGTGTATGAAATGTCTACAACAGGCCCATCTAAGAGAAAGTACAACAGCGACCGGGTAGGCCTGGGTGGAAAAGGAAGAAGGGGAGAGTGAGTGCTTTTGGGGGGTGGGTGTAACAAATGTTCTATAATTGGTTATAGTGATGGTTGTACAGTCTATGAATATACTAAAAAACATGGGATAGAAAAGAATTCCCTAGGGAAAGATTCTGAATGCCTTAGAAGGGCAGCGTATCTTTCAATATGTCTGCTTCCATAAGAATTTTGTTGGAAGGATGGGGAGGGGGAGGGAAAGGGCAGTTTCCGGAAAATTGGTGCCGGGCGATGGAGAAAGCAACAAATAACTCATAACTAAATATTCCCTCGCACAAAGCATACTGGTAAATAAATACAGTAGATGTGAACGCCTCTTACCTCTCTTGGATTTGTCGTTTCGAATGTAGCTAGAGCTTGCTTTTTAAAAACGTCATTGGATATACTAAGCAATACCTTGGCTTACAGACAAGTTTGACTCAATATTATTTTTCCTTTCTCTCTGAAAAGACATTTTTTACCAAAGACCGTTAGCAAAGAGGCGACTGATGTTTGCTTTATTTGCCTGTCCTCTCAAAACCCAAGTGCCCCTATGTGAAATGCCACCTGGAGACCGTGGCCGTGGCCCATAAATTTAATTACTAACCTTTCATTCATAGCTGGCAAAATCAGTTCTTGAAGCATCTAAGCTAATCAGGCTTCTCTGACAACGCCAATCAATTGTGCAGCAGGCTACCTTCGGTTTAATTACTCTTGCTCTACATTACATTTTCAAAATGTCAAGAATCCTCTTCTGTAAGAGCAATAAATCATTCCTACATGGTTTAGTAGAGTGCCTGTTGTTCCCTCGCACCTGACCTTGGCTGCGTGAAGTTGAAATTGATCATTTACTGCAGCGGTACAGCACTGCAGAGAAAGGAGATTCAACAAGAACCACAGCACACAAAAAAACAGGCAGGCTCTGCAGCACATTCTTTCTTCCCCTAAAATGAACCAGGTGCTGTCAGATACTGCTGTGGAGGGCTTGCTTGTCCGCAGTAGCATTTTCCGAAGCAGATGAGCGCTGAGGCTTCTTAGAAGCTTCCGAATTTCTGTGATCTAAGCAGCATAAAGCCACTCTGACATCAGAAACCCAGTTAACCTCTTGCTGTAGATTCAAATCCAAAAATGACTGCTTCGCCTGCTATTTTTCTTCAGATTCAGAAAATATATACGCACTTCTCAGAAAATTGGAAGAATAGAACAAAAAGAAGGTGGCTCGATGTTGAGATTAAGTACAGGTTTAGAAATGGATCTGGGTTCGAATCCCGCTTGCACCAGCTCCCTATTTGCATGAGGCTGGGCGAGCCATTTAACCTTGGTGAGCCTCATTTTTTCCATCATTGCCCTGGGCATAATTATAGGTTGATGCCTACAGAGCAGAGCTTCTCAACCAAGGGCGACTTTGCCCACCCACCCCTGGGGTTAGGAGACAGTTAGCAATACCCGCAGGCATGTTTTGATTGTCACAAACGGTGGTGGAGTGCATCAAGTAGACAGAGGCCAGGGATAATGCTAACCATTTTATGATGCTCGGGACAGCCCTCCTTATAAAGGAATCATCCAGCCCAAAATGTCAGTAATGTAGTAGTTGAGACACCGCTGTGAGAGCAATTGACACAGCTCTTGACTATAGGATATAAATCCTGGATCATTACTGTCATTATTTTGGTTTGTTTAAGTAAAGCCATTGTCATCACAAATACAAATTTCCTCCTCTCTCCCCTTAGCCAGTTGCTACATAACCATTAAATACAAGAAAGATTTTACCCATAGCTAGTACTGGAATTATTTTCTTAGTAAACATAACCAGACTTTTTCTTTCTACTGGTGTTTGGTTTCTTTGAATGATCTCTTCTCAAAAATAGTGATTGCCCCCCAGTTTTAAAACTGTTCATCATGAACGAATATACGAATCAGCTTTTAAAATCTCAGTCTTTGAAGGTAAATTTTTCTTCAACTCTGAATCTTGGAGGTCAGTCACAGGATGATAAAAATCCTAGATGTCATTAGGTCTAATCTGACCCATAAAGCAGAACTCAGTTGGCTTTAAAATAATTATCCTCTTGGGGCGCCTGAATTGCTCAGTCGGTTAAGCGGCTGACTTCGGCTCAGGTCATGATTTCACAGTTCATGGGTTCGAGCCCCGCGTCGGGCTCTGGGCTGATGGCTCAGAGCCTGGAGCCTCCTTCCGATTCCATCTCTCCTTCTCTCTCTGTCCCTCCCCTGCTTGCAGTCTGCCTCTCTCTCTCTCTCAAAACTAAATAAACATTAAAAAAATTTTTTAATAATTATTCTATAATTATAGCAGACCCTTATCTTTATTCATTGACTTTTTAGCTTAGTGGTTCTCACACTTAGGTCACAAGCTAAAGAGGTCAGAGTTTCCCTGGGTTCCCCTGGTCAGTAGACCTTACCTTGTCACTGCCAGTTAATTTAGCTGGGCTACTGTGCAGGTCCCCATTCACCACGCTGCCTTTGCTCTGCTTTGTACTGTAAGTGCCTACTTCTGCAGACTACGTTGTGTTCTTCAGCTCCCTTACCCACTGACCTCTAATGTGAGCCCAAGATTGGCACTGACGCAAAAGAAAACAGGAGAAAGGGAGACGCCAGAGTTCCAGCTGCTTCAGAATTGCCTCCTCCGTGGCCCCTCCTCCAGCTAGGTTGGTTCCTGGATCCCCGTTACAAGCACCTCCTTACCTTGTCCATCATTCTTAGGGTGGATAGATGCTTCCACTTTTTCTAATCTCTGGGTTTTCTCAGTCACATTTTCAGATTTTCTAACCCCTTTTTGGGGGGCCAACATCTTTGTTGTAAATTAATTTGTCGGTGTTAGACGTCCTCCATTGTGCTCGCTTCATTTAAATATGTTCCATCCTACTATGGAAAAGAAAATGGAGAAGCAGGCAAAACAGATAGCTGAGAAGCGCCTGGGTGGCTCAGTCGGTTAAGCATTCAACTCTTGATTTCGGCTCAGGTCATGATCTCATGGTTTGTGAGTTTGAGCTCCCCACTGACAGTGTGGACCCTGCTTGGGATGCTGTCTTTCTCTCCTTCTGGCTGTAGCCCTCCTCTGCTAATTCTCTCTCCTTCCCTCCCTCTCTCTCTCAAAAGTAAACGTTCAAAAAAGCTGAAATCAAGATTAGCGGTACACATCATATAATACGCACTAGATACAAAAAACGTAAGAGGAGCACATATGTGCTGAACATAGATAGGAAGGGGTGGAAGGACCAAGTAAACATTAAATATCCATGAGGCCCCGAACAGTCACACTAAATAAACACGAGGCTAGGGAGGCTCCCAATATCCATGAGGGTCTTTAATTGGCCAACCATCAGTGACACCAGTTTTGGCCCCTCATCTCCTCTACTCAAGAAGCGGTCAGATTAATGGGAGAGCTAAACCTGTAGCCAGATGTCCTTGGCCCTGGGAGTGATGGAGAAAGTGTATGTTGGCCATGAGCTCCTGCCGTCTGCCAGCTCTAGCTCACACCTCGGCCCTGGTCCTCACCCCCAGCAGAGAAGGTTGCTGCAACACAGCACAAAACATGACATAGAAGCACCGCCATCTCACGTGTGGCCCCTTCCATCCCACTTCACCCCAGTCCGTGCGTCAACCTGCCTCACTCCTTGCTTCTCCATATATCTTGTAAATTAATTCAAACAGGTGAGCACAGCATCTTAACTAGATCTGTGAGCCTCTCTTTCCCCAGACTCCTGGGGAAGCATGGCTCTTGCTTTACTTGGAAGTTGCCGTTCCATCAAGGCAGTTTCCAACCTGCTATTTTGAATCAGGCTTTGGTCCATCTAGGAGACTTGGGTGTGTTTCCAGAGTCTGCACGTTGTACCTCAAAAACCATCTCCCCCAATCCGAATAAGAGATGTTTTCCACCAGCTTTGCGAAGAATGAAACCTTATCAGGCCTGAACTTGGGCTTGGTTTATCTTCTCCAGTTAAGCACAGTGAGCTTCATCTTGTAGGGCCCTTGACAACTTGGTCAAAAAGCTCGAGCTTAGAAATAAACAGGCTTGAAACCTGAGTCTATCCACCAAAAGAAAACATACACTGCAGCAGGCTGGCCAGCAGTCTTTAAAGTCTGATGTAAGTCTTGGTTGGCAAGAGGAGATAGACATCTCAGTTGAACATCAAAGAGATTAGCTGGATGAGGTCAACAGCACACCAAAAACGTGCCCAGGTCCATACTGGGTACTCTGTATAAGTCTTTCTTTTAATCCTTGAATAATCCCAAAGACAGGTATTATAATCTCTATTTCATAGATGAGGCATTAGAGGATCAGAAAAGTGTAGGCTGCAGTCACAGAAGAGGGAAGTGGGCATTTATTGGTTGGCAACACAGACCATGTTCAGCTCCCAGCTCTGCCACTTTCCAGGTGGATGTTTTTACTTGATCTCTTTCTTTATTTCCAAAGTGGAACTAATTACCGTTCCTACTCAAAGAGATGTCATTAAGATTCAGTGACTTAATCTTTTCAGAGAGCCTGTAACGGTTCCTAGCCTACAGTAAGAGCTAAAAAAAAAAAAGGGTTGGGTAACTTTTTAAAACCCAGTCTGCCTGATCCCAGGTCAGTACCTTGCTTCAGCTAATTCTAGAGCACTCTAGACTGGCTTCTCAAAGTGTGGTTTGCAAATGTCTTAAGTGGGTTTCCTGGACGCAGAGCCCACAATGGTGTTTTATAGAGCAGTACAAGCCACTGCTCTCTGAAGATACCTTTAAGGAAGAATAGGAAGCTGGATAGGGTAAGGATGTGGTTTCAGGTGAAGCCTAGCTTCAGCCTAATTCCTCTCTGCTGAGGAGCTCTACAGCAGAAATTGCACCCGGGGTTTGTCCCACTTTTTGGCAAGGGGGACAGGTTTTTGTTCCTCCATGCCTGTGAGTCACTGGGTACCCCTTGCAGAGAATGGAGTACCCAGACATAAACAATAGCCCAGGGGCCATCATTCAGAGACCTTAACAGCAAAACAGGTAGCCAGTGGGGAATGGATACACTGAACCTGGTAAAAGCAATCCCGGGGATCCACTGGACAGAACCGAATTATTGGAATCATCTTCGAGTCTGTTGCAAAGATAATTGCAGGACCTATCCTAGAATTTCTAGATCAGAATCTGCATTTAACCAAGATCTCCAGGTGTTTGCACATTGAAGATTGAAAATGTCCATTCTAAAGGAGTTTATGGTGTGGGTGCGCGCGCGTGTGTAAGTCTCCAGTATCACAACCAACTCAAAAAGCAATTAACTCAGAAAGTTTAGATGCCTGTCACTCTAGTATTTGGTAAACCACAACTACAGTGTTCCCGTCAACAAAATAGGTGAGAGGGCAACAAATATTGTCTTTAAAACTACAAATAGGAAAAAGCAGATGACTGCTTCTTTTGGCTACAGTCCACAGTTTTCTGGAATTGGAAAGTCTCCAGGTACTCTCTGGGCCATGTCAGTTAGGACATGACATGTGCCAGCAAAGCACACGCTTTCTGTGGCCTGGCTGTGGCCTGCCTTTGGAGCAACCGTGGATGAGCTTTACAAATATTTGTATCCGTTTTATGGGAGGCACCGTTCCCTGTGACATGGGGCCAACTGAAAGCTCCAAAATGCCCTGGCAAGAGAGATTCAATTTAGAGTTGCGATCTGTACAATTTTACAGACAAAGCAGGTGGCCAGTATTTTGGATCATAATATTTGCGAGGTCTGACTTGGGGATTTAGAATGACCGTACTAAACGATACAAATTCATAAGCCCTCCGCGGTTCTCGCCAGGCCTTCACACTTCGGTAAGAATTTAGGGGAATGTGTCATTGTGTCCTTCTTATCTCGTCATCACTCAGAAAGTCCTCGTACTTCGTCGACTGGTTGTTTTACTTGGTGCTTCTTGAAGACCAGGTATGCGTGGGAGGGAGAGGTTGTAAGTACTCGCCCATTTCTCATCTCCCTCCTGGGCACACAGGGGCATTGCACTTCCCAAACCCATTTGATCTAGATGAGGCGCTGTGATTAATTCTTGCCCGTGAAATGTGAGTGAAAGTAATACATAAAACTTCCAGGCTAAAGCTTTTAAGAATTGGGGTGGTAACCCACGTTCTTTTTTTCGCGAATGTAGTTACCTAAACCCTCCTGTCATAGGGAAGTGGTTCAAGTTGAACAGTCTGGTCCTCGAGTTCCGTGGACCGAGGGAGCCCCCACTTACCTGCACTTGACTTCCCTTGAATTTTGTTGGCTGAACCCCTGAGGTTCGGAGTAGGTCTGTTGTAGAATCTTAAAGTTACTAAAATATTAAGAGAGCGTTAAGAGCACTGGATCTGGAGTGAGAAGACCTAGATAAATCTTGGCTCCAACACTTACTAGATGTGTGACATTAGGAAAATGAATAACCATCTCTGGTTTTAAGTAATATTAAATTGAGCTACGTAATTCTCTACGACCCTTTTTCCCAACATCAGCATTTTCTAATTCTTTGAAGCCCCATATCCTATTTGCTTCTGTTAGTCTAATGCTCCTCCCCTCCCCATACCCTGCTTGCTTATTGTGAATGATAGTCATGTAAATCAATGGCTTGCACGGGGGCCCCTGGGTGGCTCAGTTGGTTAAGCTTCCGACTTTAGCTCCTATCACTATCTCACGCTCCGTGAGTTCAAGCCCTGTGTCAGGCTCTGGGCTGATGGCTCAGAGCCTGGAGCCTGTTTTAGATTCTGTGCCTCCCTCTCTCTCTGACTCTCCCCCGTTCATGCTCTGTCTCTCTGTCTCAAAAATAAATAAACGTTAAAAAAAAATTAAAAAAAAAAAAGGGCTTGTACTATGCAAATTCCTTATAAAGGTATCTTTACAAAGATAATCCTTATAGAGTCATGGAGTTAGTTCACACGTATAAAAATACAGTATTTTGGGGAGCACCTGGGTGGCTCACAAGGTTGAGTGTCTAATTTCGGCTGTGCTCATGATCTTGCATTTTGTGGGTTCAAGCCCCACGTGGGGCTCCGTGCTGACACCTCAGAGCCTGGAGCCTGCTTCGGATTCTGTGTCCCCCTTTCTCACTGCCCCTGCCCTGTTAGCACCTTGTCTCTTTCGGTCTCTCAGAAATGAATAAACATTAAAAAAAAATTTTTTTTAAATACAATATTCTTTTATGAAGAACGTACTTTCGGTACATAAGTTCTATTTATAGGGCCATTCCTTATCTTTGCCTGTTTTATTCATCTGCCTCACTTACTCATCTTCATTGACAGCAGTGTCTTTCAAAACAACCAACATTGTGACACTCACGGGTCTGCCCCCCAAAAAATCAGTCCTAGGAAACGGAACCGTTTTTGCTACCGCCCAGTAGATGAGTTTCCATCTGGATTTGACCCCAGTCTAGTCTCCCACTGTAATACTAGAGACTGATGTAGATCATAGCTGAGAAACGTGTTCTTTCTGGAATTGTACATGCCTTCGCTGCCTTTTCTTTTCTTCTCGTGCCTTTGCCACATCAGATTTTACGTTTACAGGCTTGGCTTGAGGAGACAGTTCCAGTACTTTCTACCCTCCTTCAAAAGAAAAAGATACAAACTCTTCATTTGAAGTGAAAAGCCCAGCTTATTATAAGTTTGAGATCTGAGTATTGATCGGAGGGAAACCGTCAGGGAACTGCCGTGGGCGAGGGGAGAAAATTGGCGTGAGAAAGGAATAGGTAGGGCAGGAATACATACATTGATTATTTCAGGTGGTGCCTTGTTCCCGAAATGAATATATCCTCCCAACTTGGGTCCTCTTTTCAGAGTTTTTCTGAAAACAGAGCGTATTTTCTTGCTCACTGCCTGTCTGTTCATGGTTTGTCCTCTCTGGGGCTGTTGGAGCTGCGGCTGCCTTCACCCACCCCCCACCCCCCCCAGCTGCTTCTAGATGAATTGCATGGGGCCTACGCTTTGTTAGCCACCATTTCAGAGGGAAAGTCCTTTTGTCCTAGCCTTCTCCGGGCTTCACAGCTCCAGTGCACATTCAGGAGCACCGGAGAACAAAACCCTTCCATCTGTAAGGAAATGTAGCCGCAAATACTCTCTTGCTACAGGGCGCGCGGAAAATAGATTTTTCATATTTTTTCACAGTGGGTGAAAGTCTGCGAGGACAGACTCTCAAGTAGGAGACTGCACAAAATACGGCTGGAGCGTTTGGGGGGTTTTTTGTTTGTTGGCATTTGGCCCTTTTGTTGTTGTATTTCGAAATTGAATTGGAAACCTAGGCGCTTACTATGTTGTTCCTTCTCAAGTGTAGATAAAAAGTAATTGTAACTGCTTTCGTAAAAATCAGACTTTTTTCCTGCTCGGTCACACTGAAAGGAACACCACTCAAGTTTTAGTTGTATGTTTTACGGTAATTTATTCTTCCCTCCTCTCTGAATTCCTTATAAAGAATTCTGCATTCTATTGAAATCTTTAGAACCAAAGTTTGGTCTGATTTTTGTTGTTTGGCTTCAAGCACACATTTGCCCCGATTTCTTCTTTTCCCCACACAGAACTGACTTTGAAGTGATGTTTCTCTCTCTACTGCTTCCTACACTTGTTTGTCCCCCACTACGAATCAGCTGCCTTCCCTCTCTGGGTACGACATCTCAGTTTCTCTTGTCTTTGAGATAAATGGTTTCGTTCTGCCCTCCTCCTTGTGTAAACTTTTTTCCCCAATGCTTTATGTTTCTTCACCTTTTTCTTCCCAATTTCCCTCAGAATCCAAATTTAATTCTACTTTCTTTCTACCCCACTGGCAGTTGTCAAGAATGACAGTGGAGAGCGGAATAACAAAATATTTGTCTCGCTTGTTTGCTGAGAAATTAAAACATATTGTAGGGGCGCCTGGGTGGCGCAGTTGGTTAAGCATCCGACTTCAGCCAGGTCACGATCTCGCGGTCCGTGAGCTCGAGCCCCGCGTCGGGCTCTGGGCTGATGGCTCAGAGCCTGGAGCCTGTTTCCGATTCTGTGTCTCCCTCTCTCTCTGCCCCTCCCCCGTTCATGCTCTGTCTCTCTCTGTCCCAAAAATAAATAAACGTTGAAAACAAAAAAAGAAAAAGAAAGAAAGAAATTAAAACATATTGTAAAGGTGGCATTCTTCGCATGCCCTGGGAGCATCAGAGAAGGTAAATGTCGTCCGCATGAAACGGTACTCACTGGGATCTTGTTCTTAGTAACATTTTGCTGATTTCACTTGATGGAAAGTTAAACATAGCTAAAAAATGTTTGATAATTTTCCCATCTAGAGGGGAGCGTCTCTTCTCCCTTGAGCCTGGGTGGGCTCTGTGACTACTTTGGCCAAAATAATTTGGTGGAAGTTTGTGCCTGTCTGAGAGGCCAGTCTTGGGTGGTAGCTCTCTATCCTTTCTCTGGCAACACTCGTTCTTAGAGCCTGAAATCACCCTGAAATAATCCAACTTCGCTTGAGCATGCTGGAGAAGCCATGTGTAGGAATTCCTTGCAATAGTCCCAGCTAAGTTCAGCTTTCCTTCCAGCCAGGGTTCTAGGCCTACAAAACAAGGCCATCATGAACCTCCAGACCGGCCCTTCTGCCAGCCAATACCACCAAGTGACCTCCATCAACACCACAGGGAGCAGAAGAACAATCCTGTCAAACCATATCCAAATTCCTGGCCCATACAATTCTGGAATATAATACGATGGTTGTTGTCTCGAGACACTAGGTTTTGGAGGTTTTACACAGCAGATATTTATTAATAACTGGAATGCTCTTCATGTTGCCAGACTTTACCATGGGCTGGTGGGCCTCCAGAGACCCTCAGGCAAAACATAGTTCCCCCCTTGGGCCAACTCGGAGCCAGAGAAACAGCTGACCATACTTCTTCCTGCTTGCTTGAGCCAAAGGATAATAATGTCCTTCTTAGCCTGAAGCTGCTCTATATAATTGAAGCCTCAACCCATAAGTTCAATACGTAAGAAATGTAAGTTTCTTTATTTTTCCCAAACAACTTAGCTTCAAGCTTTTGTTCCACTTACATGTGTCATCAGAGAATCCTTCACTTTTCCTAGAATCCGCAAACTACAGCCTGTGGGCTGCCTGTTTTTGTATGTCCTGAAAGCTTAGAGTGTTTTTTTTTTTAATTTTTTAAGAGTTATTTTTGAAGAGAAACAAGAATACGCAACAGAGACAAAACATGGCCCGTAAAGTCTAGACTGTTTGGTATCTGACCCTTTGCAGAAAAAGATTGCACCCCTTGGGAAAGACAAGGGGTTGGGGTAGTACATAAACTTGACTTCTGATCTTATTATGGTTGCAGCCTCGGAGATATGTACCTCCTGCTTAGATAACAGACAACCTATCCCTTAATGCATTTAGAAGTTCCCTTTGGGTTTTGCAGTTCTCCCTGCTGGTGCTGTCCATGAAGGGCAATCATTTTGCTGCTCCTGCCCTACATATGGGAGATTCTGTGGATACCACCCAAAGCCCTTGGCCCCTTCCGTCCTTCTTGGGACCACAGGCACTATTCACAGAAACTGCATGCAGCTACAGCAAACACCCCCAACCTAGACAATGCATTTCTTCTCTAGGATATGCTGCTAATACAATGTCCTGGCTGGGAACGGACATACGTCTGCTCATACATCCCCCAGTCCTACCTGCTAGTCCTGCTTTCCCTCCCCAGGACTCACCCCTGGACAAGAAAGGGAAGAGGTTCAGAATGTGCCCATTATTTATTGTGCTCTTGCCAAATGGTAGGCGCTACGTTAGGCTCCTTGGATACACCGATGCACGAAACAAAGATCCCTTCTGTCATTCGAAAAGGGGAGGCAGACAATAAAGAATAGAAAAAAGGGACTAAGTGAATTATATACTAAAAACGTAAAGTATATACTAAAAGTGCAATCGGAAAAGAATAGAACACCCTAAGAGCAATAGATTGGGAATGCAGTGTCTCAGGGCAAACCTACTGAAGATACGATATTTGAATAAGAACCCGAAGGACGTGGGTGAATGAGCCATGCAGTTATCAAGAAGAAGACTATTCTCATGTACTGAAGACATACTAAGCGACAAGAGGGAGACTAGGATAAATGGAAAGGAGTCTCATCAGGAGTGCAGGGCATGTGTGTAGAGTCTTGTAATCCTTGCAAAGGATTTATGGCTTTGACTGTGAGTACCATGGGGAGCCTTTGCAGAGCTGTGAGCAGGGAGATTGTCCTCATCAGGCACTGATGATAACAGGAACCACTTTGTTTTGCTGAAAGCAGATTGGCAGGGAAGAGCTGGGAGGCAAGAGTAGAAGCAGGTACACCTGTTGGGAAAAGTTATCACGGTAAGCAAGACGTAATCGTTTGACCTAAGGTGATAACATTGGAGATGATAAGACAGGCTAAGACTTGCCATTTCCAAGATTCTATTCTCTCCCCCTGAAAGTTTTTTTTTTCACTTTAGCTCAAAATTTTCTTATAGATTGAAGATATCAAAAGTCTTGCTCTTAAGTGATCATGGGATCTCCCAAATCTGTGTGCTAGGCCCTGAATTATTGCCCTTTCCCTCAGGACCCAGGCTTTTGCGTCTCAAAACCTAGTAGAATCACCTTTTTTTCTGCCTTCCAGAGAACATGTCCCTTCCTTGCATCAGTGAGCCCCAGGTAGCCTCACTGCAACTTGATTGATGAAAGAAGGCAAGGACAAAGTCAAAGCAGGAAAGACTGGGGGAAAAACATCAATTACTATTTCAGAAATACCATCGCTGCACTCTTGTTTTGCTACCTGACACATAGGGATGATCGTTCCAAGTCATGCTTGTTGTGAGGCCACATGTATTATGAAATAGCGTCACGTTCATGGAGCCACTTGGGTCTGGCGATCTTCAGCTGACCACGGGATAACTTAAGCTAATTTAGGTAGAAAAGACCCTACCAGTACCTGGTCAATAAATATATGTTGGTTCTTCATAGGACAGGAAAAATCT
This sequence comes from Felis catus, assembly GCF_018350175.1. NCBI lineage: Eukaryota > Metazoa > Chordata > Mammalia > Carnivora > Felidae > Felis > Felis catus. The sequence goes on along the minus strand of NC_058369.1, from coordinate 34,197,904 downwards.
GGATCGTATCCTAGATATTGAGGATGATACACCAAAGAGTCTCTGGATTCTGTTACGTTCCTTTGAAAAATATGGATTATTTTTGTAAACCGGAAGTTAACTTTGCTGAACTCAAGCTGCAAACTTTTTCTCCCCTGCCATCAGGAGCAGATGCAATCTTTTCAGTTCTTTTAGCCTTAGCTGGTTTGCTTGGAGGCTTCTTCATGCGCATGTGAGTTGGGGCTTAGCCACAGGCTGGGATAGAGTTTATACACAAAATTTGGGACTCTCTCTGTATCTCTCTCCTTCATCTGTCTTCCCTTACTTTCGAGCTGCCATACATAACCTAAACTCTGACATCTGACGCTCAGGCCAATACACTGCGGGGTTTTCTCTCTGAGTATGAGTTGACCCACATAGCAGAGTAAGGACTGCTGTCAGGCTGATGCCGTCAAAAAATGGGAAATTCCCCACGTGTCACTCCTTTTTTGGTCTTATCAACTCGGGTACAGTATATGCTTTCCTCTGGTTGTTCTTGTATGCCTTTCGGTGGTAGTTTTCTTTGGTTTGCCCAGAATTTATGGTTGTTATTTCCATTGCCAAAAGCAGAACCCTCCTACTCTTTGCTAAGTCTTCAGTTACCCATCTCTCTTCTGTTTGTTGAAGATCCCATCGTGGGGCTTTATTTGATTAATCTATGTTTTGATGCCAAGAGTTTTGCTACTTAGTAAGTGATTCCTGGACCACCAGCATTGGCCTCACCCGGGAACTTGTTAGAAATAGAGAATCTCGGGGCGCCTGGGTGGCGCAGTCGGTCAAGCGTCCGACTTCAGCCAGGTCACGATCTCGCGGTCCGTGAGTTCGAGCCCCGCGTCGGGCTCTGGGCTGATGGCTCGGAGCCTGGAGCCTGTTTCCGATTCTGTGTCTCCCTCTCTCTCTGCCCCTCCCCCGTTCATGCTCTGTCTCTCTCTGTCCCAAAAATAAATAAACGTTGAAAAAAAAAATAAAAAAAAAAAAAAAAGAAATAGAGAATCTTAAAGATCTCCTGAATCAGAATCTGCATGATAATATCCCACGTGCTTCCTAGGCACATTAAATTTGATAAGCACTAGCATGGAGCACAATGAGGGCCACTTGATGTGCACTTGGAAAATGGTAATTAAAAGGGTAAAAACGGGGCATCTGGGTGGCTCAGTTGGTTGAGCATCCAACTCATGATTTGGGCTCAGGTCATGATCTCACAGTCCTAAGACTGAACCCCTCTTTGGGCTCTCGGCTGACAGCATAGAACCTGCTTGGGATTCTCTCTCCCTCTCTCTGCCCCTCCCATGCTCACACTCGTTCTCTCTCTCTCTCTCTCTCTCTCAAAATTAAAAAGTTTAAAAAAAGTAAATTCTTCAGCCCAACATTTACTACTAAGAGAGGATATATTTGCATTGAGAAATCATTTTCCTCTCAGATTTTAATATTAACATCTTTTTTTTTCTGTATTTTCCTCCTAAGAAAACATTTCCTAAACCAGTGGAGGATTTGGTTGGCAAATAGGAGTCTGGATGGTAAAGCAGAGACATTTTAAAACTCCATCAAAAAAAAAAAAAAAAAGGAAAATATGACCAATATCAGTCATTGCATTTATAGGAGAACCAGCCTCACGTTGGTTGTAATCGAAATGAGAAATTTTGTGAATCAAATTCTCTGTCTACATTTTTAAAAAGCTTTTTCCCCAGCCCCTAAGCTGTAGATGAAAATCCCCTTCAAAAAAGAATTTGCCATCCACATCCTATGCATAAATTCATCCAGATGAAAGCATTCTTCTTTATTGGCAAGCAAAGCTGATGATAATTATGTGCTCTGGCAAAGCAAATCCTGTCCTAAAAACATTTCTGATAAGTGTTTATAGTTTAGGAAACAGCAGAATAATTTTGCATATGGAACATGGGCCCAGGATGACAGAAACCAAGTGAATGTATCCCCTTTACATTGAAAACTAATTCTTCCTGACTAAAATGTTTTCACTCTTCTTTAGCGAATGGCAACTCTTGATGTAATTTTATGCGTTGCATTCTTCAAAGAGAAATTATAATTTAGCAGCGTGAAAGTGGTAAAACAGTGCAAGTGAAAAAAATGGACCATCCTATAGTAAAAAGTTACAAAGAAAGCAGGAGGAGAATCATCGGGAAGAAGTTATGACACATGTACAGAAGCAACATGTTTGTGCACTTGGAGCCTGGTAATTATTTTGCCAACAGACATGAAAATTCTCACCCATATCAAAATTCTTACCCATAATGAAATTAATTAGCCTAAGACCCCCTTCTTTCCAAGGGATCAGTAATTTCTAAGATATTGTAGGCAAAAACCGAAGTGGTTATCTTTTTCTTTTTTCCGTTCTGGACACATAATGTTATTAAATAATTGTGGTTTGTGAAAATGACCCTTCTAAATAAAAACGGAACAGCTTTAAAATCAGCTTATAATTGACAGCTGTGAATTCGCCACCAAGGAAGAGAAGCAACAACGTAATTGACACAGAAATGAAAACATAATTGTCAACATGTAAATGGACGATTTCCTGTTTTTCACTGAAATTGGCCATTAGGATTGGTCAAGAATATAAATTCTCTCATTGTATAATTTTGGAACAATCTTCAGGCATATCCCAGGGGACCAAGGGCACCATATCCCTCCCCTTGGATTTCCAGCGGGCTCACTGCTAATAGGGCTGTGGGTTCATTTCTACAGACCCTGTGTTATTGAATGATCTCAAGGAGCGTGAGTTCTAGGACCAAACAGACCTTGATTTAAATCCTCGACGACTATATATTAATGATGTGAGCTTCAACACTGTAATGAACTTTTAAGCCTGTGTGTCTTCCTCTTTAGAATGAGGAGAAGGTATAATCTCCCTTATCTCGTAGAACTGGTCAAGCAAATTAGGTCATTTGTGGAATGTTCTCATTACAATGCTTGACAGAGAGTAAGTGCTCTACAGATGATTCCTCCTCCTCCTCTTTCTCCTTGTTCTCCGCCTTCTGCTCTTGCTATAATAGGATTTTCAGCACGTAAAATCGATTGAGTGGGTTGTTAGTGGTGCCAGCCGTGACTCTGAAACAGTTCACGTCTGCAGTGGCACTGCCCAGGAGAATCCCCTGGGTGATAGAAATGTTCTGATCCGTGTTGCCCATAACGTGGCTAAGAGGGACTTGAAGCGTAGCTAGAGCAACTGAGAAGCTAAATTTCAAATCTTATGTCAGTTAACTTAACCACAAACTTACTGGCCACGTGTGCTTCGTGGCTACCGTATTGGTCAGTGCGGATCCAGAGCAAGGACCGCAAACCTTATCCAGGGCACAGACAGGTGGCATCGATGAATGCAATGAGTTGAGTCCACGAAAGAGTGTAGTGGCACTTGGAGACACAGCCTTGTCAAAAGAAGCCGGTACTCGTCTGCCAGGGCTGCTGAGCAGGTGTATAGGTAGCTTCTCTAATGTTTCAGGAGAGGCCAGAAATGCACGTTTTTGCATAAAGTCTTCTTATTCTTTAAGATATCACCTGCACAAAACGAGGAACACTCCGGGTCAAACAAAACATGCATAGTAACCAGACGTAAGCCGTAGAATATTAGCACGCAACTTCCAGTTTCAACCCTGTCCCTAAAATCGTGGAAAAATCTCCGGATTAGACTGTTGTAGGAAGAGTGGGGAGCGTCAGCCTTGTTGCATGTCAGGTCGGGTTCACAAGCACTGACACTTCTTGGGAACCCCATCAATGATGCTGCATCAGACCATCAGGAGCTACCTCACTTCTGGGTCCTCCATTTCACATGGCTCATCCACAAACACTTGGTGTCCACTGATGTAATCGTCTCCCCCAAAAGGAGAGTGACAGGGACAGGAACCAGGTCAGTCTTCCACGTTCTAAACTCTTAAGACTCTGGCAAGTCCCATCGGATGGAAGAATCCAAAAACGAACAAAAAAATCTGTCCTGCTTAAACACAAAGCTATCCGGAATCTGCTAACTCTATGAAGGCACTAGTTTTCACCCCATGTATTCATTCACTCAGTTATTGAACAGATAGCTGTGAGGCAGCTCTTATCTCTGAATCACCAGTGCCACCCCTTGCCCGCCACTTGAGTGTGCAACGTTCTAGAGTCAGCTCCCAGACTTGTCCCCACGTAAGAGCAAAGGCAACATAGCCCCTGGATCGAGAGCATTACCTTAGGCCTCCTGGGATTCAGATCGTCTGCTGTCTGTGTGGCCTTAAACGAGACTCTTACATTCTTAGTGCCCCATCTTAAAAAGGGCTAATTTAAGAGTATCTTCCTTACAAATTGGGGGGAGGATTAAGTGAGAAAGTCATGTAAAGGGCTCGACATAACCACGGCAGGCTCTCAATTGAATAAAGGAAATTTACAGATAATGGATTACATTCTGCTCCCCACGGGGGCATAACCAGGAGCGGGGGTTATCTGCCCCAGTCAGGAGGAGTATTTTATCACTGACTTCATTTAGAATTGCTGGTGCAGGCTGATAATTAAAAGCAGACTGACTTGTAGTCCGTTTTATCATCGTTTGAAAATTTCTCTGCGTATGGTGCACTCTGTTATCGTCTGCTTCCCCAGGAGCCATGGCTTCCGTCTCCACCCCTGCGACACCACTGCCTTCGTGTTTATCCCTTCTGTAGTCTTGCTTTCCAAACATCCTTAATATCGTTTTTAGTCCCTCTCGGAATCTAGGACAGTTGCGCATTACCCGTGAGTGGAAAATAGACTCCATGCAAACAAATATTGAATACTTAGGATACGGGGTGACCAACCTGTACCAGTTTACCCAGGATTTTCCCAGTTGGAGCATTTCAGATCCCTTGCCCTCTCAGTCCTGTGCAGTGGGGACAGCTGGTTACCCTGAACCTGCCAGGCATTAAATAAATATGGTAGCAAAAGTAAGAAGCCAGGGTTCCATTACTGAGAGTTGGAATATCACTTGGTGTAACATCAGCAGAAAAAGAACTACTCACTAAATGCGCGCGCACACACACACACACACACGCACGCACACACACACTGTGTACACACACGTTTTAGAGGTTGGATACCACAGGGCTTGCCCAAGCCCTGCCTTTGGCATTATACAAACATCTGCCTCTACCCACTGGTCACCTCCATATGCCCAGACTCATTTCCCTGAACCTGGAAGTGGAGTCAGCAACCATCTCTTCACGTCCTTTCTTGTCTCCTGCGTTTTGATGTGCCTGCTAAGGGAATGTTCGACATGCTCCAAAAGAGGCCACACAGACGTGCAGTCTGAGCCAAACTGATCATTGCATAATTGATAATAGGCCTTTTGTATTCACATTCTATTTAGATTATGGTATGAAGCAGGTGACAGGTGTTCAGGGAGCATTACCCAAGCTGCCTGTTGCCCAGAACATCCTGGGACCAGCTGGGGCAAAGAGCCCAGAGGAAATCCCCATAGTAATTTAATAGTTCACAGGGCTTTGGGTTTGGGAGGATTACAACAAAGAATTAAAGTAATATTGACCACCCACTTAAGAAGAGCCTTTGTGCTTTTCCCTTGATATTTCTACACTTATTTTGTTCCCAAGGAAATTGCTGCAGGGTGACCGAGATGAAAACTTTTTTTTTCTTTTGCACAAGGGTGAATATTTCCATTTAACTTGAGAAACAGTTAAACAGAATACATTTAGTAGGAGAGAAGCCTGCTTTGAAACCCGCAGTATCAGGGAAGATGGGAGTTACTAACTTCTCTTTTCAATAGATTTGCACCAGAGCCAGAGGTGGAAGAAAAAACTTAGCATGGATCTTTCAGGATGAGAAGTGGGTGCTGAAACAGAACTGGGCAGAACATCCCACTTGATTTCTGGAACTCATACTCCAGGCTCACAGCTACATTGTTCACAGTCACTGGAACCACTATCTTGTTCTTTATTATAAAATTTACTTTCTGTTGCCCTAACCTTTTGGGTATTTCCCCTCTGTTTTCTCAGGAAGTTTGGTTATTGAGAACAAATTTGGTTCAGAATTCACTCATTGGCTCATTGATTAAGTGTGCCTACTGTTTACTACACACCATATGGGAGATGATCGTTCAGTATTTGTCCCACGGATACTCCTAGAGTATCTACTATATGACAAGCTCTAAGCAAAGCACTGAAGTCACATTCTGTACATAGAGCCTACATTCCAAGGGGGCAGACAGCCCCATTTGGTGACACTTGCCTTGGAGTAAAAGAGAGTACCATAAGGGAAGGATAAGTGCCAGAGCAAGGAAATGAAAGATAATATTTGAGCAAAAGCTTGAAAAAGGTGAATGAATCAGGGAGACGTTTGGGGGATACAGTGTTCCTGCCAGGAGAAACAGGCTGTGCAAAGGCCCTGAGGCAGAGGGTGCCTGGACTGCTTGATATCATTGTAAGGACTTCAGTTTCATTCTGAGTGAAATGGCAAGTCTTTATAGTGTTTTTAATAAAGGAGTAATGTGACCCCAGTCAGGAATGCTATCTGAGAAACCGTAAAGGTCAAGAACAGACTCAGAGAGACTTCTTTGAAGCCTGTTTGAATGATCCATGGAAGGGCAATACATAGAAAGAAGGACATAATTCTAGCCCTCAACAAATACATAACTAAATGTTTTCTGGGGAAAGCGGATTTTTGCAGCATTTTATTTAAAAATGAAGCAGAATGGAATAATAAAAAGCAAGCTGGGAAAAGGGTAGTTCAGTCTGACCATGTAGGGAAGGCTTCTTGGAGGAGGTGGCTGCAAGAAAGACATTTTCTATTCATTCTTTAAGACTCCTTCACTTCCCCCTTTTTGTCTTCTTCCCTGTCTCCGTCTTGCAATATGCTTCTTTTTCTTTATTTCTGTATTATGTTTGATGACATTTTCTTGCCTGAGTAATAACCAGTTAATAGTTAGCCAGAGACTAACTTTGGTATCACCTTTATAGCACCTTACTTTTACTGCCCTCCATCTGTTGTAACTTCATTTGTCTTCCCTCAGGCAAGTAGAGTTCAGGACATCGGATAGCATTTTACAGAAGGTCTTTAAGCACTGAGAAATGGATTTTGATGTTCAAAATAAGGCAATTAATTACATGGATTAGAATATCCTTTGAAAGGAGGAGGTTTGGAGTGGGAGGGGTAATTGCAGATGAAATTTGGTAGACTATCCTTAATGGCTGAGGTGGGCAGGTGGAAGCTTAGTGTGCCATTCACTCTACTTCTGTGAATGTTTGCAATTTTCTTTTTTTTCCTTTTTTTTTTAATTAAAAAAAAATTTTTTTTTTAACGTTTATTCATTTTTGAGACAGAGAGAGACAGAGCATGAACGGGGGAGGGGCAGAGAGAGAGGGAGACACAGAATCGGAAACAGGCTCCAGGCTCTGAGCCATCAGCCCAGAGCCCGACGCGGGGCTCGAACTCCCGGACCGCGAGATCGTGACCTGAGCTGAAGTCGGACGCTTAACCGACTGTGCCACCCAGGCGCCCCTGCAATTTTCTCTAATAAGACATTTAAAAAACCTCATTAGATCACTCTCATGAAAAACTGCCATCCGCGCACCCAAATATCTGGCATTTTGTAGAAATCCTATCTTTGAAACTCTTTTTGTCGGGAACCGATCCCTGACCAGAACGGCTTGCCAGAATAAACATTTCAGGAAGTAGCTGTTTTAAGTACGTGAGCAGGATCCTTGCCTTCTTGATTTTGAGTCAGTGGTAGATCAGCCCTTGTCTTGCACTCTGAGTCCCGTAATATTCTCTCGCTCTTCAAGAATATGTCTCTTTAATAGAGGTTCTCTGAAGTAACTGGCAGTATTTGAAGTACTTCCAGAATAAGACAGATCTTCATCATCCAGGATCAGCACGTAGTAGGTGTGTGGCAGGTATTTGTGGACCTCTTCTCTGAAGCACTTTGTCTACGAATCTCTCCTTAGCAACCAGACGGTTGACTCAGACCGGACTTTGTCTATAAATTCTTAAAAGACAAACACTAGAGGGCAGTATTCACATTGAGAAAGAATGGAAAGATACATAGTGCGTGAATGGGAGATAGACTGGCACGGTCTCTTCTAAATAGCCTTTTAAATAGGGTGGAAATTATATTAGAACAGCCTTAATATATTTTATATTCCTTCTATTATTAATGCGGCTCAAAAGTATTAAAACCATCCAGTTATGCAACATGTAAGGGTGCATGTGCTTCCGTTTCCATAGAGTATGGTAAGGATTATATAACAGACTTGATATTTTTCAGCCCTTAATCTAATAAAATATCCTTTGACAATCTTGAGCCAAAATTAAGAGACTGGAAATTGCAGTCTCGAATTAAATAGGTTAAATAACTCTCTGCAAACCCCCATCCCCAGACCCAAAGCAGTTTCAGTGCCTCGGGAGGAAATGGCTTCTTTTCCTGATTCATTAGAGTCGGTTTTCCTTTCCAAGTAATGGCATTGCTGAATCCAAGCCCTTGGATTGCTCAGCTTCCTGATAACGAGCCCTTTTCTCAGTTGTTTGCTCACTACCAGATCCTTCTCTCTCTCCAGCCACCCCCAACCCATTTGAACTTGTATTGTTCTTGTGATACATTTTCTTCTCTTTTTTTTTTTATTTTTTATTTATTTTTGGGACAGAGAGAGACAGAGCATGAACGGGGGAGGGGCAGAGAGAGAGGGAGACACAGAATGGGAAGCAGGCTCCAGGCTCTGAGCTATCAGCCCAGAGCCCGACGCGGGGCTCGAACTCCCGGACCGCGAGATCGTGACCTGGCTGAAGTCGGACGCCTAACTGACTGCGCCACCCAGACGCCCCTGTCTTATACAAGCACTTTAAATGAATCCTGAACTTAAGTATAAAATGTGAAACTGTAAAACTTCTTGCTGGAACAAAGTAGAAAATCTTCATGAACTTGGGTTTGCTGATGACTTTGAAAATACAATAGTAGTAACAAAAGCATTGAAAAGCAAGGATATTTGAAAGAAAAGTTGCTAAGTCAAATTTAAAATTTCATCTACAAAAGACAAGCGCCCACCGCCCCCACCCCCCACCCCCCACCCCAGCCGCTGGGAGAAAACATTTGCAAAACATATATGTGAGAAAGGACTTATATGCAAAATATACGAACAACTCTTAAAGCTCCACAATAAGAAAACAAACAAGTTGGTTAAGAAAAGGGCAAAAGATCTGAACAGACACCTCACCAAGGAAGATATCCATGTGGCAAGTAAGTGCATGAAAAGATGCTCGGCATCATGTGCCATTAGGAAATTGCAAATGCAAGCAATGAAATACCACGGCACATCCAACCAAAAACTGACAATAACTGCTGTCAGCGATGTGGAACAGCAAGAACTCTTATTCATTGCTGGAGAGAATGCAGAATGGCACAGCCATTTTGGAAGACATTTTGGCAATTTGTTTACAAAACTAAACGTTACCTTACCGTACAATCAAATAGTCATGTTCCTAGGTATACAGCCCACTGATTTGGAAACTTTGTCCACTTAAACACCTGGACATGAATTTTTACCCAGCTTGATTGATAATTGCCAAAAGTTGGAAGCAACCAACAGGTCTTTCAATAGGTAAATGGATAAACAATTTGTACCACATCCATAGAATGGAATATTCTTCAGCAACATTAAGAAATGAGCTACCAAGCCACGAGAAGATATGAATCCGTCTTAAATGCATATTGTTAAACGAAAGAAGCCTGGAAATGTGGAAAAGCTATGTGCTGTATAATTCCACTTGTATGAAATTCTGGAAAAGGCAGAACGATAGAGATAGTAAACACATCAGTGATTACCAAGGACCCTAAATAGGATGGTGAAACTTCTGTTTTTTTTTTTATTTAAAGAAAAGAAGTGGCTAATATAAAAAATTGCAATAATGCCACATACCATGATGCCTGAGGAAGGCCTGGATCGTTCACACATGGCTAGTGGAAACACACTGCTCACTCTCATAAACAGTTTGGCAGTTTCCTATATAACTAAACATGCATTTATCACGTGGTCCAGACATTGAACTGTTAGGCACTAATCCCAGAGAAATGAAAATATAGTATTGTGGATTGAACGCAGAAGTCACGTATTGAAGCTGTCCTTCCTAATGTGAAGGTATTAAGAGGCAGAGGCTTTGGAAGGTAATTAGGATCAGAGCTATCAGGAATGAGATTAGTGCTTGCCCCTCTCTGCTCCCCAGCTTGTAAGGACAGGGAGAAGTTGGCATTCTGCAATCCAGAAGAGAGCCCTCAGTATAACCCTGACAGCATGCTGACACCCGGATCTCTGACTTCCAGTCTCCAAAACTGAGATAAGCTTCTCTTGTTTACAAGTCACACAGTATACGATACTTTGTAATAGCAGCCCAGACTGAGATGTTGATCTCCACGCAAAAGAAAACCTGTACGTGAATGTTCGTGGTAGCTTCATTTATAATAGTCCCAAGTTGGAAACCACCCAGTGTCATTCAGCAGGTGGATGGTACAACAACCTATAGTCCATCCATACTGCTCAGCAGTAAAACGGAACCAACTGTTAATACAGCAACAGCTTGGATGAATCTCCAGGGAGTTATGCTAACTGAAAAAAAAAAAAATCAATCTTCAAAGATGAGACACTGATGCTTCCATCAGTGACAAAGCTTTAAGAACTGAGAACATATTAGTGGTGGCCAGGGGCGATTAGTAACCACGGGAGGAAACTGAGTGTAGTTATAAAAAGCCAGCTCCACGGATTTGTGTGTTCAGCGTCTTCATGGTGGTGGAGATAGGAACCCACACAGGTGATAAAATTGTATAGAACTAAATTCATACGCAGAGACACAAATGAATCCAAGTCAATGAAACCAGAGAAATTTGAATACAATTGGTGGATTGTATCTATGTCAGCATTCTGGTTGTAATATTATACTCGATTTTTGTAAAATGTTAACATTGGAGGAAATTGGATGAAGCGTACTCAGGATTGGTATTTTCTATTCCTTGCAGCCAAATGTGAATCTCCAATTCTTTCACAATAAAGTTCCAATTAAAAGAATATATAAACAGCGGTTCAAGAGCTCAAACAAGGTAGCCGGTCAGCTCATGGAAATTTAAATGTGTCTTCAGACTCTTCACTTTTTTTCTGCTTGTTTGGACTTCACTTTTCTATCACAGTATCTGCAAAGCAGTTGTTTCCACGTCTTGAGACTGGCTGGCTGAAGGGTTGATCAAAATAAACTGAGATAAGGGTTCCCTAAGGCAAACAGGAAAAAAAAATTGTAATTTCCAAAGTAAATTGGCTTTTTGAACAATTGCCACAAAAATTATGGTATTGGAGAAGGAAAAGGGTAATGCTGGGAAAACATAAATCTTCTCTTAGTTAATCATGCTTTCAAAATATTTTGCCAGGCTGTGCGGATGACACGTGAAACGAAGTCCCTAATCAGCATGTGCGTGCGTGCGTTCGTGTGGGGAGCGCTGGCGTTCCCGGTCCTTCCCACCTTCTATAGGCTAAGCTTTTCTCTGCTCCTCCCACCATCTCTCTTCTCACGTTATTACCAGGTGGACAGAAAAGCAAAGACGTGTACCTGGGGCGAATGAAGCTGCTTTTACAGCCTTTTTTTGAAACTGATGGAAACTAGAATGCACTCTGGTTGTTGAGCAATCTCCGAGTTCTTTCTCAGAGATAGAGAATGACAGTCTCCTTTTTTGGTTGATGATGTCGATGCCTTCACGAGGCAGAAGTGACCATTCTTAATCTGGCAGAGAAGGCACTGCTCTTTCCTTTCCCTTGCATGGGCAAGGCTGGTAACAGTGACTCGTTAACGTTCTCAGGGCTGCTGGCAGAGTCAGGGCTGATCCCAGCAACGTTTATTAGGATGATATTTTAAAGACTGCATCCCTTGTGCTTTTCTGTGTTTCATCAAACGCTAAGATGAAAACCTACCCAACCTGTCTCAAGGGCCAACCTAATATGCCCTTTTAACTATGTTTGTGGAGGAAAATGCTTTGTAACGTTATGCATCACAAAACTCAGCACACGAAGCAGATGCCAGATGTTCCAGAAACTGCAGATATTGACCGATCTCTTTTGCTCCCAAGTAGATAAACTTGGGACACAAGAAACACACCATTTGTCACCAACGGAAGAATAACAGAGAAACACATGGTCAGACTGTATTTTTCAATTTTTTTTAATGTTTATTTATTTTTGAGAAAGACACAGACTGCGAGTGGGGAAGGGGCAGAGAGAGAGAGAGAGAGAGAGGGAGACACAGAATCAGAAGCAGGTTCCAGGCTCTGAGCTGTCAGCACAGAGCCCAACGTGGGGCTTGAACCCGTGAACCATGAGATCATGATCTGAGCTGAAGTCCGTCACTTAACCGACTGACTGAGCCACCCAAAGGCCCCAGTCAGACTATTTATCCCACCACATCTGCTTATTCTTTGATGCCTGTCACAAAGCTCGAGCTGCCGACAAACATTTTATAATAAAGTGTATTCTTGAATTTTTTTTTCAAAATTGTATTGACCAGTTTCAATTCACACGTAGTCGTGTTCATCATAACTAAAGGCTTAGTAACCCACAATGTTTCTTACCTTCCCACCTATTTCTCTCAAAGTAATGCCCATACATCTGAACTTTCTGCAAGGGCTTGTTAAAGATGCAGGTTCCCAGGCCCTACCCCAGACCCACTAGATCAATCTCTGGTGAGGAGTCCCAAAAAATGACATCTTTAATCAGCCCTCCAGGTGGTTTTAAAATGGATGCCATCTTACCAAATCTTTAATAATAGATTAATAATCATGGTTTAAATACCATAAAACCACAATAGCCAAATTATGGAAAGAGCCTAAATGTCCATCAACTGATGAATGGATAAAGAAATTGTGGTTTATATACACAACGGAGTACTACGTGGCCATGAGAAAGAATGAAATATGGCCCTTTGTAGCAACGTGGATGGAACTGGAGAGTGTGATGCCAAGTGAAATAAGCCATACAGAGAAAGACAGATACCATATGGTTTCACTCTTATGTGGATCTTGAGAAACTTAACAGAAACCCATGGGGGAGGAAAAGGAAAAAAAAAAAGAGGTTAGAGTGGGAGAGAGCCAAAGCATAAGAGACTCTTAAAAACTGAGAACAAACTGAGGGTCGATGGGGGGTGGGAGGGAGGGGAGGGTGGGTGATGGGTATTGAGGAGAGCACCTTTTGGAATGAGCACTGGGTGTTGTATGGAAACCAATTTGACAATAAATTTCATATATTGAAAAATTAATAAATAAATATCATAAAACGGTCTTTATATTTTAAGTAGATTGATTTGTCTGTATGTTTCCTCCTTTTCAAAGTATCTTTTGGGGGGCGCCTGGGTGGTTCAGTTAAGCATCCGACTTTTGATTGCGGCTCAGGTCTTGATCTCATGGTTAGTTTAATGTGATTGGGCCCCCATCAGGCTGTGTGCTGACAGCTTGGGGCCTGCTTGGAATTCTCTCTCTCCCTCTCTCTACCCCTCCCCTGCTTGTGCTCACACTTGTGCTGTCTCTGTCTGTCTGTCTGTCTCTCTCTCTCCCTCAATAAAAAAATAAATAAACCAAAAAATTTTTTTTAATTTTTTTTTCAACATTTTTATTTATTTTTGGGACAGAGACAGACAGAGCATGAACGGGGGAGGGGCAGAGAGAGAGGGAGACACAGAATCGGAAACAGGCTCCAGGCTCTGAGCCATCAGCCCAGAGCCTGACGCGGGGCTCGAACTCACGGACCGTGAGATCATGACCTGGCTGAAGTCGGACGCTTAACCGACTGCGCCACCCAGGCGCCCCTAAACAAACCAAAATTTTTAAGTATCTTTTGGTTCTTTTTGTTTTGCTAATTTTACCTATGGACTGTAGAAACATGATGGGTAGACAAACATATAGAGGAGTGCATAGCTATAAATACAGACAGACATAGAGATCTTTTTATCTAGCTAACGTTAAAAAATTCCCCTCAGTAAAAATGGAAAATATTTTTTAAAAGGTGATAAGAAAAACAAAATTAAGGTTTTATGTAGCCCCTATGCTGCCCTAGAGGAACATGGGCTTTTGAAATACAAGAGACTAAGGGGAAGGTGGCAGTGGCTCATTTTATTTCTTTTATTTTTATTTGTTTTATTTCTTTATTATTTATTTTATTTATCTTGTCGTGCTTCACTTAAGCTACACTCTCTGACGGGAAGCCTGGCAGTTTCAAAAAGATTAAATGCGAAAGAAAGTTTCTTCAAAATAAAATGCAAGTCCCGGTGAAAGGAGAAAAAGGCAAATAGCGCCCTTAATTTTGCTCTAAATGATGGCTCAAGCCTGATGACAGCGGAGTCCTCAGCCAGTGTTTTCTGAAGCGTTTTCCAAGAACACTGGCCCCATGTGATGTGCCTCTAGGGAAGGGTTCCATTTTTCCAAATATGTTTGCAAATCGCTCCAGACTCCCTCTCCTGTCTTCCAACCCCCGTTGCTTCAAAAAGTGCACGTTCACATTAAAGACTCTGAGGAGTCCTGTGGGAAAGAAACTTGGTTGACTTTGATCAGCAAAGCATATTTCAGGCTTCTATGTCCCCAAGGCCTCCCCCGCCTCTTACTCTGCGTCACTTCTGTCACTTCTTGGGCAGTTCTTCTGAGCAGGTACACCCGGAGGTTTCAGTAAGCAATCCTGAATGTATCTTTGGAGTCTGGGCTCTGGGGTTAAATTCATTTAATGCACCTGCCGGTTAGATAAATCTCCCCTTCACCTTCATGTTTCCAAGCCGGGCTCTTGGTCATCAGTGGCAGGACACTTAAGGACACCCAACCTCCGCTGCCAGAAGGAAGTGACGAGCCCCTACCTTTCTGTTCAACAGCACAGCCTCGCGTAAGCAGAACCTGATTCCAGACTGATACTTCTCTTTCCTTAAGGGTCCCCATCTCCTCTCCTAAAAGATGTTATCTCATCTGTCTCATAAATCAGAGATTTCTGTCTGATGTGCTTCCTGTTCCATGTGGCTACCTACAGCCAGAGCTTCCAAGGCCCCATGTTCACGGTTTCTTGTAAAATACTGCACACGGGTAGTCTTTCAACATGTCAGGGTAAAATAGTGTTCCTTCTTAAATGATTGCACTGCTCTGAAGTCCAGCAGCAAGAACTTGGCCCCACCTACACCCCACTGGCTTTCCAGGTCTTGTTGGCCCTTCTCGTTCACCACCATCCTGGTGCCTAGAACAATAATGCAGTCAGTCCGTACTGGCACACAGTGGGTACTTGACAGATACTTCTTGGAAGAGCGAACTAGGCAGAATGTTCCATAATGGTCACACTTACAGACTGTTGAGCGCATCTCTGTGGCTGACACATCCAGATCGTGTCAGTTTCTCTCCTTATGTTCTCCTTCTAGGACTGGCCAGCCTCCCGAAGCTTGGGGCTGTATTTCGCACGCTCAATCCTGTTGCTCTAGGACAGGAGCAATGTCAAGATCTTCTCGGAAGACCCATGGAATGTGTTCTGTGGGCACCCGACAGCGGCCTGTGGCCAAATGAATAAAAGGAGAATCACTATGCAGAATAGGGGATTTATCAGAAGAACAGGACAGAGTAGAAATGACCAGGAAGCTGCGAGGAGTTCCAAAGTCTTTATGCATCCGGACTCCCTCTCTCAAGTGTGGGTCATGCCCATGTCCGCTGTTGGGGTCCAAGTATGGTGGGCCTATCTGGCAAATGTGGGAGGGAGCTCCCACATTTTCTTTGAATGGGCTTTTTAGCTTCCTCCAAGAGGACTCATCTCAAAAAGGAAAGTGGCATAACAAAGTAAATAATAAACCCAGTCATCAGAGAGACGGAAAGATTCTGGGTCAAGTGTGTTGACCATTCCTCCAGTGACATCCCTGGAGCAGCCTTCTGACTGCATGTGCAAGTGTTAGAGAACGGGGCTGTGAGTAAATACTAAAAGTGTGATTTCCCTAAATTTGGGGTCAGATTAGTAGTTGAGAATCCCTGCCTGGAGGCCTCCCTTAGGTTAACAGAGCATCACAAATGAGGGGAAAAATCATTCTTCTCTTCTTACCCAGGGCTCTTGTACAACTTTGGTGCTTGGAGGTACATGGCAACCCTTGGCAGGGATTCTGTGCAAAACACGGTGAGAAGCTGGTTCCCTGAGGAGCAAGCCAGACTCTTCCCAGGGCCTGCAGGGAGGACAAGAGCCCCCTGCTCAGCAGAGCAAAGACTAGTGCTTAGAGCTACTCAGACACCGTAGAGGGGAGGGGAGAGGGGAGCTTAGTGTTAACAGAAACCCAGACTTTTAGGGTACCTCTTGGGACCAGCTGGCCAGCAAGGTAGTTTCAAGCAACTTTTTGGGGGAGGGCTATGGGGAAAGCCGGGGGGTTGTGTGCACAGGTGAGGGCCAGAGGCTGAGTCATGTGTACCGTAAAATAGGAAGTTGATTCCAAGATGACAAAACCCCTGTGGCCATTCAGTATGGGCTTTCAGAAGTCTCTCCTCTGGGACACCTTGGGCATGTCTGCACAGGTCAGAAAACTAACATTTTAGAGAAAATATTCTGAGACAGGAGGCAGGGACTCTGATGATAAAATCAAAGAATTTTAGAAGACAGACTTTGAAGGTGATTTCATTCAAGTCCGTCTCTTTCCAGATGAGAAACTGATGTCCTAAGTGATATGTGGGAAGTCACCTGGGGAGGAATGATGGTGTTTTTTTCTGAAACAATAGTGTTGAGTAATGGTCCTATTTCAGCAGCTTCTGTCATAGGCCTAGCCTTTCGAGTGCTCTCGGCTTTGGGAGAGCCATCATGGAGTAAGGATTGGCCACTGCTAAAAATTCTACCACAGGGGAAAATGCTTTATTCCTCTGGAGGTATCCAAGCCCAGCCTCACTGATCTCTAGATCCAAGAACAGCAAAAAATACCCACTCTCTACCTTAAAGCCAGATTTCTACTGGAAATGCTGCTTGAGACTACCTTGCTGGCTAGGCGGCCCCAAGGGGAACCCTAAATGTCCAGGTTGATGTTCAGACTAAGCTGCCTATCCTTAGAAGCCCATAGGCACCTGGGTTATGTTAGCACCAGAGTATCTTTCTCTTCCCTTTCCCGTGTGAGCTACACCATGGTCATGAATTGAAATAAGAACCTACCTTTGGCAGCCATCCACAGGTATTTTTTTTAAAATAAATAGGCTCAGGGGCGCCTGGGTGGCGCAGTCGGTTGAGCGTCCGACTTCAGCCAGGTCACGATCTCGCGGTCCGTGAGTTCGAGCCCCGCGTCGGGCTCTGGGCTGATGGCTCAGAGCCTGGAGCCTGCTTCCCATTCTGTGTCTCCCTCTCTCTCTGCCCCTCCCCCGTTCATGCTCTCTCTCTCTCCCAAAAATAAATAAAAGTTGAAAAAAAAAATTTTAAATAAATAGGCTCAGCCAGCCACACCTGCCGAGACAAGCCCCCCACTCCCACCTGATCCCAGGGGAGCCTTTGCGAATTCCCTTGACAGGTGTCTGCTGAGAGGACTTCTCCAGCAGACCCAGGGAGAAATGGCACGTGGGGTCCTCTTAGGCATTTCCTTCCTCAGTCCCTCAAGGCTCTGTTGCAAGCCCGTCTAGAAATTCCAAATCCTTAGAATTTGAAGAGTAGACCTCCTGAGGTTCAAAGAGCACCCCAGAGAGAAAGGCTCAGCTGGGGTCCAGATCTCCCCGACCCATCCCCTTTTCTGCCAGTTCCCCACCTGTCCAAATTGGGTCCCTCTCTATCCCTAGCTCTTTTCCTTCTGCCCTCACTTTGTTAAGAGAGGACACTTGCTGGTTTGTCCATTTATCCACTCACAGTACAGTTAGGGAGTCCGGGCCCCGGGCTGCTCACCACTGGGGCATGTCCTTGTCCTCACTGAGCCAGCAGTGTGCCAGAGATCTTAAATGAGGACACTATAGGGTGAGAGATGCTGGAGGTGGCTTCCGTACAGAACGGTGGGAGAAGACACAGAAGGACACCTGACAGTCTCGGAGGATCAAAAGGGGCCTCCTAGAGGAAGTGATGTTTTAACTAAGATATTCAGGATAAAACAGTTGCTTGTCCGAGCAGAGAGCCCGAGGGTAGCATGGGGACAGGGGAGTATTGCCCGTGGAACAGCTCGTCTGCACAAGCTCAGAGGTTATAGGATGATCTAGATCAATGGAAAGAACAGGATGGAAATAGGAGGCCTGGGATGGGGGCTCCACTGCTGGCACGTAGCTCTATTCGCAACAGAAGTCACTTCTTTCTGGTCTTCACATTCCCCATCCGTAGTGCAGAGGGAGTGGGCTGTAGGACAGAGGACAGCAGGTGGCCATAAAGCTCTTGTACCTATAATGCTGGCGCAAGGGCCATCCAAGGACTCGTGCCGGAAGGGCAAAGACAGTCACCTTGGGCTCAGCCCATGGAGCTCTCCCAAGTTCCTGCAGTCGGGGGAGGGCACTAGGGAGGGCAGTGGAAAGTTTCCCGGGACTCGGAGCCGCTGAAGTCGCCACTGCGTCCTGCTATCAGAGGGAGACATTTGTATAGTCCTCACTCTTTGATAGTCTGTGTCTGAAACATTTCGTAAAACCCGGAGAAGGGCAAACACAAAAGGTGTGATTGGATGGCATGCTGAAAGAACTTGCAGTGTGTAATGAATGGAAAGCAAATATTGATTGGAACTTGTTAAAATTGTGGTAGGTAGAATAAGAAGCCGTGTTTACCAAGGTTCTTAGATTTCTCCTAGGCACAGTAGGTGCTCAGTGATGATTTTGGCTTCATTAGAATGAATGTATGGATGCCTGGACTAGCCCTGATATTACATGGTTGTTACATGGGACTTGGTATTATTTGATTTCCAAAAACAAACAAGCAAACAAACAAAACCGTAGGAATAGTCTGGTTCCCATAGTGTTGACTTAAACTCATGGGATGTTTTCTCTCACGTAAATTATTTTCTTCTGATTCGAAACAGCATCTGTGGCCGTGGTCAAATGTCAGTCAAGGTAAATTCGTATCATCCCATCAAAACACGTTGTGATCAAGGTCATACAGCAAACACATGCTTTATCTTTCCTCCAGTTAAGGTCCTGGTGCCGCTTAGAACAACTGTTATGAGTATTGGCAGACACAGCTTAAGGTCAAACAGAATGAGTACTTGGCGGAATGGATCCATAAATGGCACATTTGATGATTGATTCCACTTGCAAAGGAAGCTGTTTCTTTGATTAAGTAAACATGAGATTAGCGTCCTCTGCGTAGGTATAACAAGAACCATTTAAAATGCATTGGGACGTAAGACTGAAAAGAAAAGACAAGACAAAGAAAGTTACGTTGGGGGAGGTTATAGTTTGTGTTCATGAAAACATGTGTCAAGCTGTTTGGCTGGCATGGTACCGGGTGCAAGATATCGCACTGTAATCGACCAGGCTGGACATCACTGCATTTCCACTCACCCCAGACAAGGGACGTAACCAGTACGAGATATTTGTGAGGTGGGGAAGATTCCAGTAAGAATTTCAAAGCAAGAGAATTTAAAAACAGCCAGTGGTAAGAGTTATCTCAAAAACTCACAGTTGAGGGTTGTTTTTTTGTTTGTATGTTTTGTTTTGTTTTGTTTTAGAGAGAGAGTGTGTGTGTGCATGAGTGGGAGAGGAGCAGAGAGAAAGGGAGAGAAAGAATCAAAAGCAGGCTCCACACCTTCAGCCCTTCAGTGCAGAGCCCGACGTGGGGCTTGAACTCACGAACCGGGAGATCGTGACCTGAGCCAAAATCGGGAGTCAGACGCTTAGCTGACTGAGCCACCAAGCCGCCCCTAAAGTGGAGTTTTTTCTTTCATAATTTTTTTTTTCATGTTTATTCAGTTTTTGAGAGACAGAGCACGAGTGGGCGAGGGGCGGAGAGAGAGGGAGACACGGCATCCAAAGCAGGCTCCGGGCCCCGAGCTGTCAGCAGAGAGCCTGATGCGGGGCTCAGACTCACGAACTGCAAGATCATGACCTGAGCCGAAGTCAGACACCAAGACTGAGCCACCCAGACGCCCCAAAAGTTGCATTGTTTTAGACACCTCTCACACTGGCTGCTTTTTACATGTACTATTTGGAGCCAGCATCTAACTAGAATGTCGCCATCCCGATGTTCAGTTTGGGAGGCACCAGTGCTCATCTCCAGGTGGTTATGTTCTCAGCCTTTGGCTCCCATTCCCCGTTTCCTTTCTGAGAGCCCAACACCACAAATCACCACAAAGGGGAGCATCGACCTGGTGAGTCAAGCCCCTGTAGGAGGCATCAAGTGGATGGATCCTCGTCTGGATGGTAAAGGAACACGTCATAAAGCTGATCATTTACGTGCTCAGCCATTACCCAGGCTGGGCCGATGTGGGCCCACATGTCTATTACTGTTTAGGGCCCCAACCAACCTCTCAGCCCCCAAGTCACCCATAGGGGTCTGGGAACTTCTCGCACAAAATGTTTGCGTATACCCCCTTTCTGAACGCTGGAGTGTGCTGGCACGACTTCATAAGGGAGACTGCCGGGAATGCATACAAACCATCTTAGAAGGGGGGGTGCCTTTCACGCCTTAGGGGTAATCTCCCTTCCTAACGCTGAGCAGGGTGACTCCCTAAGATCATTTCTGCTGCAGCGAGGACACCGGACAACTGTGTAAACCTTTCCCAAGCATCTTCCGTAGTTCAGCCTAGAAATCCTAAATAGAAAACCCTTTTTTCCCATGGATGGTCCACGTGAGTGAGGGTCGTACGTTTCTGCCAGAAATAAGTTGAGGGTCTGGGGTGGCATTGCCGCTCGATTCTTGAAGATGACTGGCCAAAGAGAGAGAGAAGGAGAAAAGAATACGAGTCGTGAAGATCTGGAAGGCTAATGGTTAGCCTCGCCTCCCCTTCAGCGTCTGCCCTTTTCCCCCTAACAAAGCCCTGTGAATGGGAATTCGCGCAGCTCACACGGAAGAGGCTCCCAAACTAATGGGCTCTTTGTTCTGCCGGCCATCTATGGCCGGCCATACGTATTCTGGCATCTCAAGAAAGCTGCAGCTTTGAAATGTTAGCGTGACACTTTCCTTCCAGCTTTAGAAATTTAATTTTGGAACTCAGGTGTTTTAGGTCCCTGCTGCTAAGGCCACCGCCGTTCATTTGTGTGCACAAAGTTACGCCTAAGGATTCGTTTTCACGAAGTTGGCCCGAGCGGAAGGAAAAAAAGAAAGAAGATCAGTGTGTGTTGTACTAGCTTTGGAGAATGAAGATTATTTAAGGGTCTGGTTGCAGATTATGGGCACCCCCCCAACCCTAAGATTCACTATGATTGCTATTAATGCATTTACTTTAGAGCAAGTAATTTAACCGAATAACCAGGAAGCTGAGTTAAATTAATCCCTAGCAAGGGGATTCATCCAAGGAAAAAGGCCCTGACAGACCTGTTGAAGCCCTCCCCCAAATCACCTTCTGAGGGACACAATTGCCCCTACTGGAATATTAGTGACAATGATCATTTCTGTGCCTGAAACTATTCATAGGGAACTACCTTTGCATTGATAATTGCTTTTGTTTTTCACAGCGACTCTGAGAAGTAGGCTCAGGGACAGATATTAACCTTTACAGTCCGGAAAGCTTAGCCCTTATGCTTAAGGTCACCCAGGTAACTGGCAGAAGCTGTGTTCGAATCCAGACCTTTCCATCTGAGAGTCAAGTGCTTTTCTTCGCCCTGATCGCTACTTTCTAGGAAGCAGAAAATGAGCTCATTAAATTGTTAGGCCTTTCAAGAATAACCATACTCGCAGGCACATAGCGTCTTCTAAATAAGACCGCCTGCTTGATCACCAGACAGTTTAGAAAACAGGCTTTTTCTGCTCACTTTTACTGTCATCTGTGAGACACAAAACTCAAAGATGCCTGGAAGAAGTAAGTTAGAATTCTGGGGCTGTGAGCCTTTTAAATAGCCCATTGTCTCCGAGGAGAAGAACAATCTGGGCTTTGTACGGCTGGGGGCATTTTTCATGAAGCCCTGTTCCCTAGACAGCCTCCACTCCTCACAAGGGCTGTTGTCTTTTTCCTGCCACAACATCAGTGTGACATATCTCACACTTAAAACGGCAGCCTACTCAGTCCCCATTCATGGATTCCTCTGGAAATGAAAAAAAAAAAAAATCTCTTTGTCAAAAGAGTTATTGGAAATGGAATTTGTGAAAAACCCTTACGATGCAAAGTGAACCCGGACAATAATGTTTTGTGACCGTTCTGTTTGATGTGTGCTGACGGGAATTAATCATTTTAGTTAACAGAATTGCTCTTTGTTATGCAAACTTTGCAAAGTCCGCCTCGTCTGACTCCTTGCTTTGGGGAATCCTGTGTGCAAAACTCATCTTTCTGTGGGCAGCAGGATTCCTGTAGCAGCTTCTGAAGCCAAATTTCTGCTTGACCTTAACGTCCGTACTGCCACCGGGTCGGATGCCAAGCCAAGCGAAGACGAGAATACTGTAAAATACGTGCACACACGGGTCCTATTCCCCAAGAATTGATTAAGTGGAAGGAGTATTTGCTTTCCCATTTCTCCTTTTCGTTGGCTGGCTTGTGAAATAGCCAGCTTCTATCAAAAATGACCACAACCCTAAAAACACGCCATTTCCAGATTAATACACTTCTGTTCACGTTAGATATCCAGCACCGGCCTATGTACCATTTCGTCCCCTGGAGGAGATAGTTTGGCCTGGATTGTGTGCTTTTCGATTGCAGATTTAAGAAACAAATAAAGCAAACCCCCACTGCCAGCAACACCTCCCTAACGCCCTATGGTTTCGCCGGGCATCGCTGACATGGCTCGAGCCAACGCTTCCAATCTTAGCCAGTGGGTCTGTGTTCTCTAGAATCACCCCACCGCCATCACCATAAAGACCAACAGACTTATTTTTATTAGAACCTATTCTCTTTCCGCCCATGAGAACCTAGCATGTTAGAACCATCACAACAGGGTTCCTTGAACCTCTTACGAGATTCTGTCTCCCAAACCGTCACCCTTCTAGAGTTGGTCAGGAAGGCGCCAGTCCCTCTGTATTCACGTAATAAGCCAACAGTTAGCCCCAGATGGTCTAGCTGCAAATATTCCAAGTGGCAAGGGCAATAACAACGCATCAGTGTAACCCATGAAGACAGCAAGCAGGCATTCGGAGTAGAAAAGATCGGAGGTCACATCCCACCTGTGCCGCGTCCCTACCACCTGGGTGATGTGGGCAGGTTCTCACATGTCTCGGGACTCAGGCCCTCTCTCATGGGTAAGGATGATGTGAGGTGGAAATTAAATGCTCCGGTGTGTACCACAACAGAACTTCGGCACGCGGCACATGGTAAGTATCTGACAAGTGACGGCTTCTAAAGTTACCATTGTCCTCGCTGCTGCTGTTCATCCTGTTGGTGAAAGAAAGTCCATTTTCCACGTAATTTTTTCAATGAAGACTAGAAAGTCGTGCCAGGAAATAGATCCTTATTCTTTGAAAATTCAAGATTTTTTTTTCTTATTCTGCCCCAGGTTTTAAGATATGTAAAATGTATAAATCCACTTTGAAATGGAAAAGTGGAAAAAATGGGAAAAAAAATGGAAAAAAAAATGGAAAAGTTGCCAGCAATAAGAACATGTTAGAATTTAATCAGTTGGGTTTTTTTTTTTTAATGTTTGTTTATTTAAAAAAAATTTTTTTTTCAACGTTTATTTATTTTTGGGACAGAGAGAGACAGAGCATGAACGGGGGAGGGGCAGAGAGAGAGGGAGACACAGAATCGGAAACAGGCTCCAGGCTCTGAGCCATCAGCCCAGAGCCGGACGCGGGGCTCGAACTCACGGACCGCGAGATCGTGACCTGGCTGAAGTCGGACGCTTAACCGACTGCGCCACCCAGGCGCCCCTAATGTTTGTTTATTTTTGAGAGAGACAGAGACAGAGAGTGAGCAGAGGAGGGCAGAGAGAGAGAGAGAGAGAGAGAGAGAGAGAGAGAGAGAGAGAATCTGAAACAGGCTCCAGGCTCTGAGCTGTCAGCATAGAGCCAGACGCGGGGCTTGAACCCTTGAACCGTGAGATGATGATCTGAGCCAAAATCGGATGCTTAACCGACTGAGCCACCCGGACACCCCACTCGGTTGGTTTTTAAAAGAAAATAATAGTGGGAAATTACAAAAGCAAAGCATTTGACCCCTCATGCTGCTTTTTTGGGGGGTGACAGAAAAGACCCCTACTGATCTCACGCAAACTTCATCTGCCGTCTGAGTGGAATGAGATTAAAGTTCTGATGCGTACGTCAAGCACAGTTGATAAATAACTATGAATGCGGGGGGAGAAAGGTGGGGGGTTGACAGTAGGACATTTATCAAGCGCACGGTTCCCTTGTAACCCTACCTGGGTCTTCAGTATGCCTCACCCTTATCAGAAGCTGATGGGAAATACAGTGTACTTGTTCGCCAGCTGCAGGGGTGTACTGTGGCTTTTCTAAATAAAGGGCATGGCAGGCATAATCATTTGAAAACTTATCTGCCAGGATATCTGGCCGCCCATCAAATGTTCGCCGGTAAACAGGTAATCTGAACCGGTGGGTTCCTGCAGACAGGGAGCGATTGAGTCTCCCTTGCCAGGGAGAGAGAGAGGACTTTGCCTGATTTGGAGTGTGGATATCAGGCCCGCTGGCCGGCGAACAGCCTCCCATTAAGGAATGCAGAAGCTTTTACACTGGTTACTGAAAGCCCGGGCATGTGGGCAGAGGGCCCTGTCCTGTCTCCCTGCCAGGACTTCTAAGACCACACTAAACTAACAAGGCTCGCTCCCAGACTTTCCCAGGAGAGCTCCTGCTTGTGAGAAAGAAACTTTCAGCAGGGACGGTACTGACTTTTTCTAACTCCGTAGACCACAACAATGTGTGAACAGATGTATGTGAAACATACATTTGGGGGGGGGGGGGGGTATCAACATTGATTTTATTTTCACCGACTTTTATAACACATTGCTAGTTTATTTTAATACGGGGAGATAGAAAGAAAACGAATGGTCTCCAATCTTACTACCTAACAAATCTTCTTGGCATCCTTTTTATAGTCTGATTCCCACTGAGCACACATGCAGGCAAGTGCCCACCTCAGAAGCATGCAGCTTGAATACACCTTTATTCCTGTTACCAGCTCCCGGATCAAGGCAAACTTTACCAGCCTCCCAGAAGTCCCCTTGGCTGCTTCCAGGCACTGCCCGCTTCCAAGGGAAGCTCCATCTGGATTTCCCCCAGCACAGATTCGCTTTGCCTTGGCATTCTTTTCCTTTAATTGACAAAAATAATTAGGTATATCATCAGAAAAATTTGAAAGCACAGAGACATGAACTGGAAAGCAAAATCCTCCTTCCCTGCCCCCTCTACTCTAAATGTAACTTCAGTGCCTCAATTTTCATTTTGGTGGTTTTGTTTTTCATTTCCTTCAGGAAACGTTTATGCCATGTGCCAGGTTTATGTCTTAATTTCTTCTCCTTCTCCTCCTCCCTTTGCTCATTCTCCCCTTCTTCTTCCTCTTCCTCCTCCTACCCTCCCCTCCTCCTCCTCTTCCTCCTCCTCTTCCTCCTCCTCCTCCTTCTCCTAACTCGCACACAACAGAGCATAATAAAATTGACCTATTTGTTGCTTATCTTCTTTGTACTGTTTTTCCCCTAAAGGACATTTGCACGGATTTCACACTACCACATTAAAAGTACTGTGGTGGTAGGGGTGCCTGGGTGGCTCAGTTAAACGTCTGACTCCGGCTCACGTCACGATAACTGGGTTAATGAGTTCGAGCCCCACGTCGGGCTCTGTGCTGACAGCTCAGAGCCTTGGAGCCTGCTTCAGATTCTGTGTCTCCCTCTCTCTCTGCCCCTCCCCTGCTCACCCTGCCTCTCTCTCTTTCTCTCTCTCTCAAAAATAGATAAAGGTTTTAAAAAATGAAAAAAGAAAGTGCTTTGGTGGTAGAGGGCATTGGGGGGGAAGAGTAAGCAGGAACATTTTATGATTTGTAACCACATCAGTTGTGCTCTTGGTCAGTAGAAGGGGAGGAGGGGGGAAAGAGTGCTGTTGGTTTTCTGTAAGAAGGTAGATAAGGTCTCCTAGGGTCATCCCTGCCTCTTTTCCAAATACCTGGGTCCTTCAATAACAGAGCTCAAGAAACAAAGCCCTGTAGCCCAGGGGAAGGACCCCTCTATCCTTCATCCCGAGGAACTCAGCCTCCATGGGGAGGGCCCATGAGACAACAGGCAGAAAAGCACATTCTTGAACTATGGTATTTGTTGGTTTCCCATTTTATTATTATTTAATATTTTCCTTGTTATGTTGAAAAATGAAAAGCCTCCCCCCGCCCCCCCAAAAAAGAAACAAAATACCTAGAGCTCACGTAGGTTTCCTTCAGCGAGCTGGCTTAACTTTGTTTTCCTTTGACAGGGGAAATTGCCATCCAGGGAGACGTTCTTACAATATTGCAGACTTTAAGCCTGCCACTTTATTTTTATTACAAATACGGCTTTCCAATAGGTGGCACTAGTGTGTTTAGATAGAGTGAACACAACCCAACAGGGAGAAATTGTAGGGTTGAAAATAATTATAGTCACCGCTTATCAACAAGTTTCTCTTGCACTCTTAGAGGTTGTCTTGACTTCTCAGCACCTCAGACAGGGGTGCAGGATACCCTAACTAGCCTTTCAGAAACTGACCCTAGCCTCTTGACAAGGAAATAAAGATTACAGAAAGAGAGCGAATAGATCTCCAATGCAGAGTATTCTCTTCAGCCTTTAGTTCACTTAAGGTAATGTTAAGATCTGACATTTAAAATTTAGGGTTGAAATTTTCCTTTTATAGACAGCTGAGCACCACGGGAGCCACAAAAGTCTAATTGGCCTGAAGGTCGCCTACTTGAAATGCCGTCTTGACGCCCAGAGAAAGGCATGCACTTTGCTTCTGTTTCTTGGTTTGCATTCGTGAGTGAGACGTAACAGTGGCTTCTCAGGGACAATCAGTGTATTCGATGCTGCCTTAAGAGAAGAGAATGGACCTTGTCCATTCGAGGTCAATTTACCATATGCCCTCAGGAGCACTTGAATTTTCACCGCTTTTTAGCACTATTATAACTGGAAAATTAGAGCTATTCTTCGTGTATCACAGAGTCTGGGAGAGCCCAAGTTCATACAGTCTCTGGGTGTTGGAACTGCGTTGAACGTGATTCCACTTCCTTCTTTTGTCTAACTATATCAACATGAAGTGTCATTTATGCTCTCTTGGATTATTAATCCGTCTGGAAAATGGAACTGAATCTTACTTCTGCTCCTCTGTTACATAAGGCAAAACAAAAGCCAAATACTTTACAAGCACCAGGCTTGAGTGTGGACGCAGTTTTGTTTTCACTCAGTTGTTTATGCATGAAATATTTCATAATTAAACATTAAATATTTTTTTTAACATTTATTTATTTTTGAGACAGAGAGAGACAGAGCATGAATGGGGGGAGGGCCAGAGAGAGAGGGAGACACAGAATCCGAAGCAGGCTCCAGGCTCTGAGCTGTCGGCACAGAGCCCGACGCGGGGCTCGAACTCACGGACCGTGAGGTCGTGACCTGAGCGAAGTCGGACGCTTAACCGACTGAGCCACCCAGGCGCCCAAACATTAAATAATTTTTAACAACATCACTGTGCTTGGAAGGAAAAGCAGGATGTAAATTCAAGATGACTTTGTAGAACTTCTACTCATCCTAAGAGTAATACCTGATACATATGGGAAAATCGGAAAGTGAAAGATGGAGGGAGAAAAATCATCAGCCGTAGGGGAGATATCCACAGTTCATAAGCCTGAACACATTTGGGGGTTGTGATTAGCATTTTTTACAAAGGTTCCTATTAGAGTGCAGCAATTAAATAAAAAAGGGCTGCTTTGGATTGCTGAAGCCAAGGGACAAGCCCAGCACCTTATAAGTCCCCTGAAATTATTGAGAATGTTCCCTTGGACAGAAAATTTAATTAATTAAACCTCTAAGGTCCTTTCCAAACCTAAGATCCTATGAGGTCATCCAGTCATTCAACAAGTACTTATAGAGGGGTGCCTGGGTGACTCAAGTTGGTTGAGCATCCAACTCTTGATCGGCTCAGGTCATGATCTCATGGTTCATGAGATGGAGCCCCCCTCCACCCCCCCCCCCCCAGCGTCCCCCATCAGGTTCTGCACTGACAGTGCAGAGCCTGCTTAGGATTCTCTCTCTCTCCCTCTCTGTTCCTCCCCTGCTCACATACTCTCAAAATAAACTTTTTTTTAGAAAGTACTTATAGAATACCTGGTACAGAGAAGGCACTTGTGCTGGGTACTAAGATGTACATTGGTGAGAAAAAGCAGAAGACAGGCATTAAAGAGTGAATCAAATAACTCATTACTTGACTATAAATGTAGCGAGGACTCTGAGGTTGGTGTGCAGGAGCAGTTTAGAGAGCCAGGAAACAAGTCTGAACGCTGTAAGAGCTATGAACTAGACACACGGAGGAAAGGGGACAAAGAGGAGACTGTGCAAAGGCCCTGTGGCAGGAAACAACTTAATCTCATCTGAGAAGGGAGCAAAGTGAGTGGTGTGAAAGGGTACAGGGGATGTCACCGATGGGATGAGAGAGCTTTCAAGGGCCTCTCGATTATGAGTGGACTCTTTACACAAATACCTTAGCTTTTATTCAAAACGAGGTGATATTCGATTGAATTTTAAGCGGACTGTACCTGCTCTTAGACGGGGCTTCCATGTCGAGGCTGAATTAGATGGCACCAAGAGTGGGTATGTGTGAACGCTAAGTGTTTGCTAGAATTATTCCAGACAGGAAATGATAGTGGTGACAGTGGATGTGGAGAAAGATAGTTAAAAAGCATCAATCGGGCTTGATGCAACTGAATATGGTTAGAGGGGAAGGCAGTAGGAAGAGGGGATGGTTCCAGGATCGAATGTATTGAATCAGGTTGTTGTGGGTGAGTATGTTACGTCTCAGGGAACATGACTTTCTTCTGTCAGCAAACATTCTCAAAGCACCTATGAAACGTTCTGTGAAAAAATTGAGACCAGGTGTCAGCAAACTATAGCCACGACCAAACCCAGCCTGTTTTAATGGATAAAGTTTTATTGACTGTGTACACAGTCACACGCATTTGTTTGCATTATCTGTGGCTATTTTCACCCAGGCGTGGCAGTTAAGCAGTTGCGACAGAAACAGAATGACCCACAAAACTGCAAGTGTTTGCTATCTAGTGCTTGGGCGGGAAGTTTGCCAACCCCTAACTTAGAGGATTTCTATGTCGATCTTACCTTTCTGAGTTTCTTTGTTACCTTGAGGAAGTGAATTAACCTCTCTGAGTTGTCCCAGGTGCTGAGCAGCTATGTTACCCCTGTGGACAAATGGAGAAAATATCAGTGAGGGCTTTGGAGTATAAACAAGGCTGATATAAAGTGTCAAAGTATATCATGAGAGTGTGCCATTTTGATTTTAGTCTTCCTTTGCCTGGTCCTCAATCCTCTTTTCCACCCTGATCTCGCCCCAAGTTCGAGAACCATTTCCTGCTTCCGCCAAACGGAAAACTTTCTCAAGTCCACACCCTTATCTACACTGCTGCCTTTTCTTTCACTCTCTTCCAATTCACTTAAACCCTACCTGTTCACCGTCTTTAAAAATGGACTCTTCTTTATGAAATTTTCCCAAATTGAGCCAGCCAGGTGCCTCTCGTTTGTCTGAATACACTTCACACTGAGTCTGTCCCTCTCTTCACTGCTTACCGTCAATCTGCCCCGGTGTTCTATGTACTTGTCTTACCAGGATTTGGGGATAGGAGGGAAGATGGGCCATGTAACTTGCTCATGTCTCCAGCCCTGTGGTGCTTAGCACAATGCCCTGTCCTAGCAGCTCGATAACTAACTGATGGCTTCAGTTAATTATACAGCTAATAATGATGTTAGCTTTTATGTTATAGCCCTAAACTAGTTCCTCCGAAGGAGGAAGACGAGGTAGAGGGTGGGTGTTCCCAGCAACCTCATGCAACAGTGGATTAGATGGATTCTTCCTCTGAATGCAGAGATCACACCCAGTGACCCACAGCTTGATTCTAGCCTATAGACCTGTTCTGTTTGGTTCGATCTGTGTGGATACATGCAGGATTATAACTGTTTCAATTGAGTTGCCAACATCTTACCATTGGAGAACCTCACCAACGAACCGGGATCTATGGTTTCTTTTAGGGACGCCTGCGTTCCCACTTGGCCACAGTCTGCACAATACGTAGTAGAAACTTTTCTCTTTAGATGAAGCCTGTGGTCTCCAATTTGTCCTAGTCCCCACCACTCTCTGTTGTATGACTGATCTTGCGGTCGCAGCATATTGGCCACTTGTCATTTTATTTACTCCGCTTCCATTTGTTTGCTCTCACAAATAGAGCTGAGAGGAAAATGAGATACTGCTTTCAGCCATGTTTTAGAAGACTGAAAATAGCCTGGGAAGCAGAAGAGCGTATGATCAGGCTCCTGGACTCCCGAGTCCAACCATCCGGGTTCAGATTCTGGTAAACCCTCCTACTTGGGGTGGCCAGATAGAAGATAGGAAAGCCGTATTTCAGATAAACATTGAACAATCTTTAGTATAAGGACATCCCCTGTAGTTTTATTTGCTAAATCTACCACTTGTATTTGGTGTGTGACCTTAGGCAAGTTACTAGCTTCTCGGTGCCTCGATTTCCTCATCTGTAAACTGGGGGTAATAAAGGGACGCTGTGATGACAAAATAAATATTGGCCACTATCATTAGTCTTTTTTAAAAATTATTACAATTAGATATAATTTACATATAACATTCACAGGTTTAAGGTTACAGCGTGCTGATGTGATATACATTTAGATATCGCAGTGTGATTGCCACCAAAGCATTAGGTAATCCCTCTATCATGTCAAGTAATTATGATTTCTTTTTTGTGGTGACAATAATTAAGATCTAGTCTCTTAGCCAATTTGAGGTTTATCCTAGAGGATTGTCGACTGTAGTCACGATGCTGCTCATTAGAGCTCCGGGACTTTTTTATCTACTGGCTGCAAATCTGGACCCTTAAACAACATCTCCTAGTTCCCCCATCCTCAAACCCCTGCAAACCACCTTTCCACTCTCTGTTTTTGCAAGTTGGGTTATTTTGGAACCCACATATAAGTGATAATCATGCAGAATTTCTCCTGCTCTGCCTGACTAATCTCTCTTAGCTCAATGACCTCATGGCGTATCCATATTGCAGCAAACAGGAGGATTTGCTTCTCTTTTGAGGCCGGATAATATTTCATTTATATGTTTTTTCATATATAGTCTTGTTATATGTTTTATATACATATTTATTATAAAATATTCTATATATGTGTTTTATATATATTCTTTGTCCATTCATCTGTTGACAGGTTGTTTTCGTATCTCGACTATAGTGAATAATGCTCTAATAAAAAGTGGGAGTGCAGTTCTCTCTTAAATATCCCGTTTTCACTTTCTTCGGAAATATACACCCAGAAGTGGAATTGCTGGATCACATGGTAGTTCTATTTTTCATTTTTTGAGGAACCTCCATGTTGTTTTCCATAGTGGCTGCACCGATTTACATTCCCACCCACGGTGCACAAGGGTTCCCTTTTCTCTAGCCTGACCAACAGTTGTTATCTCCTGTCTTCTTAATGACAGACATTCTAGCAAGTGTGAGGTGATACCTCACTGTGGTTTTGATTTGCATTTCCCTGATGATGAGTGATGCTGAGCATCTCTTCATGTACTGGTTGGCCATCTGGATGTCTTCTTTGGGAAAACGTCTATTTAGTTCCTCTGCCCAGTTTTTTAATGCAATTTATTGGTGTATTGGGTTATAAGAGTTTTTTATGTATTTTGGATATGGACCCTTTAATGTATGTGTGGAAAATAATAGTTTTTTTTTAAGAAAAATAGGAGACAGGGGGCACCTGGTGGCTCAGTTGGTTGAGTGTTCACCTTCGGCTCAGGTCATGATCTCACAGTTCACGGGTTTGAGTCCTGCATCAGGCTCTGTGCTGACAGCTCAGAGCCTAGAGCCTGCTTCCGATTCTGTGTCTCCCTTTCTCTTTGCCTCTCTTTCCTTTCCTTCTTCCCCCCTCCCCCTCCCTCCCTCTCTCTCTGTTTCTCTCAAAAATAAATAAGCATTTTAAAAATATTAAAAAAGAAAAATAAGAGACAGGATATTTCACTGGGACAGTAGGGAACATATCTATACGTTTGCTAAACAAAGTATATCAGCGTCCAAATACACAGTTTAAGATGACGTATTTGGGGGGTGCCTGGGTGGCTCGGCTCGTTGAGCGTCCAGCTTGGGCTCAGGTCTTGATCATGCCGTTTGTGGATTTGAGCCCCGCGTCGGGCTTGCCGCTGTTAACACAGAGCCTGGTTCGGACCTTCTGTACCACTCGTGCTCTGTCTCTCTCTCTCTCTCTCAGAACAAAATAAAAAACAAGCATGATGCATTTGGGCACCTAACATTAACTGCCCCTCTGGACCAAACTTGAAAAATCTCAGTAGCTTGATGGTAGAGACTTCTATCTTGCCTACTGTGGAATGTAGATCAGGGACTCTCTCCCTCTTACATGGAATCAAAGTCAGCACCGCCAAGGAAGAGAGGAGTAGAGGTGGCTCGCTCGCCGTTAACAACCCTGACCCAGAAGAGAGAGACTTGCTTCCGTGGTCAGAAATACTCACATGGCCCTAGCCTAACTGCACGAGAGCGCACCGAATGTGTGGTGAGCAGTTACTATCTTGGCCACGGGTGCCATTATAAGACAAATACGGCCTTCACTTTTTATAGTACCCATCTGGCCACCAAGGACAATCAGATTTGCAAGTCCAGTACGTGTAATGGAGTCAAAGTCAGAAGACCTGTGTCCTAGTTATGCTCTTGCTCAAGTCAGGCAAGTGAAGCCAAAGGATTTTTTTCTTTCCTTGGAAGAGTCATCTCCTCCTACCCCTGGAGAAGCAAAGGGACTTTTTTTTCCTCTTCCTATCGGGAGCAGGAAGGTGTTCTAAGTTGAGTTAGTCACACTTTTGCCTGGGAAACTTTGAAAGAGAATATGAAGTCATGAAGCGAAAGCAAGAGGGAAGGAGGAAACTCCATCATTCTGAGTAGGGACCCACAGGTATGGGAGGTTCACAGTTCTTTTCTACTTGTAGCGCATCACCTGGATCTCATTTTTCATGTCGAACTTGGAGGTACATAAACCTTGATGTCTTCTAGCATTTGAAGAATAATTCTCCGAAGATACACAAATGTCTGCACGGGTCCAATCTGTAGTATGAATCCACGTATTTGCTTGGAATGGAATTTTACCACAAGCAGTTCTGGCTACGGCCCTGTGTTCGGATGAACTTCGCCTTGATCATCGCAGCCAGGTATTGGGGCTCGCTGGCCAGGCTCAGAACCAAAAGCTAGTGCTGACTTCCTGGCTGCCACGGTGAATGAGGCTGTGTTACCGTCTCGTCTTAACGGCATTTCTGAGCCATGACCACACAGGGAGACAGGAGTGAGCGGGAGAGAAGTAGCCTGTGATGAGTGATGAGGCTTTGTCAGTTCTACCCAACTCGTACAGTTCACAAACCAGAGAATAGTTCCTGATTGGAAACTCTAGATTTGCAGCTTTGGTGACTATTTTTAGGTAAGTTCTGAGAGGTTACAAGTAGGGACTTGAAAACACAATTAAAACCCCAGAGCAGAGAAGCCATCTGTGTGTGCTCAAGGAAAGAGAAGTGAATTTAATGTTTATACTCTTTGAAAAAGGAGGAAGGTGCTGTTGGCAGGTCCATAAAATATGTTTGATGGCCAGGGTGGCAGAGACTCAAAGTCGAGGGGAGAATCTTTTACCCAATGTCATCGTTCTGCCCGGGTCGTCTGCTAAATTTTCCTGAGCCTCAGTTATTCTGGTGCTGTAATAATCTCTGAAAGGAAACAAAATTCTTGTCTCAAAAAGATCACCTATTGGGTCTATGACTTATCATTATAAATATAGGGAGACATTTTTAGACATTTATGAAAGTTATGGAGACTTATCTGGGTACTCAAATTCTTTAGGGGGGCCATGATGGTCCCTTTCACCTATGCTTTGCTTTGCCTCTTCTGCAAATCCAGAAAACTCTTGACAGCTCCGTGATACTAATAAGATATCCCAGTTATAACCTCTGAACACCCTCATGTGAAAATTGACCAGACCCTTACAGTTCGTTTTTATTTTCCATCATACAAACAAGTAAGAAACGCGAAAACCACATTCAGTGATGTTAACACTAGATACTGTACGTTTAACAAACTAAGGAAGATTAATCTTTAGATTTTCAACTTTTTTCTTTCGGTATTAAACATAGTTATATCTGGTTGAGGGAAGATTTGTTGAGCGTCTTGCTTTCAGGTGGTCTCCGTCTCTGTCCATTTTCTGATACTAGCTATCAGTCTTTCCAGTGATTTTGTGATGTTATCAACACGCTTACCGTAACTTCTTTCACTGCTCAAATCAGACGATCAGTTCCTGTTCCCTGCTACCAGAATTTCTGGTTGGTGTATTACCTTTTCAGACCGGTATTGTGGTTGCTGAGGTCTGTGTATATTTCACCAATGAGATGTAGCATCTTTCAGGATAGGTTAGCTTAACGTGTGCATCTCAGTGCCCTGGGTAGAACCTCACATCCCAAACAGTTAAAAGTATGGATTCTGGAGTCATATATCACATTGATTAAAATTCCAGTTTCTTCCTTTACTAAGTGGATGATGTTGGGCAAGTTAGCAACCTTTCTCAGTCTTGGCTTCCTTGTGTAAACTTAAGAACACTTCCATGTTTTAATCCTGAAAGCATTTCAGAAGTACTAGGTATTATTAGTGTAACAAGATGAATTATCTGGTTTTATTTTTTATTATTTCATGTTATGTTGCTATAGTATATCATATATATTATATCTATAATTATTATCATAGAGGTGTCTGGGTGGCTCAGTTGGTTAAGCGTCCAACTCTTGGTTTCAACTCAGGCCATCACCTCGCGGTTCATGAGACAGAGCCCCATGTCCGGCTCTGCATTGACGGGGCAGAGTCTGCTTGGCATTCTTTCTCCCCCTCTCTCTGCCCCCCATACTCTGTCTCAAAATAAATAAACTTTAAAAAAAGATTTACAATGATCATATATGTTACATAAATTATATGTTTATATTATACCTATCATTATATTACAGTTATTGTTATAAATACTCAGCACACATATAATTAAATTTAGTTGTTTCTCACACTGTAAGCTCACCATGAGGTGGTTTGCTTGTTTTTAAGAAAGGTTTTCTAACCTTTGGTTTTTTAAAAAAAATCTATGTTAAAAGGTGTCCCTTTGAAGGGAGTAATCATTTTTAATACGGAGATTATTAAAATGCCAGCAGGGCATTTTTTTCCATAATACACCACGTTTTTCAACCTTTACCCCAGGAGTATTGTCCTGATTGAAATGTTGTTGAATCTTTTTCTGAATGGCACTGTGTTTTTCAAGAAGAGTCTGTGCGTTTTATCTGCTCGAGTACAGTGCTTCCCCAGACCGGCTACATTTTCCACGGAGTTATGAGGGCTGTAAAATCATCTTTTCATCCAGAGCTCTTAGTATGGCGCCTGATTCTGAGAGTCTTTTATTCTTCCTGCATTTATGAAGGCCTCTGTCTGCTTTTCTTCTGCAGACCCACTGGTCAGTTCTATTCCTCAACGCGACCTCTCTAACAAATGGCATGTTTCTTCTTCCTTGGCATCGCACAGAATTCTTTGGAGTTTCACTCCCCCTTTTTTTCAGTGCTGATGTCAGGAATTTTCCTTTGTTTTGTCGAGAAGTTTGCATCCCGAGATTGAAGTGATAATGCCTCAGTTATCAATCATGTCATCAAAATGTCAAACTGGGATTGGTCTCGTCTTTATTTTTTTGGAAACCCCTGGTCCCCAGAAGAGTCCCATCATAAAACTGCTGTGGTTAAAGCAGAATTGATTTATCTGTTCAACCATTATTAATTGGGGATTTACAGTGAGTAGGATTTGCTCAGGATGTTGGCCTGATTCAGAGATGAATTTGACACATCCACCCATGTTGTAGAAGCAAGCAGTCTCAAAGGATGAAATTCTCTACCGAAGATCAATGTTCATTTTTATTTCAAATTCACTGCACTGGTTCTCATATGGAATATAAATACCATCAACTCCCCATAGATCTCCAAGGACTGAAGAATGCCAGGAAACAATAGAGGAAGGGAGAAGGTCATGAGAAGAAGAGGGTTTGTTTGTTAAGCGTCCAACTTCGGCTCAGGTCATGATCTCACGGCTCATGGGTTCGAGCCCCGCGTCGGGCTGTGGGCTGACAGCTCGGAGCCTGGAGCCTGTTTCAGATTCTGTATCTCTCTGTCTCTCTGCCCCTCCCCCATTCACGCTCTGACTCCCTCTGTCTCAAAAATAAATAAACATTAAAAAAAGAAAATGTAAAAAACACATGAAGCGAAAAAGTCAAGTAGCAGAAACATGTATGTTGAATGATCACATGTGTGCAAAAAGTAAATCAAAAATGCAAAATTTCAGAAAAGGGAATGATGAGTTAAGAAGAAGACGATAATAGGGGCCCCTGGGAGGCCCAGTCGGTTAAGCCTCTGACTCTGGGTCTCGGTTCAGGTCATGATCTTGAGGTTCATGGGTTTAAGCCCCGCATCGGGCTCTGCACTGACAATGCGGAACCTACTTGGGATTCTCTCTCTCTCTCTCTGTCTCTCTTGTTCTCTCTCAAGATAAATAAACTTAAAAATAAAAAAATAAGACAATACTTCCCAGTTGGGGAGAGAGAGAGCACGCAAGAGCCCAGACTGCTTCATGTGGAAGGTGGTATCTGAATTGGGACACAGTGAACTGTAGAGACATGAGAACTTACCAGAGCCACCTAGCTAACGGGGCTGAGCCAAGACAGGTACCCAGTACCATCTGGATCCCGAGTTGGGGCTTTTAAGTAAGATTCCTCTGACAACACAAATTCTAAACAGCAAATAGAAGCTGTCGACATAACCCTACATCTGCATAAGGTAGAGGGAGAAGATGTGCATATGCTGTCATTAGTAATAACCATGTGTTAGGTGCTCTCCCAGAGGCAGTGGGGAATGTCCAGGTGAATCAGAGCTCCCGGCCTTCATAGCTCGAGGTCTGGTTGGAAAATGAAGATGCATTTATAAATCTTTTTAGTGTCTCAGAGTTAGACTCGAAAAATCACAGGGCAATTCAGAACAGGGATTAATGAGCCAGAAAGAAAAATACTTCCAGCTAGGGGGGCTGGAAGATGTACCAAGGAAAATGTGTTAAAATACAAGAGAAAACTACCAGCGACTTAAACCATGAGCTTTAATTTCTTAGCAAGAAGTCTGAGGCTGGCTGTTCCTAAGCTAATTCAGCATCTCAACGGTGTCATTAAGGACATAGGTTTTTCCTGCCTCCTCAGTAATCCTTCATCTTTGGGCTTGTCACATCGTCCAGTATGACAGTTGCAGCTACAGGCATCTCAGCCACATTCGAGAGCAGGAAGCGGGACGGACCCAGGGCAGCAAAGAGAAGGGGATCGGGGGCTTTTAAGGAAGGACAGTCTCTTGGCGTGTCTCTGCACAAAATTTTTCCCCAGATGCCTCCTTCAGCAATTCCTTCTTACAGTTCATTGGCCAGAACTGGGTCATAAGCCCCGCACCCCAACCCCAAGGATTGCCGTGAGGGTTTGATCTTGCCTTTTCCACTCGATCACGGAATCCTGGCTAGGAATAAGGAGCCCTGTGGTCTGAGGGGCTTCTGAGGGTATCTGCCACGGCAGGTTCTGTGGAGGAAGCAGCACTTGGGTTGGATCTGAAACAACGCTGAAAAAGAGCATTTATTGGCTTGTCCATCCAACATCCCTTTTCTAAGAATTGACCCTGCCCGGCTCCAAGTGGGAGTTGCCAAGATCATACAATATGTTCCTGCCTTCTGGGAATCATTATAATAGATTTAAATAGATACTGCCAAATCGGTCTTCGTTTTGTCTGTTCCTCTCCAGGGGCACTTCTAACTTTCTTCCTTTTGTTGAAGCTAATTGTGTAAGCGTCCTACTCCTGCTTGGCTGTCAGTCAGGACAGTTGTTCATTCTCTGCGCTCAGTGTCTGGCGTCAGTCACGATCCCAACTATTTTCTCAGGACGGATGTAGCTCACGGAAAGTGTCATTAACTGTGCAGAAGGAAATCGAAAAGGCACAAAAGGGACACCAGCGTGTCCCGGAGGCAGTGGTGCAGAAAGCGCGCCCACCCCGAGCGTTAAGGGGACGAACAGGCTGAGTTGTTAAAACTTGAAAGAAACTTTGAAAAGAAAGTGGGGGGAGTAAGAGGCTTGGCGGAGCAGCCCCACCTCCTTGGAGCCCAGTCCTTTGAGGCTGAGGGGCTTCTCGCTGGTGCTGCTACCTGTGGGAGAGTTGGATGCGCCTGGTTCTGGTAACGGAAAGATCTACAGGTGGAACCAATGGAATGTGCTCTTTTTAAAACCCAGTGGTAGGGGTGCCTGGGTGGCACAGTCGGTTAAGCGTCCGACTTCAGCCAGGTCACCATCTCGCGGTCCGTGAGTTCGAGCCCCGCGTCGGGCTCTGGGCTGATGGCTCAGAGCCTGGAGCCTGCTTCCGATTCTGTGTCTCCCTCTCTCTCTGCCCCTCCCCCGTTCATGCTCTGTCTCTCTCTGTCCCAAAAATAAAAGTAAACGTTGAAAAAAAAAATTTTTTTAAACCCAGTGGTAGAGAAACGCTGACAGCAACAGCAGGTAAAACCAGGGGAGCAGATCTCCTCTCCCTCCTCCCTGCCTCCTTTGTCTAGTGTTCCCTAATTGGGCAACCGAACAGGAAGCTCCTGGCATCGCTAGCCGAGTATAGATTTGGAGCGAACACGGCTTAATAACCACGTTATTTTATTTTTTTAGCCCGTCCCTAGTAAATGGAAGAAATAATAGAACCTACCTCACAGCGTTATTTTAAGGTTTACACGAGGCAAATCATGAAAAGTAATTAGCAGAGTGCCTAGGGCCTCGGAAGCGCTCGGAGAGAATCAGTGGGTGTTATCACTCTGTGTTTTGCGTCTGTTCTGTGCCAGGCACAGATCTAGGTCCTGAAAATACAATGGTGACTCAGAAAGACAAGGTCCCTGTGGCACTTAAATTCTAGTGAGTGGACGTCCATAATAAACCGGAGCATTTCATAAAGGGGTGAGTGGCGTGGGTATCATAAAACAGTCTTGCTGTTGAGAGTACCCTGGAAGAAACGACCTAAGATTTGGTGGCTAGCAGCTAAGAAAATGAAAACACAGGCCACGGACAGGGACCGTATTTGGGGCATACTTAGACTAAAACACTGTTTTTTCCTGACCTTCAGTTTTAACTGTGAGTCCTGTTTTTTTTTTTTTTTTTTTCCTCTGGCAACTCTTCACCTAGGACATAGTAAGAAGTTTGCATGGTTTTCCGTCTGTAATGAGAAACCAGTGGCAGGCTTTCCAGAGGCACCATGGGACGATCTGTGTATTACTGAGATCATTCTAACTA
The DNA here is from genome assembly GCF_018350175.1 of Felis catus. Lineage (NCBI taxonomy): Eukaryota > Metazoa > Chordata > Mammalia > Carnivora > Felidae > Felis > Felis catus. Next base: position 34,158,288 of record NC_058369.1, on the reverse strand, counting down.
CTTTGGAGAACAGATTAGGAGGAGGTGACAGCATGGCCATGGCAGAGGTCCAGGAAGGGGAGCATGGGGGCATAGACTAGATAACAGTGGAGACTGAGAAAGGTACATAGCTTTGGGGGATAAATTTTGGAGATAGAGATCCTAAGGGCTTATTTATGGATTATGTATGGGAGGGAACAAGAGAAAGAGGAAAAGGAAGGATACTCCTAGGATTTTGGCCTCAGCAACTGGGCAGTTTCTCTGCTATGTAATGTGAAGTGATGTGCCCAAGGTCATGCAGATGACCTTGTCAACATCTGCCAAGGTCATGCAGATGATAAGTTGCAGAGCGGGGTTTCTAACCCCAGCAGCCTGGCTCAGGCCCATACTCTTAACTGCCGTGATCTGCTGTCTCTCATGGTGTTGGGCACATGACAAGCACTCAAAGAACTGTTGAATCACTGAATGAATGAATGAACGAACGGAAGGATGGATCTATAAGTGGGGTCCCCACACTGGTCTTATGTTTATTTTTTAAAGTTTATTCGTTTCGAGAGAGAGAGCACGCAAGAGAGTCAGAGAGAGGGGGAGGCAGAGACTCCGAAGCAGGCTCCACACTGTCAATGCAGAGCCTGACGCAGGACTCGAACCCATGAACTGTGAGATCATGACCTGAGCCAAAGTCAAGAGTCGGACACTTAACCGCTTAAGCGACTGAGCCACCCAGGTGCCCCCTTATGTTTATTTTTAAACGGGGTGGCCACTGCGTCCTTATGCCCTCCAGGGAGACATTATCAGTATGTTTTCCACCCTTTTGGACATCATCTCATATGTTGATGTTGGAAGTCATTAAAAGAATACCTGGAAGGTGTTTTTAAGATGTCAACTGTTATGAAGTGGAGTTGAGACATACTCTTTCACAGTGCCCCAAGCAAATTGGCACATGTAGTTAAGTTTAAACTCCAAGGAGGCCACATAGTATTCACATGGACTCCATCATCATTTGCATTTGTGGTCCAGATTTCCTCCAACCTGGAGGAAATTATGCAGACGAACCATCTCGTGTGGAGGGACTGTGCTCCCGTCAGGTGGTGATCCTGTGCGGTGGTAAAGGCTGCCGCCCAGGTAGGCCGAGAGCCCCGTGTCCAGATAATGGCTCTGCTCTGTGGCCTAAAGCGAGTATCTTAACTTCTCTGGGCTCCGCTTCGTCGTTTGTAAACTAGGAAGGGTAACAGTGCCTGTTTCATTGGGCGATTGTGAGGGCTGAGAAGATACTGCTTTTACTAGTACCTGGCTGAATAAAACACAGAAGGAAAGTTGGCACCTATTATGTTTACATCGAATTCCCGCTCAGGAGAAAGCGAGTCATATCAGGTCCACTAGAAGTGTCCAGGGCTATGTAGTGAATTCTCGCCTGGAATGTAGTAGATTCTGGCCTGGTTCTCACAGCCCAGCTGGGAGCTTGAGGAGAAAGCAATGGTTGTGTTCTTGGTATCATCTCTTACCGCATTCCTTCATCCTTTGGCTTCGGGAGCCCTGTCATAAAATCCCTCCCACCTCTGAAGACAAATGGACAAGTGTCGTTTGGAGGTGTTAATGATACGGCCCAGATCTCTTGGGCCTGTTGTGGCCTCTGCCTTAGATTTTCCATCTTGGCTTCAGAGGAAGTGCATACCGGAGCCCAAGAACTTGTAAGCCGACTGGCATTTCCATCATCATACGAGTCCATGTGTTCCATTCAGATCACCAAATTTGTAAGTGAATTGAAATGACTGCATTTTGTTAACGTTTATCTATTTTTGAGAGAGAGAGAGACAGACAGAGCGTGAGCAGGGAAGGGGCAGAGAGAGGGGGCAACACAGAATCCGAAGCAGGCTCCAGCCTCTGAGCTGTCAGCACAGAGCCCGACGCAAGTGAGGCTAGAACCCACGAACCACAAGATCATGACCTGAGCTGCAGTTGGACGCTTAACCGACGGAGCCGTCCAGGCACCCCTGAACGTGACTTACTGAAGAATGTTCTGATAGTAAATGCCAACCTAGGACAGGGAGCGGGGTTTATAGGGTTTTCATCTTATTTACTGAGAGGTGCCGGCCTCTGAGTGGTGAAATCACTGAAGGAAACAACTTTGCGGGGAGAGACGTCTTGGTATCTGGTCGCACCATTGGCAGGATGTAAAATCATCCTTATCGTAACATCACTGAGGAAGATAATTTCAAAGAGCATGGCGTGTCCAATAAAAATAATTCTTTAGGAAACAGGTGAATCTACTCTCAGAGAATCCTCTATGCCTAAGCACAAGCACATGGAACAGGTAGGAATTGGGGATGTTTATTTACTTGACAACAGGGTTTTTCTTTTTAGCTTCAAAGGAAAAATTTTCCTGGAATTTCTTGAAGTATGAGCTATGAAACACACATAAAATGATCTGGGGCAGAGGTTAGGGGGGCGCCTGGGTGGCTCAGTTGGTTAAGCATCCGAGTCTTGATTTTGGCTTAAGTCATGATCTCAGGGTTCCTGAGGTCAAGCCCTGTGTTGGGCTCTGTGCTGACAGTGTGGAGCCTCCTTGGGATTCTCTCTCCCTCTCTCTCTGCCCCTCCCCTGCTTGCTCTCTATCTCTCTGTCAAATAAGTAAACATTTTTTTAAAATGTGATCTGAAGGGAGCCCGGGTGGCTCATTTGGTTAAGCATCCAACTCTTGATTTTGGCTCAGGCCTTGATCTCACTGGATGGGACCGAGCCCTGCCGCTGGCTCTGTGCTCAAGCTCAGAGCCTGCTTGGGATTTTCTCTCTCCTCTCTCTCTGCCCCTCCCCTCTGCCTCTCAGGATGAATAAATATACACTAAAAGAAAATAACATGTGATCTGTCACATGAAATTTTCCCCTTTTACATCCTGCCTTCTACACTGACCAGCTCAATCACTTTGTCTCTCTAAATATCATGTCCTTGTTTGCAAAACAGGGGGCTTAGGATGAATATAGTCAGAGTCTCATCCAGGAGCAAAATCCTTTGTTTGTGGGACTAGAGAATAGTTTGACATACTAATTCATTTTTTCTCTCTATGTGCATTTTTTTTTTTTTTTTACTCCTTCCCTCATTTAAGCAGGTAGCAGGTTCGGGCCTTCTGCAATTTCGTGGCAGGGCAGAGAGCAGAGAGAAACTTTCTTTTTGAGGGCAGAGAAAAAGAGTGAGCGTGGAGAAACCTGACGGGAAAAGTACCATGGGGCCAGAATCCCAGGGTTCAGAATCCCAGAGAAAAATGGCTCATTTGAGCATCGAGGCAGCCACGGAGATGAGCTCCGTCCCCCGGGCTTCGTGCCGGAGCAGTCACAAGGTTCAGGACCAGCCTCTGTGGATGGTGACAGTGGTATCCCCAAGACCACCACTGTGCTCAAAAGGTACCCCACCACACCACCCCTCAGCTCAGAGTTAGACACGAGTGAGGAGGAATCCCAACAATGACTGAGAGTGAAGATTCCCCCCAGTCTGGCAGGACAGGGGCTCAAAAGGAAAAGCGAACTGGCTTAGTTACATGCAGACACGTGATGCTCCAGGAGTGCCAAGTGTAGGCACCGCATCCGCACTCAGTGTAGGTCTGTATCACGATATTTGCGATCCTTCATTCTTTCCAAATCTTCTGTTACATTTCCCCCCGTTTTTGCCCAGTGCTTTTATGTCTCCTCAAAACTGTACAGCTTGCATGAGAGAATATTGAAATTGTTCCCTCCAGGGCCCATTTTTTTTTTCCCCCTCTTCCTCCGAGGACTCAAGGGTTTATAGAAACAGTACCGGACCTCTACAGATGCTACTGTTTGGGAGGCACTTGGCAACCGGTGGCTCCTTGGTTGGGTTCAAGGGGGCACTGCCAGAGCTGTTAGGACTCCATTCACCATGGAAAGCTTTGTGACTGTCCGGCCGAGTGACTCTGGACAGAAGTCAGTTTATATCCCCAAGCTTCCATTTTTAGAATCGAGTGGGGAGTTGGGGAGGGGTAAGCCAGACCCAGAGTGCCCGTGAATAGCTGGGCGGACTGTGCCTTCCCCAAGGATGTCCCATTCAAGGGGGCCAGTACCAGACTAAGTGCAGCCCCACCGTCTACTCCTCAGCCCTGTGCCCTGGGGACACGCTTTGGCTGGCCTCTTCCTCCTCCACGCAGAGAAGCAGCCAGACTACCTCTGGCCCTTATCACAGCAGCAGAGTCGGGCTCAGATACTCTGTGATTCCAGTTTGCTGAGCCTTTACCTCTAAGTGACTTAGCTTCTAGCAGTTGTTCTGAGGGGGAAAAAAAAAGGATAACTTTCACAGATATATTCCTTTTTCTTTCTGAAACACTTTTTGAATGTGTGTGTGCCTATATATATATTTTAAAGAGGTTGATAAGAAATCAAGAATTTCAAGAAGGTTGCCACCGTGTCATGTACAACCTCCAGTACCTCAAAGATCTCTGCAGAATAAGGTGGTTCTTTCCCCCGCCTGGAGTTAATCGATAGGACCCGTGAACAGAGAAGTTTGCCCTGCAAGTATGAAAAATAAGCCCTGAAGTCGCAGCAACTGGGCCCAGCTGGCGTTTCTCAGAAGTCCAGCATTCACCCATGACCATGACCGAATCAGAGCTGAGCTCTGGGTGGGGAAGCCACGCTGAGAACACCTCCCGTGGAGATCAACACCAGTGTCCTCACTTGGCCTTGGCCCTGGCCTTGGACATGGACGGTGGAGGCCTGGCTTCTGGGATGTCTTTGTTGTCGGATCCAGTAGGTGCTGTGGTTTCCTGACTGAATGAAAGTAGGACACCTGTGCCAGTGCCCTCCCCCGTGCCTGGGGGCGAGGAGGGCAGGCCGCCAGGGACCCCGGAACCCAGGCTGCAGGGAGCCCATTAGGGAGGGCGCATGGGATTGGGATTCGGGGATTTGGAGGGGGCGCACTAGTCCCTGAAGGTCGCCCTGGCCGGTCCCCAGCCCCAGCTCGCTGCTGCGTGGTCCCTCTCCAGGATGCAGGAGCATGCTGCCTTTTTCCTGTTTTCTGTTTGCAGCTACTCCAGGCAGTTGAATTAGACTCATGATTGTAATTGAATTTCTCCACACTCAGCTGTTTTCTCTCCAAATGTATAAGAGGCCAGGAAACATTTCAAAGAACTGAAGAAACTGGTCCAAATTCAGAAAGGTTAGAGAAGAGAAGTCACAGGGTGAATATTCCTACCAATACAATATTTCTTAATAATTTTATCAAATAAAATCTCACGTATTCTATACCTTTATATAGCATGAAATATGTACCCTTATATGTTAACATACATAGTAATCATATAGATATATTTCAGTTATGATAATGTTATATATATCATGTCACATGATATAATGTTCAAAAATAATTTTAACAATATTAAAAAAAAAGTAGAGGACTACTCCAGAATCCTAAAGTTGTTTTTTTTTTTTTAGTTTTTTTTTTTTAACATTTATTTATTTTTGAGACAGAGAGAGACAGAGCATGAACGGGGGAGGGGCAGAGAGAGAGGGAGACACAGAATCGGAAGCAGGCTCCAGGCTCTGAGCCATCAGCCCAGAGCCCGACGCGGGGCTCGAACTCACGGACCACGAGATCGTGACCTGAGCCGAAGTCTGACGCTTAACCGACTGAGCCACCCAGGTGCCCCAATAATAATTTTTTATAATTATTTTAATGTAATTTATATCTCACATACAGTTAGTATAATATCTGTATCATAATTATTGCTTTTGTGATACTGTAATGTATGATTACACATAATTATATTAATTATTATTGTTATTATCGAAGATAATATTTTTTGGTGGCTTACCAGGCACCGTGCTAAATATTTTACAGGCATTGCATTACCTAATTTGAACAATACCCTATGAGGCCCGGCCTGTGGTTTTTTCCTCCTTTTTTAACATTACTATTTTATTGAGGTATGATTCCCAGCGGTTTTTAATATGTTCAGAGTTTGCAACCACAGCCACAGTCAACATTAGGGCATTTCGTCACCCCAGAAGAAAGCTCCATACCCATCAGCAATCACTCTTTATTCCCCATTTTCCCACCAGCCCTAAGCAACCACTAACCACTTTCTATCACGATACATTTGCCCTTTCTAGGCATTTCATATAAATGGAGTCCTACCGTAGATCGTCTTTTGTGGCTGGCTTCTTTCACTGAGCGTAACGTATTCAGGGTTCATCCATGTTGGAACAGGAACCCATACTTTATTCCTTTCTCTGTCTGTGTGATACTCCACGTGTTCATCCATAATAGACATTGAGGCTGTTTCTACCTTCAGGCAATTATCAGTGTCGCTCTGGGAACTGATGTGCAAGATTTTGTATGGTTGTATGCTTCATGTCTCTTGAAGGTACCGTGTTTGCACCCCATTTTATAGAGGAAGCTGAGGTACAGAAATGTTAAGTAACTGGCCCAAGGTCACGCAGCTAGTTAATGCTCTGAGACCCAAACCCACTTCTGCCTCACGCTCTTGGTTACTCCCTCTGTCGCCCTCAAGATTACCAAAGGTTAATATGTGGAAGGCAGGCTCTCCTGTCCTTCAGGGCCTCTGGAGAGGCCCTGAGAAGCAACCCAGCTTCAGGAAGAGTTTCTGTGCAAGCTGCAAATGAACTCTCTCCCATTAAGACCGGTTAGTTAAGCCTGGGAGTGATTGCCAAGGGAGGGGTCAATTCCCCTTTCGAGTTGAAGGAGCTTCTCTGGGGTCCTTTAAGACATAGCAGGGATGGATGTCTCACTCCTGGGAATGGGGTTTGGCTCAAGGCTGTCCAAATGGCAGCCCTCATTCTGCATCTGGTGTCCAAATGGTGTAAGAGGGGGCCAGGCAGTAATTCGGGCCTCCCTCACCCCTTCTCAGCCCTGACCGCACCCCAGCCAGCCCAGCCTGCTTCCAAACCCCCGCCCCACAGAGCAGGACCTCCCAGACCTCCGCGTTCATCCCAGGCCCTGACCTACCCTCCCTCTGGCTCCCACTTGGGTGTCTGCAGAGGGAACTGGGCAAGGCCTGCTGAATCAGGGCCTCCGTTGGGTGGAGAGAAAGGTCGCGAGGTTTGGGGAGGGTGGGAGAGGGGAGGGCCAGAGGAGCCATTTCAGAACACTCAGGGCAGGGCAAGGCAGGGCAGAAGAGGAGGGCATCCACAAAGCCTCCCCAGGGGAAGCGATGTTAGAAAGCGAGGTCTCTGCCCCTGTGTGGCTTATGGAACCGGTGTCATTGATAGATTTTTATAGGATGTGGATTTTCTTCTGAAACAATTCTACCAAAGAACAGATTCTGAATCCTGAAATTGTTGCTGGGCCAGTTGTAGAAAAAAACAAAATCCACAGGGTTTTTTGTTTTGCGGGGCAGGGGGAGGGGGGCGGGGGTTGGGGGTTAGGAAGGGATTTAGCTATGAAAAGTAGTGGAAACAGTTTCAGCTTTAAAGTCTGGCACAGAGTCTGTCCCTCACCAGCAATAGGACCCCAAACAATTTTCTTAACTTTGCACGGCCTCCTTTGGTTTTGTGTATGAAATGAGAATAATAATAGCAATACCTGTGCAGCTCACTTATGGCCCAGGGTATATTCTTAGCAACGATACTTCCGCATATTGCTGAAACATGGGAGCTAAGGGGGTCCACAGGCTGACAATTTCGGGGAACGGGGGTTTTAAAGAAGCGCAATAGGCTTTAGTCTTGCACTGCTTCTGAGGATATTTTATATACTGACCTGCTTTAAGACTATCTAAGAAGGACTCCGTTCTGTTGAATTTCGCAAGTTTATTTAACCATGGGAATTTGGGGATGTGACCTTCAGGTAGGGGTTGCAAACTGAAGGTCCCGGGGCCAAATCTGACCAACGGATGTAGAGTTCTTTGGCCAGCACAGTGTGGCTTTTCAAAGTCTCCAATATTTAAGTATAGAGAGAGATCACACATAGATCATGAATTTTCACATACAAACGAGCTTTTTAGCTTCTCTTGAAGACATACAGGGTGCCTGGGTGGCTGAGTCGGTTAAGCGTCCCACTTCGGCTCAGGTCATGATCTTATGGTTTGTGGGTTCGAGGCCCGTGTCGCGCTCACTGCTGGCATCTCAGAGCCTGGAGCCTGTTTCAGATTCTGTATGTCCCTCTTTCTCTCTCTCTCTCAGTCTCTCTCTCTCTCTGCCCCTCCCCCACTCACACTATCTCTCTTTCCAAAATAAATAAATATTTAAAACAAATTAAAAAAAAAAAAAAAAAAGAAAACATCTAAAGATCGGGGCACGCTGAGTCCTTGTTTCTACGTGGTGACGGTGGCCAGAACTTGGGTGATCGGAGCTGCATCTTCTCCATCCACACGGATGGCTCTCCTCTTAGTCACTGGCCCCTGGGACATTCAGTTTGTGACCCCTGAGAGTCTAACGCCAATCAAATGCTGAGATACGGAATGCAAAATGGTGACTTTTTCCCACATGCCCCTTCATTCACAAATGGTTGAGCAGGTGCTCATTTATCGTACTTTGTGCATTGCTAAATGCCATGCGATGTACATTATAAGGCATATACCAAGAATCACTTAACAGGATGACATTAAAAAGAAATAGAAATTAGGAGTTTCCGTCTTCATCCTACCCTCTTTGGAGGTCAGGCTGCATGCAGCCCCTTGTCCAGAGTAGGCACGGAGTCGGGCTCACTAAGAATCATTTTTACACACACTGGTTGGTTGATGGGATGCAAAGATGTCCGACTTGCTTCTTAAAGCAAAGCTGAACATGAACCCACCATCCCCGGAGCTGACCCTGGGCTACGTGTCCTGGGTACTTGACCTCCTTACTCCTTACAAGGAGATGGTGAATTAAATGCTGTTTTGCTTTGGCTTTGTCCTTTAGGGTTATTTCTTCTTTCTTTTACTATGACAGCCTTTTGCACCCAGGCTGTGCCTGAAGTACTAATTTAGGTAAATGCCAATTTATTTATTTTTAAGATTTATTTAAATCTTTACATAAAGATTTAAAGTTTGCGCCTTGCAAGGGTCTCAGTGCCATCAACATAGAGCCCACTTCAGATCTTTTGTCCCCCTCTCTCTCTCTGCCCCTTTCCCACGTGTACTGTCTCTCATGACCTGAGCGGAAGTCGGATGCTCAACCTACTGAGCCACCCAGGTGCCCCAGGTAAATGCCAATTTAAACAAAGGCAGAAATTGGTACACAACATTCCCCTCCCTCACCCCACCCAAATACTGGTGAAGTTCTTGCATTATCCAGAAAGAACTGGGAAAATATTACACAACATCAAGAGTCTCTTCAGGTCTTGAAGCAGCCATACTCCATTATTGTCCCCAAGGGAGTCCTAGAAAAGTGAATAGTAACTGCTTGTGAAGTCATAGGAAATTTTTACATGAAAGGCTAGCGCAGAAACACTTTTTAAAAGTGCTTTTTATTATGCCGATAATGGACTTCAATTATCACCATTTCAACCTCACTCCCTAGCAAATCTTCAAATTATCAAACAGCCATGTGACCGATAATATTTGGGTTCTTAAAATCCAGTCATGAGGCAGAGGGAAGCCCTTTCAGCCGGGCAGGGAGGTCCTCCCCCCCCCCCCCCCCGACCTCCAGCCAGGATATTTTGAGAGCAGTTGCGGGAGCTTGAAGACTTAAGGAATCCGAATTCCCCGTGATGCAGTGCTAAGACTTTGGGCACCATTCTTCCGGGCAGTTGAGGAAGCAGCCATTTCCATACTTTCTTGGAACATGGAGTCTTTCCATAGAGTGGCCCCATGGTGAAGACTTTGGGCTCTGGAATCTGCCCTGAGTTCCAATTCTCACCTTACCACTTACTAGCCGGATGGCCAGGGCAAGTAACGTAACATCTCTGGGCCTGTCTTCTCCACTGTAGAATGGGAATAATGATGGCACCTGCCTCGTGGGGAATATATGTAAAGTTATTGGTGCAGTGCTTGGGCACACGGGAAGTCTAGTACGTGTTGCTTACTGTGTTGCAAACAGGGAGCTACCTCCCTTGCTTTTACGCTCTCAAGATGAGAAATTTAGTTGTCCTCATTTAACTCGTGGAATCCCTTAATTTTCAGCTGCTCTGACCCATGGCTCCATGATTTACGCCAGGCACTAGAAGCCTTTTTCCGTGATAAGGCCAGGCAGAAAATATATTTGCCTTTGCAGGCCATAAACTCTCAGTCACAACGACTCGCCTCTACCTTTGCAGCCAGAAAGCAGCCGTAGACGGTATGAACGTGTGTGGCTGTGTTCCAAGAAAAGTTTGCTGACAAAAATAGGTGACAACAGGATTTGGCCCACAGGTCACAGCTTGCTGCCCCCTCATTTGGGCTCTGTTTCTCCCCAAAATGGGCAAAAAACAGGCAAGAGTCCCCTTGGGAGAGCCAGGTGTGTAGCCCGTGTGTTCTTTGGAAGGAAGGCAGGAAAGGAGCTGTGCTTGGGTGGGTGGAAGGGAAATGAGAGAGATCAAGCCCTCTGTCACACAAAGAATCACCTAGACTCTATTTGTAGAACAGGACAGTCTCAAAGTGGAAGGGAAAGGAGCTAACGGGGTAGGGAGAGGGGAGTGGAACCAGTGTTTGGTGCAACCGGCCAGAGCTTTGTGCTCACAAAGCTCCAGGCTCCGGCTCTACGTTGCTCTGTTTCCCAGTGCTCAAAACCCCTGGCAGCAGGCGAAGAAGCCTGTAAATGTGCATGTCAACCAGGGCCCTGTAATGCTTCCGTCACTGTCCCCTCAAAGTACTCTTGGTTGTGCCATATGGAGAAGGCGCCAAATATTCTCAGAAGCTCACTGAAACCTTCAAGAAAGGGGCATTTGAGAACAATACCTCCTAACATTTGTGCGTGTCCCACACTACCAACCATGACATTTGATTTCCCCCACATCTCCTGCCTTAGGAAAATGTCTTCTCGAATCATCAGTTCTTCCTAATGGAGATTGTTAATGCCCGTTCTCTTTGTCTCCATCTGTCTTTGGCAGGACAAAATCTCTTCTTCCCCCACCATCAGGCTCTTGAGTAGAGACAGAAATACTTTCACAAAATGAGCCAGGCAGCCCTTTAGGGATCCCCCTACCTTCAATGTTCCCTCTTCTCTATCTGCCTTGCCTGAGAGACCAGGAAGACATCGTGAAGCCATGAGTATCTGATGTGTAAGAGTCCCTGGATTGGGCTCTTTGTGTCTAGGAAAGGGTGACCAAAGTGAAGCAAAGCTTCTCCTGGTGAGGTCTACCTCCCTTTCACCCTAGGTGCTCTTTACTTTCCCCCAAGCAACACTCAACATCTGGTGTATCTCAGGCGTGGGGCATCTCCTACTACCCCATGATATGCCTCTGTGGTAGAATTCTGGGTATACACTCTTGGTGATTTGCTTACCTATAGTTGAGGGGTTTTGTTTTGTATTGTTTTGTTTTGTTTTATGCCCTTGATTCTTGTAGGGGTCCCTGCAGTGCCAAGCTGACAGTGGAATTGGGGTTCTACCTTGAGTGGAGATGTTTATTTTCCAACCATTATAATTGGGGTAGCTGTTTGAGGAAAAGTTTATGGGGCACCCCTTGGAGCATGAATTCTGGTTTATTTGATGTCGGCTCAAGAAATAAGCCGAAAAATTTCTAGAAGATCATCTGCCCATCCTCTGCACAGGCAACAGTTCGGGTTCTCCAAGAATAATAATAAGAGATACAATTTTACTTAATCAAGAGGTTCTCAGACTTAAGTGTGCATTAGAATCATCTAGAATCCTTTTTTTTTTTAAGAAGAAAAGAAAAAGAAGATCATCTGGGCCTACTTCTGATTGAGTAGGACTCGGGTAGGGCCTAAGAAGTTCTGTCTTTAACATGTACACAGCCTACCCTCTCCCCGACCTAGGTTATTCTAATGTAGATGAGTTAGGGACCACAGCTAGAGACATGCTTGCTGAACCTGAGAACACGGAATATAATGGACTAACTTGGACACGTGATTCCTCAGGTAGATAAAAAAAAAAAAATACCCATGTTATAAGGATTATTCTCCCCCAACCAACTTCTAAAAAAAATTCTTGAAGGAAACCAACGTAGAAGAAATACAAAGACTCAAGGAAACTTGAACCTGGTAGGATTTTTTTTTTTTTTTGTGGGGGTGTCTTTCTCAATCTTTCACATGCATCAAGTCACATGGTTTACAAAACATTTTCACATATGTGATCTCATTTATTGTTATCAGAGTTTCGTGATTTGAAGTCCACATCCCCTCAAGAATATGTGGAGATTTCATGGCACTTGTGAACTTGAATGAGAAAATTTTTTCGTTAAACTCTAACTAGAAATGAGCATTTCCATCAATTATGAATCTAAGCAACAAACCACAGCCCAGAATGTACCTGTGCCTTTATCATGAACTGAAGTCAGAGATCTTTTCATATTACATCACTGCTGTTGTAGACATGTGAACATATCATTTAGGCTCCCTAATAGTTTGAAATCATTCAGTCTTCAGACTGACTGCTAAATCTTATAATTTAAGGCTTTACTAGAGACACATTTATTTTTATATCAATTGATTTTAATAACTAAGCAATTGTATTTGAATATGTCTGGTTTTGTTTGCAATCCTGTTTATGTCATGCATTTAAAAACACAATTCTAAAAGGGATTTGTGGCTTCCGGGCTGCCAAAAAGATCTTTGGCAAAAAAAAAAAGAAAGAAAAAGGGTTAAGAATCATCCCTGATCAGATTATCACAATGACTCTTTGAAGATGGCAACATAGTTCATTGTTATCCTTTCCAAGGATGAAGAAACTTAGGAAGTCGAGTGACAAGTCCAAAGTGGCAGAGCTAGTAGGTAACACAGCCTGAACTCAAACTGGATGCTCAGGGATCCTTACTGACCACAGTCAGTAAATAGAAGAAGGCCAAGGCCGCCCTCTGTGCAGTAGCCAGCACATGAGCTGGAGCAGTGGGGAAGAAAAAACATTGAGAAATGTCTGCATCTGGGGAAGGCTTTGGAGTAATTACCAGAACAGCCAGGAGATGAGCAGCCACAGAGAGCTGAGCCTGTCAGGCTGAGGTCCGGTGATTAATTAGTATGAGGAACTCAGCCAAGAGCAGAGAAGCCACACCAGGCCTCCATCCATTTGTCCATGCCCTGGGGTCAGAGATGGAGCAAATGGAGTCTTTTATAAAAGAGGAAAGGGTGGAATGTGGCCATCGGGGGAGTTCTGCAAGGAATTCACAGGTGTTTTCTTATTGTACTCACCCCTCCCTAAGGACCTCTGGGTGTGCTGTTAGCTGTAGAGAGGAGGGGTGGGGTGCAGCTTGGCTGTGTTCTGCAATCTTTCATAGGCCCCACCCACCCACCCTGTATTTTTCTATGGGCTACAGTGGTTTCTATTGAAATCACAGAAGCCATGTTCAAGTCACAGGGAGCTGGGTCACTGAGAAATTCATTGGGCTCTTCAGCGAAGGTCAACAGGTAAAACTGGAGAGGCTTTGGGTCTTTAAGGGGGTCAGTCGCCAGGGTCACTCCACCCTGGCCATGAAGCTGACCTCTTTACCATTCTGTGAGTCAGTGCATCTTGGGGATTCTGCAGAATTGGGTTCAAGAGAAACTCGTCCAATACTTCTCTCTTGTAAAGAAAGGATGCTTCGGAGGTTGGTTTGGCCCATGTCTTCCCATTGAAATGCTCGTGTCAGTGTACTGGTAGTCGATCCCCAGAGGCGTTATTGATATGCAAGCACAGCTACTGTGTATCAGGAGGACACTTTCCCCCCAACACTTATTTGAATTATGAAATTGAAGATTTGGAAAAGATTTTCTAAAACCAAAACAAGAAGCACTTGTAACGCAGCACCCAGGAAAGTCAGTGTTAATATTTTTGGTGCCTTTTCCTGTGGATAGAGAGGTTGGCAAATAGGCAACTTCCCGAAGTCCGTGATATCTAGAAAGTGTGCAGGTACAACCTTTGGGCCCACAAAAACCCGGTCTGGTTAGTAGGATATCATGAACACAGAGTCCTGTTTTGTTGTCTTTTGAGACACACAAAATCAGGTTCAGAAATGTGAGCATTTTTCCTGCTCTTTTTTTCCTCTTTCACCCATCTTCCTGCTTGTAGGGTCTCTGCTTCATCTTCTATCCTGTGAGCCTCGACCACCTGGCAGAGCACGGCCATCTAACTTGGGAGCCCTTATCTGTAGCAGATTGTATTTTCCCTGCAGTAAGCAATGTCCTGTAGGCCTCCAAGGACCAGGCTAAGGGTGTCAGATTCCTTAAGAAAAGAATTGTAGCAGATTAACGACTCCCTCCTCTCCCTGCCACTCTCAGCCATCTCCCCTGGTGTAATTTAACTTGTTATATGCTAAAAGACTCTCCCTTCCACCTAGAGAATGGGAAGATGGAAATTAATGGCAAGGACAGAGCACCCTTCTTGCTACATCTTATTGATAAGACCTAACATTTCTTTTCGCACTTGATATATGCCAAGTACTAGTCTCCTTGCTCATCACATAATTCATTGAATCTTCGTATCAACCCTATGAGGAAACTGCAGTACAGAGAAGCCAAGTAATTTACTAGCCCGAGGTCATATGGCTAGTAAGTAGCACAACATGGATTCTAACCCGGGCCATATAACCTGACAGCCCCCATCTTGGCAGGTTGTATTTTCCAAAGATGGCGGCACCAATGGATCTCATCCCACATGGCGTCTTATGACATATGGTAATGCTTCTCCATCAAACAGTGGGGATCTGTATTGCTCTCTTCGAACCTGAGTGAACCCTTGTAACTGTCGTGACCAACACAATGTGCTGGAAATGGCACTGTGTGATTTTCAAGCCAGGTTATAAAAGGCAATACAACTTTTGCCGAGCTGTCTTTCTCTCAGGGAACACTTCCCCTTAGAATCTAGCCACCATGTTGTAAGGAAGCCCATGCCACGTGGAGAGGCCTTGTGTGATGCTCTGGCTGACATTCCTGGGGAGGCCCTAGTCCAAGAGCCAGCCTCACCCCCCTGGATCTGTGCGTGAATGGACCCTTAAGTGATTCCAGCCCCAGGCTTCCAGTCTCCCTGCTGTGGTTCTAAGACCTCACAGAACAGAGGCATGCTCTGCTCCCTGTGCCCTGTGTAAATTCCTGACCTAGAAAAATTATGAGAGGTAAAAAGTGATCACCAGTGCTTGAAACCTCTACTTTTAGAGGTAATTTGTTATATAGACAGAGTAACTGGAATGATGCTCTTAACTGTTGTAGCAGGGTGAGGGTAAGCTCTCAGCAGCTCTCCATCCCTCCTTTGTCCTGGCCCGCCCTGCTACACCGCCACCTTGAGTTTGCCATGAGGGAAATCTTGCCTAGATTCGTCTTGGTCCAACTCTACCGGGAGAGTTATCTCCATTAGGCTTTCTCTTATTGTTTAAGTTTTCGTGTTTTTCTCAGTTTTCATAGGTCTTTTGTTGGGGGAATAAGAAGCTATCTCAGCGCATGCAAGCCAAATGCCATTTTAAGCCAGATGTGTAATTGGCCTCTTTCAGGAAAGATATAGCCAGTCCTTCAACAGTGTTGACCAGGGAGCTGCTCACACTAGTACTGACCTTTGTCCAAGTGAATTCATTCAGTCCAGAGATACTGAATAATAATTTTAACAACAGCAACAACAGAAAAGTAGAACTGTGCCGTGTCTTTGAAATCTTGACTTATGAATCCTCTGCATATTGGTCTTCCCTGGAAAAGGAAGAAGAAAGAGGAGAGGAAGATCAGCAAACCAAGAGAAATATAAAGGCCTAAGGACCAAGTGAGGTGATGTACTCGTGTTAAGTTTGACTGTAAGAGAGAGTCAAGATGTTTAAGGTGTTTGCATCTCTGGCCTCCAAACTTGTCCCCACTCCAGAACTTTGACAGTTTTTAGACCTTGGTCCTCAGATATAAGAATGGCTCACTCTTCTAGTCCTCTACTCGCTGTCCTTGAAAAATGTCCATAGGTGATAATATAATTTAAAAGGTTTATGGGGTACCTGGGGGGCTCAGTCGGTTAAGTGTCTGACTTCAGCTCAGGTCATGATTTCACAGTTGTGGATTTGAGCCCTGCCACAGGCTCAGTGGTAACAGCTCAGAGCCCGGAACCTGCTTCAGATTCTGTGTCTCCCTCCCTCCCTCCCCTCTCTCTGCCCCTCCCCTACTCATGCTCTGTCTCTCTGTCTCTCTCAAAAACAAACATTAAAATTTTTTAATAAAAAATAAAACAAAATAAAATAAAATAAAATAAAATAAAATAAAATAAAATAAAATAAAATAAAATAAAATAAAATAAAAGGTTTAGTTGGGGAGGGTTGCATGAGGAATAGAGGCAGTAGCAGGTAAGAGGTCACCAGTACCTGTTACTATAAGGAAAATACATGGGCCAGTTTCACATGGACTTTGATGCCCAAACAGACACTTAAAAATGGTTATGTATTTGCTTATATCACATTTGAGTTTGGAGAGTTGTACTCCTGAATAAACTGCCTCCTCAAAAATATGTCTGTATACATGTTCTTACCCTCCCATAGTTATAGGGCTGGGAGGAAAAAAAGATGACAAAAAGAGAGGAGAGGGGTAAATCAAAATTAAATACATAAGTGCCCTAGTTTGAATTTTTAAAGCTTAAGTATTGTGACACTATCTCAGGGTCCCCAAAAGAACAGGTGGCACATGTAAAAATAAGATTATTTGAGGGGCGCCTGGGTGGCTCAGTCGGTTAAGGTCCAACTTCGGCTCAGGTCATGATCTCGCGGTTCCTGAGTTCGAGCCCCACGTCGGGCTCTGTGCTGACAGCTCAGAGCCTGGAGCCTGCTTCGGATTCTGTGTCTCCCTCTCTCTCTTCCCCTCCCCTGCTCATGCTCTGTCTCTCTCTCTCTCTCTCTCAAAATTTTTAAAAAAAGATTATTTGAGAAGGTTATATCTGCAAAGGATCTACCTACAATGGTGTGCATATAGGGAGCCAAAAGGGAGAGTGCATGAATGAGGGACTAGGGGGAGTAATGGCCACCACCTTAGCCTAAAGGGGAGAGAGAGGTTACCAGGACTGAAAAGACAGTCTCATAGAACTGCTGCTTTGAGAGAAGCTATGACCTTCTGTCAAGATACAGTTGAGGAGCTCTTAAAATAGACTGTAAGAATTAATATCCTGGGAGTGCCTGGGTGGCTCAGTCATTTAAGCATCTGACCCTTGATTTTGGCTCAGGTCATGATCTCACAGTCTGTGGGTTCGAGCCCCGCGTTGGTCTCTGTGCTAACAGCACGGGCCTACTTAGGATTCTCTGTATCCCTCTGTCTCTGTCTCTCTCTCTGTCCCAAACAAACAAACAAACAAACAAACAAACATTTAATTAAAAAGAATCTTTAATTCTGATCTCACTCTTCTCCCTCCCTTTTGCCCACTAGAACTTTCCATTGGCTACCCTACCAGACAGCAAAGTATAGGATGCGAATCTAGATGGCAGCGAAGAAGTATCCAGGACACTTGCCAGCCCGCACCTATAAAAGTTTTCAAAACCATAAAATGCTTGCTTGGAGAGGGTGCTAAATTTTATTAGTAATGCCTGAAAAGTATAAATTCAACTTTAAGCCAAATGTCGATTTTAGAGAGACATTTACAAGAGACGAAGATTTATCAGTCATCTTCTTGGCTCAAATAGAATTGAGTTCTCTGGGTGTGCAGCAATGAACTTCATTCCTATTTATCTCTGTGTGGCTGGTCTTCACACTGATAACAAATACACCATAAACTCCTAGGCATTGTAGCTCAATAAGCAATCCTCTTAAAGCCTAAGGCCAGTAATGGCTCCCCCTCTGGTAACCACCCCCTGCCCCACGGCAGAGAGTCTTTGCAATGGCCTACAGACCCTAGATCATAAGCTCCTGGCTACTTCACTGAATTTACTATTATTCTCTTTTTGGCTTATCTGATTTCAACCAAACTGGTTCAAATACATCCGTCATAACCTGTCCTAGGGCTTTTGTACTTGTTTCCACTGCTCTTTCCCAAGCGTAAACGTGACTCCCTCACTTTTATGGATATGTGTCCAGATGTCACCTTGAGAGAAGTCTACCTGACAATTTTATATAAAATAGTAACTAAAGCAAAATTGTTTTCCCAAAGAGGCCTTACCAGTATTTCCAGTCCCATATGACCTTCCAGGAATTGGCCACTGCTCCGCAAGGGGTGGAGTCTGTTTTTTCTCTCCTCGGATGGGCCTTGTGACTGTGAATGCAGTAGAAATAATGCTTGGGAGTTTCAAAATTACGTCATAAGAGGTCATACGGCTTTCTTCTGATGCTCTCCCTTTCTTGGGATATTTGCCCTTGGAACTCAGCCATCATTTTGCGAAGGAGTAAACAGACCGCTTACAGGTTTGTTTCATTCAACAGCCACGAGCTAAGGTCTCAGCCAATAGCCAGCAGTGGTCACCAGATACGGAAGTGAGTGAGCTATCAGGTGATTCCAGCTCACAGCCTTCAAGCTGCCCGAGCTCATGCCAAGTGGAGTAGATGGGAGCTAGTCCTGCCAAGACCTACCCACATCGCAGCCTCATGAGCAAAATGAATGGTTATTTATGCTACTATTTTTTGGAGTAATTTATTACAAATCTTTAACATTAGAATCGATTTCAGCTTCGAAAAGTGAAATGTGGTGACAATAAAAATCCTAAAACATGTCGGAATGGCTTTGGGAGAAGGTAGGGGGCAGGAACTAGAAAAGCTTAAGGAGAGTGTTCGTGAAAATCTAAAGAATCTCGAGATCAGTAAAGGATGCCTGATAACCCCTTATGAAGTTATCTGTGAAGGAGTAAAGGAAGGTGAGGAAAATGTTTGGAAGTTGGGGGAAATCTTGTTATACCTTGAGACAAAGTGCAGGAACACTGTTCCTAAAGCAGTGTGGAAAACTGAACTAATCTAAACTAGTGAACTAGGAGATCTAGCCAAGGAGATTTCAGACAGAATCTTACAAGCATCTTGTAACTGCTTCCCATTGTCTCTGATAAAATGAAAAAGGAAAAAGATGACCTTGGGAGAAAAAATAAAAGAAACCATTTACATTTCAAGTAACATTTAGAAAAATATAAAGGAGCCAGGATTTGATATGTTCAAAAAAAAAATGATTTCTAATTCCCAGCCTCCTCCATAGTCTCAAATTTTGAGATAGCCTCAGAGCAAATACTAAACCTAGGACCAGATCCTAAGGGCCTTTGTTAGAACCTCAGAAATACCCAAGGCACTGCCTCTATACTGCTTTGCTCAGACAGAAGGCCCTCCGACGATCTTACAGGAATGCTCCCCAGACCCTCTGTTAACCAGCAGAACTAAGAATCTGAAGGATGCTGTTCATTAGATGTTTTACATCAAGCCCGAGATAGAGACGAACTTATTTGACAAGGTTGGTGGCTGTCTCATGGAATGTATTCATAATGTATTGATTCATAAGAAACCCACAATGTTTTTAAAATAATTGTATCAGCTGAGATGGAAAGGGAGGTGTAGTCAATATTTTACATGCAGAAAACAGACAGAAAGAAACCATTCAGCTGTCACATGGGCCATTTTTTATAGAAAAGGAAAGCTTTGGAGGTCATAACCAAGAGCCATGGTCCACCAGTGCCAAGTGGCAATACTGTCCCCTAGTAGAGTAAATGGCAACGTGTGCCCTACTGGATTTCAAAGTTGGTATGAACTCCTGTGTGCTTCCCTTTTCCCCTCTTTTGAAAGAGAAGGGTCAACAGCAGTCACTGTGTACCTGTCCCAACAGTAATGTGCTTTCCCTATACAGCAGCTCAAATTCTTTCTCAAGTTCACAAGTCTCAAGATCAATGGGAACTGTCCCTCGAAGCTCTCCTTGAGGAACCAAACCCAAAGAGCCTCATTTGCATGTGAGCATTATCTGGATGGCAAGGTCTTAGACTGTGAGCCTGAAATTAAAGCCATAATAGAAGTAGACTTTGCAGTCCTTGGAGAGAGGGGAGGCTGCTTTGAATGCAATAGGGCTATAAATTACTGTCGCCATAGGGCAGATTGTGGCAAAATGTATTTTCCAAAATGGCTATGGGAATGATTCTGATCTCCTCACATACTCTTTCATAGCCTTGCTACTTTTTATCAAGAGGTGGAATCTACTTTTCCTTCCTTTAGGAGGAACCCGAGAAATGTAGCATCTATCTAAAAGCAATTATAAAATGTTGTTGAAATGTCTTTAGAAAAAATAATAAATATGTCAGGGATAGGAAGACCTGATGTCATAAAAATATTATTCCTAAGTTCATAAATTCAAAAAAATCTAATTACCATTTTAATCGGCAGGACTTTTCATGGAACTGACCAACCTCGTTCTGAATTTGTGCAGAAGAGGAAACAGCTATAAAAAAAAAAACAAAAACCAAGGCATTTATGATTAAGAATAAAGTAGAATGTGCAGGAAGATATTGGCACTGGTGTATGTAAACATTATAAAACTTAGCAATAAAAATGTCATGAATCTGATACACAAATAGGCTGACCAACAAAACGGGCTAGAGAATCAAGAGCTATCTTCGTGCACATATGAATACTTGATTCATGATAATAGTGGTTATACAGGGCAGTGGGAAAATGATTGTCTTTTCAATAACTGGTGCTGGGACTTTGGGTATCCTAAGGAAAAACATTGAATCAAAGCCCTTCTGTATTCCAATTCCAGGTGGATTTTAGACCTTATTGTTCAGGTAAAAATATAAAACTTTTAGAATAAATGCAGGAGTGTGTCTGAATGTCCTCAGAGAAGGGAAGGATTTCTTAAATGATACACAAAAAGCACCAAGTGTGAAGAGAAAGATTGATAGATAACATTGACTGCATTAAAATCCAGACCTTCCGTTCAAAAACAAGGTGCAAAGAAATTCACTCACTTGGAAGAAGGTATGTGTGATCCATATAAACCCACAAAAGATTAACCTCCAAAATATATAAATAACCCTTCTAATCACTAGTAATTTGGAAGATGCAAATTAAAACCAGAATGAAATACTTTTCACAAACCTCAGGTTGGCAAAAATTTTTAGTCTGTCAGTATTAAATGGGGGTTGAGAATGTGGGGAAAAGAAAACCTTCACACATGCTGGTGGGATTATAAATCAGTCTTTACAGAGCAATTTGGCAGTCTTCAATAAATTTGAGGCCACACATCATATATATCCCAGCATTTCTACTTCTGGGCATATATCTTACAAGAGACTTCTGCCCCTATGCGCAAAGAACCATGTCGAGGGATATTTGTAAAGCCATTGTGTGTTATATAAAAACATTGGAAACAACCTAAATATTTATCAGCTGGAAAAATGGAAAAACAAATTGTGGTTTATTTGTACAATGGAATGTTTTGCAGCAGTTAAAAAGAGTGAGCTAAATTACATACATAAACATGGATAAATCCCTAAAATATGATACTGACTTAAAAAAAAATCAAGTTGTAAAATGATGCAAACAGAATGATCCACTTACTGAACGTTTTAAAAACATGTGGAACAATACTATAGTTTGTGATACTGCATGTGTCTAAAAATATTAAAACATCCTTGAGGATGATAAAAACAAAATCTAAGATAAAAACAAAATCCATCTGTGGTTGGAGGGGAATAGGAATAAAGAGAGGTACTCGAGAATTTCAGGCATATTAATGTTGTTTTATTTCTTTGAAAGGAGAAAGAGGGCTGTGGCAAATTGTTAAGATTTCATAAAGTTGTGCTGTAAGTGAGCCTTCAGTATATCCTTCTCTATCCTGTCCTGTTGACACACTTTTTTTTAAGTTCTCTGGGAATTATAAGCCTCAGTGAGTTTGTATGGTTTGTTGCTTTATTTGTGGACCTGGTAACTTCTGCAGAGAATGTTCTGACAACATGCATGGAATTCTATTTATACTGTGCTCTGAAGTCAAGTCTACACAGCATTAGCAAACCTCTTCAGTGTTAAATAAAATGATCAGTCAGGTTATTCTGCCTTTCCGGGCATAGGGGTTTCTTTTACATTTATCACTTGAAAATCCACTCCCAACCAGTCTAATCTACAAAAGAAACTTAAGATGTAATCAAGTTATCTCCCAGATTGTCTACAGAATAGAAAGAAAAGACAACTCGGCATACCCACTGTGGTTACTAAGGTCATATTAAATATCACATTTCAATTTTCCAGAATGAGAAGGGAGATTGAATCATCAAAAACGATGATCAGGACTTGAGTTAGAAACTCTTGGTTGTTGACGTTTCTGGAAGGTCATTCCATCTCCATGCCTGCTTCTATATCCTGCGCTCACCTCATTGTTCTAAGAGAAAATAATACAGGATTTGGGTTAATTATCCAGAAGTGAGAGCAAGTAGATAGCTTTATTTTGTGTTCTTTCTTTGTTTATTTATTCATTTTTAGATGGCAAATCATCTGTATATTCTTTGGTTGCATTCCTTTAAAAGCAGACCCTAAGAAAAGGATTTAAGTGAAAGTAGTTTATTTGGAGGAGGAAATCCCAGGCAGCCCAGTGAGGAAATGGAAAAATGAGACCGAAAAGGGAAGAATGGTAATCAGGAATGTGAATGAACAGGTTGCTGCTCTGGTACCTGGGGCTCAGTTTTGCTGGAGAGTTTTTGAGGGATGGTATGGAAATACCCTTGAAATCAGCCCTACAGATCATAAAAAAGCAGGTGGATTTATCCATCATTACTTTATTCTATTGAAGGATTGTTCTTAGGGAAATGAACTCTTTGCATTCAGGCCTGTACCTCCTGAAAGCTAGCCAAGAAGGCTCCTCTGGACCACAGAAAGCCCTCAGGCTGAGTTCAGCATCTAGCTGTGTGCACAGGAGCTCTACAGGAATTTTCTATGTCATCTAGCATGGACCCCAGGATCTGCCCACCTCATCTGACCAAGATTTCTACAGTAGGGCACGTCGTATCGTGTTTTCCAAAGCAAAGGACAAGTACCACCAGTGGTTCAGATGAGGATTTTAGATGATGCTGGGTCATGACAATAAATAGCATTGAATCATGTGGTGAGAAAGTTCTTTTCACTTTTGTTTTAACCCTTCTCATTATCCAAGAGAAATAGCTCATTTTGGTCCTAATTGTTTTGAACTGAATAACGTCCCTCCAAAATCCGTAATTTGAACTTCTCCCCACCCCAGCACCTCAGAATGTGACTGAATTTGGAAATAGAGGGTCTTTAAAGAGGTAATTAAGTAAAAATGAAGTCATTAGAGTGGGCCCTAATCCAATATGACTGCTATCCTTATCACAAGATGAGATTTGGACACACAGAGGTACAGAGGCAAGACCATGTGAGAACATAGGGAGAGGTTGGCCATGAATAAGCCAAGATAAGCCTCAGAAGGAACCATCCCCACCAACACCTTGGTCTTGGACTTCTTGCCTATGGAACTGTGAGAAAACAAATTTCTGTTATTTAAGCCATCCAGGCTTTGGTACTGTGTATGGCAACCTTAAGCGAACTAATATACTCATTATGGCTTAAATACATCTCCAACACTTGTTAGTTCCCTGTTTAGCAGAGTCAGCCTCAGGCTCAGAACTTTGACTCACAACCACAGTTGGCTGAAATGTGCTAACATTGTCCTGTTTCCATTGCATTTGTTTTTACAATTATCCTCAGCCTATCACAAGTGGTACTATTTATTGATTACCTGCAACAATGCAAAGTTTCCTTTTTAAACATATGTATATAATCTTTAAAAAATTTTTTAATGTTTATTTATTTTTGAGAAAGAGAGAGAGAGAGAGAGACAGAGCATGAGTGGGGGAGGGGCAGAGAGAGAGGGAGACACAGAATCCGAAGCAGGCTCCAAGCTCCGAGCTGTTAGCACAGAGCCCAATACTGGGCTGAAACTCACAAACCGTAAGATCATGACCTGAACCGAAGTCGGACGCTTAACCAACTGAGCCACCCAGACGCCCTGTAATCTTTTAAGCCAGCCAATTTAAATCACAACCTTAAACAAATATTACAGTCAGGACAATGATATGAAATGGCTGAAGTCTGGGGAATTCTGTGAGCTTTAGAGCAACGTTATGAGGGATGGGAATAGTGTGACCTTGTCAAGCACTAAACCTCCCAGAGCTTCAGTACCCCTAATATTAACCTCATAGGGTATGTGGGGAAATTCAAATAGAATATTTGTTTTTGTTGGGTCTTTTTGTTTGCTTTTTAAGAGAGAGAGAGAGAGAGATAGCATGTGTGCACGTGCATGTGAGCAAGAGAGAGGGAGGGAGGGAGGGAGAGAGAGAATCTTAAGTAGGATCCATGCTGAACATGGAGCCCGATGCAGGGCTCAATCCCAAAACCCTGGGATCATGACATGAGCCAAAATCAAGAGTCAGAAGCTTAACCGATAGAGTCACCCAGGCGCCCCAAATGGGATATTTGTATAACAACAAGCACTCTCCTTAGAAGTAATAAAAAAGGCAGTAAATGTTAAATCTCTCTCCTTGAAATATTTATAAGAAAATATAGATATTTAAATGGACCTTAGGGTCCCTTAAGAGTGACCTTAATAGGACAGCTATTAAGCAGATATCAGAACATTACTAATCAGATATTAATCAGATTTAATGTAATTCTCTTTGAAATTCTCTTTCTCATCATTTGTCCCATCAAAAGAAACTAGGGTTCTGCAATTACTAGGTTCTTTCTTTTCCAACTTAATGTATCATTTTTTGTTATAGAGACAGAGGAAAGCATTAATTTTCATTCTCCTTGTCTACACAAAATCCATAAAGAAATTAAAAAAATTTAGTTTTACGTTTAAAAAGCAGTACTTAATACATTTTTAAATATTTAATTTTTCAATTTTTTTTAGTACTTTATACTTTCTATTTTAATTCCAGTATAGTTGTTATATTACTTTCAGGTATATAATATAGTGATTCAGCAATTCTATACATTACTCAGTGCTCATCACAATAAGTGTACTCTTTTTTTTCCCAATATATGAAGTTTATTCTCAAATTGGTTTCCATACAACACCCAGTGCTCATCCCCAAAGGTGCCCTCCTCAATACCCATCACCCACCCTCTCCTCCCTCCCACCCCCCATCAACCCTCAGTTTGTTCTCAGTTTTTAAGGGTCTCTTATGCTTTAGCTCTCTTCCACTCTAACCTCTTTTTTTTTTCCTTCCCCTCCCCCATGGGTTTCTGTTAAGTTTCTCAGGATCCACATAAGAGTGAAACCATATGGTATCTGTCTTTCTCTGTATGGCTCATTTCACTTAGCATAACACTCTCCAGTTCCATCCACGTTGCTACAAAGGGCCATATTTCATTCTTTCTCATTGCCACGTAGTACTCCATTGTGTATATAAACCACAATTTTTTTATCCATTCATCAGTTGGTGGACATTTAGGCTCTTTCCATAATTTGGCTATTGTTGAGAGTGCTGCTATGAACATTGGGGTACAAGTGCCCCTATGCATCAGTACTCCTGTATTCCTTGGGTAAATTCCTAGCAGTGCTATTGCTGGGTCACAGGGTAGGTCTATTTTTAATTTTCTGAGGAACCTCCACACTGTTTTCCAGAGTGGCTGCACCAATTTGCATTCCCACCAACAGTGCAAGAGGGTTCCCCTTTCTCCACCTCCTCTCCAGCATCTATAGTCCCCTGATTTGTTCATTTTGGCCACTCTGAC
Source organism: Felis catus (assembly GCF_018350175.1). Classification (NCBI taxonomy): domain Eukaryota; kingdom Metazoa; phylum Chordata; class Mammalia; order Carnivora; family Felidae; genus Felis; species Felis catus. The sequence goes on along the minus strand of NC_058369.1, from coordinate 34,132,657 downwards.
TGGCGTGAGGTGATATCTGAGTATGGTTTTGATTTGTATTTCCCTGATGAGGAGCGACATTGAGCATCTTTTCATGTGCCTGTTGGCCATCCAGATGTCTTCTTTAGGGAAGTGTCTATTCATGTTTTCTGCCCATTTCTTCACTGGATTATTTGTTTTTCAGGTGTGGAGTTTGGTGAGCTCTTTATAGATTTTGGATACTAGCCCTTTGTCCGATATGTCATTTGCAAATATCTTTTCCCATTCCGTTGGTTCTTTTAGTTTTGTTGGTTGTTTTCTTTGCTGTGCAGAAGCTTTTTATCTTCATAAGGTCCCAGTAATTCACTTTTGCTTTTAATTCCCTTGCCTTTGGGGATGTGTCAAGTAAGAGACTGCTACGGCTGAGGTCAGAGAGGTCTTTTCCTGCTTTTTCCTCTAGGGTTTTGATGGTTTCCTGTCTCACATTCAGGTCCTTTATCCATTTTGAGTTTATTTTTGTGAATGGTGTGAGAAAGTGGTCTAGTTTCAACCTTCTGCATGTTGCTGTCCAGTTCTCCCAGCACCATTTGTTAAAGAGACTGTCTTTTTTCCATTGGATATTCTTTCCTGCTTTGTCACAGATTAGTTGGCCATACGTTTGTGGGTCTAGTTCTGGGGTTTCTATTCTATTCCATTGGTCTATGGGTCTGTTTTTGTGCCAATACCCTGCTGTCTTGATGATGACAGCTTTGTAGTAGAGGCTAAAATCTGGGATTGTGATGCCTCCTGCTTTGGTCTTCTTCAAAATTACTTTGGCTATTCGGGGCCTTTTGTGGTTCCATATGAATTTTAGGATTGCTTGTTCTAGTTTCGAGAAGAATGCTGGTGCAATTTTGATTGGGATTGCATTGAATGTGTAGATAGCTTTGGGTAGTATTGACATTTTGACAATATTTATTCTTCCAATCCATGAGCAGGGAATGTCTTTCCATATCTTTATATCTTCTTCAATTTCCTTCATAAGCTTTCTATAGTTTTCAGCATACAGATCTTGTACATCTTTGGTTAGATTTATTCCTAGGTATTTTATGCTTCTTGGTGCAATTGTGAATGGGATCAGTTTCTTTGTCTTTCTGTTGCTTCATTGTTAGTGTATAAGAATGCAACTGATTTCTGTACATTGATTTTGTATCCTGCAACTTTGCTGAATTCCTGTATCAGTTTTAGCAGACTTCTGGTGGAGTCTATCGGATTTTCCATGTATAGTATCATGTCATCTGCAAAAAGTGAAAGCTTGACTTCATCTTTGCCAATTTCGATGCCTTTGATTTCCTTTTGTTGTCTGATTGCTGATGCTAGAACTTCCAACACTATGTTAAACAACAGCGGTGAGAGGGGGATACCTGTCATGTTCCTGATCTCAGGGAAAAAGCTCTCAGTTGTTCCCAATTGAGGATGATTTTAGCTGTGGGCTTTTCATAAATGGCTTTTATTATGTTTAAATATGTTCCTTCTATCCCGACTTTCTGAAGGGTTTTTATTAAGAAACGGTCCTGAATTTTGTCAAAGGCCTTTTCTGCATCGATTGACAGGATCATATGGTTCTTATCTTTTCTTTTATTAATGTGATGTATCACGTTGATTGATTTGCAAATGTTGAACCAGCCCTGCATCCCAGGAATGAATCCCACTTGATCATGGTGAATAATTCTTTTTATATGCTGTTGAATTCGATTTGCTAGTATCTTATTGAGAATTTTTGCATCCATATTCATCAGGGATATTGGCCTGTAGTTCTCTTTTTTTACTGGGTCTCTGTCTGGTTTAGGAATCAAAGTAATACTGGCTTCATAAAATGAGTCTGGAAGTTTTCCTTCCCTTTCTATTTTTTGGAATAGCTTGAGAAGGATAGGTATTATCTCTGCTTTAAACGTCTGGTAGAACTCCCCTGGGAAGCCATCTGGTCCTGGACTCTTATTTGTTGGGAGATTTTTGATGACTGATTCAGTTTCTTCGCTGCTTATGGGTCTGTTCAAGCTTTCTATTTCCTCCTGATTGAGTTTTGGAAGCGTGTGGGTGTTTAGGAATTTGTCCATTTCTTCCAGGTTGTCCAGTTTGTTGGCATATAATTTTTCATAGTATTCCCTGATAATTGCTTGTATCTCTGAGGGATCGGTTGTAATAATTCCATTTTCATTCATGATTTTACCTATTTGGGTCATCTCCCTTTTCTTTTTGAGAAGCCTGGCTAGAGGTTTGTCAATTTTGTTTATTTTTTCAAAAAACCAACTCTTGGTTTCGTTGATCTGCTCTACAGTTTTTTTAGATACTATATTGTTTATTTCTGCTCTGATCTTTATTATTTCTCTTCTTCTGCTGGATTTAGGCTGTCTTTGCTGTTCTGCTTCTAGTTCCTTTAGGTGTGCTGTTAGATTTTGTATTTGGGATTTTTCTTGTTTCTTGAGATAGGCCTGGATTGCAATGTATTTTCCTCTCAGGACTGCCTTCGCTGCGTCCCAAAGCGTTTGGATTGTTGTATTTTCATTTTCGTTTGTTTCCATATATTTTTTAATTTCTTCTCTAATTGCCTGGTTGACCCATTCATTATTTAGTAGGGTGTTCTTTAACCTCCATGCTTTTGGAGGTTTTCCAGACTTTTTTCTGTGGTTGATTTCAAGCTTCATAGCATTGTGGTCTGAAAGTATGCATGGTGTGATTTCAATTCTTGTATACTTATGAAGGGCTGTTTTGTGACCCAGTAGGTGATCTATCTTGGAGAATGTTCCATGTGCACTCGAGAAGAAAGTATATTCTGTTGCTTTGGGATGCAGCGTTCTAAATATATCTGTCAATTCCAT